>NC_041824.1:25648011-25967777 GCF_900964775.1 Scleropages formosus
ATCTAATGCAGTACCTTGGCTTGCTAACCCCAGACCCTAAGATAAATACCTGCCTTGTTTGATTCTGCAGTGTGAAATTGAAACCCTCCTGTTTCTAGGCGCAGCTCCAAAGTTCCTGCTTTACCTGCCCTAACAATAGCGTCTTGATCAGATTTTCCCTTGTGTGCCAGGAGGTACTTTCTTCTGACATTCTTCGAAGTTTAGGTCAGCCTTATGGCTCTTGGGACTCAGATCTCATGTCTACGGTAAATCTGTTGTTTACAAAGTATGTCTTAAAGGTCTTTTGTATTGATGGCAGATTTGTATGAACTTTGACCTTGACGCTGAAGTCATCCCAGTGAATCACAGTATGTGCTTCTGAATAGGGCGTAAATAATCCGAAATGTGTTCTTTTGTGCAGGTGCTCGGAATGCTGCGACCGATTGACAAACTGGTACTATGAAAAGGATGGCAAGCTGTATTGCCGTAGTCACTATTGGGAGAAGTTTGGTGAGGTGTGTCATGGTTGCTCCCTGCTCATGACTGGACCTGCTATGGTGAGTTTTTATTCCAGTGTGTGAGAATACAAATGGTACTGCTGTTTCTGAGATGCTGGACCCAGCACATCTAGTGCTAGTAGTCATACGATGGTTAAAATTACTTAGATCACACATCTTGCCTATTTTAATGCATATTCAAGCAGTAATCAAACCTCTCGACCCTGTCTGTGCACTTTATGTATGCATTGCTACCTTGTGTTATGAACATTGCACTCTGGGATTTTCAAAGGTACAAGCATTTCTGTTTGTGCTTCACTCTATTTTAATAGTATTTTATTCACCATTTAGAAGTTTTGGTCTCTTATGAAGAGAGAACCTGCATTTCTGTGCAGTGTCATTAGTTGGCAGCAAAACGCACTCAAGAGAAATGCAGTGGTAGTGTGGGACGGCCATCATTCTGTGTACCTCCAACAGTGTCTTCAACTCTTTTCTGTGGTTCCTGATGTTGGTGACCAATACCAAGATGAGCAACACTGCATACATTTATGGGATGAATCAGTCAACACTTCTTTGAATAGGGGTTTGTGAAGGGAGTGCATTTTTTATTGTTGGTCATTTTTAAAATAATTTTAATTTGAATGTAGCTCTGAGTGTTGTTATTTTCCCTTGCTATGTCCATCTTACCTGTTAATAAAATAGCTGTCAATCAATTAATTATGCTTACATTGATGGTGTAGATGAAGAAGTTGTGTGTCCTGTAGCTAAATTAGTGGTCATGTGTAAGAGTGGTGCCAGATTCCTGCAGAACAGCTCTGTAAGCCTCTTTAAGCCTCTTGTCATTGTATCCTTACAGCACTAACAGGAAATTGTACAAAGTCACAATGAGATTATAATTGGTTCTCCCACTTTCATTCCAGCACCTTAAGAATTCAAAACACTATAACAGAGCAGACAATGTGTAACATGCTGATAAAGCATGGTAAAACATGCCTTATTTTTTTTTCCAGAACTTTGTCATCCCCACATTGCTATAAACATTATGTAATGACAGTTTTGCTTTATATATGACCTGTACCTATTGCCAGCTTCTACACTGTATTCTTAGCAAGGAGTCATGTCTCAGCAGAGGGACAGCTGGTGGCATAGTGGTTAGAGCTTCTCCCTTTGGACTGAAAGGTTGCAGGTTCAATTCCTACATCCTGCTCTACCCTAAATTGCTCCAGTAAAATTACCCAGCTATATAAATGGGTAAATAATTGTAAAATAACATGTAAGTCTCTTTGGGGAAAAAAAGCCTCAGCCAAATGAATAAATGTATATATATCCTGTCTAGCCAGGCACTGTAGTGCTTCCACAACCAAAGTGTTCAAAGATGTACATAGACAATGCAAGGCTTTAAGATGTGTAATTTAACTGTCTATTAAGTGGATGTGATCATGTAGTGTAGGATTTAGAGATGATGCCCTGCACATGTAGGACCTCGGTTTGAATCCCACCTCCTGCTGAAGTGCCTCAGTCAAGGTACTTACCCTGAATGCAAGGTAGGTAGGTTTGTATCCAAACTTAACATGTTAGTTGACGGGCATCGCGAAATGAATAGGTAGTAACTTCTGTATGAACGTTTACCGAAAAGCTGAGTGCAATAATACTTCAGCAGAAGTGTAGCGAGTCTGTTGAATGCAGCCACTCCACCAATGGCATCTAAGCACAGCCATCATATGCAGTTATGGTGGTACTTAGCAAAATCACAATCTGGGTTTTAGCAGACAGGAGCGATTACTGAGCCGTTTGCGGTCATTCCCCTCTGTAACCCGTTTAACAATCTCCAACAAGCCCTCCTTGTTTGCTAAAGATTTGGAACAGTCTGCCTTCATTTCTTCTCTTAGCTTTCTGTAGCAAGCTGCCATGAAAACATAAGTTGGAGACCATGCATGTCCACAGTGCTTATGATGGTCTCAGGAGATCAGCTCTCTCCTCTTCAGGTTCCCGTGTGACTGTATGCTCCATGGGAGCTAGTAAAACTGTTTATTTTACCATGTTATGGATGAGCTCATGGCTTCACAGTGGGAGCGTTGAGGTTGGGGATCTCTGGGAGCCTTGAATATTGTGTGCCTCTTAAAACAGCCGATTTTATCTGACAGACCAACAAATTTATACCTGACCAAGGTATAAATTCTGCAGAAACCAATCATAGCGAAATTGCTTTTTTTCGTAATTGGTTAAATGCAGATCCTAAAGTGTGCTTATAAAAGGTCTGTCGGTAGCCAAACAAAATAATAGGCCCTTCTATTTAGAATTGGCCACATGGCTTCCTAGAGAGATTGCCAAGTATTTTTGGCAGGGTCGTGTTGGCAGCTCTGTTCCTCGACCAAGAACCAAGTTGGCAATAAGTGTCGGAGCGTTTGTTTCCCAGGGATCCACACGGGACATACGCTTGCACTCTGTGTTTATGCTCACAACATGTGAAACACCCCTTTGTGTGATAATGAGGTAGCTAGGCTATGCAGTTCTGCCTCCACCCCAATGTTCACATCATTACTTCCTATTGACTAATATTTTACAAGTATAGCAGCAACATGCCTGTAAATGGTTTGTTAGGCCTCCTTCCATCCATTTTTTTGTTAGTGTGTGACCTCTGGTAAAATGGGGGTGAGGGGTTCTGCAAAATACTGTAAACATAATATTGGAATGCTTTTCTGTTCAACAGTTGTCCTGCATCTTACGGCAGCAGGGTTGTGTGTGTGTATGTGCATACAAGTGACTGTGTGTGAATTACATAACACACTAAGCCCCTGGTTTCCTGTGGCTGTTTCTGAAATGGGTTGAAAGGGGTTTGTGAGGAGGCCTCCAGGATGAAAATCGCTGCAGCGCAGCTTGGAAATCGCGTGCAGTCTGGCACGTTAAAGTTCCCGTGCGTGACATCAGTGCAACGGTGGCATGTGTGCAAAGCGCAAGTCTGCACTGTGACCATAAACGTGCAGGAATAAAACCGTGCAACTCAAACAGCCGGGTTTCGGCTGTTCGACTGTTAACGTTCTCTTCTGAAAGTGGGAGTTCTTTGCTACAACGTCTTGACGGAGTGTAAAGGCATTAATTGTCAGTGTGGGACTGTCTTTTTGAGAAGATGCAGCATGAAATATGAATAGTGAACCTGTTTTGTCCTTTGCTTCTTTCTAAGCCGTACGCACACGCACACACGAGATATCTCCAATGTCGTGCAATAACAACGTGAAGCAAACCTCCAATGAGGAGCTGTGGTGATTGTGTGTGTGTGTGTGTGTGTGTGTGTGTGTGTGTGTGTGTGTGTGTGTGTGAGAGAGAGACTGTTTGCAGTCCAAGACATGGGCGGTTCCTGATGTCACACCTGATTACTCAGACTGACTGACAGCAGAACAGGTGCTATCTGGTTGTTTTTTCGAACAGCGAGGGGGTGAAGACTGGGCAGGGCACTCACAGCCCATAGTCACTTTCATTAGAATGACACTTTACGTCGAATATCGTGGGAGAGCTGCGATATGTGACGTACTCTCTCCCCCCATGCTTCCAGGTGGCTGGAGATTACAAATACCACCCCGAGTGTTTTGTGTGCTTGAGCTGCAAGGTGATCATTGAGGACCAGGACACATACGCTTTGGTCGAACGCTCCAAGCTGTACTGGTAGGTTTTTCTGTCACGTTCTCCCTCCTGTTTCCTTATCATGTTACACTTTCCATTCGACTCTAGCAGATGTGCTGCCATGCGACAGAGTTCACGACAGAGTTACGTTAATGTAAACAGAGCTACTTTCCTAACTACATGTGTCAGTTGTTGCTGAGGATACAGGCCCCGCCTATTGTGGTATGTGATGATGTGACTTGTTCTGGGTACATCTGCCAGAGAGCTGTATCTGATGTATTTGACCCCATTTTTCCTAGTGGGAAGTGCCACCAGCAGATCGTGCTGACACCCATGCTTGAGAAACGCTTGTGCGACTCGGCCCTTGACTCCCTGCCACACACCGTAACGCTCATCTCGGTACCAGCTGCCACGAACGGCAAGAAGGGCTTCTCCGTGTCTGTCGTCAGGGATTGCGGCACTGGTTCTACCAGTGTTCAGGTCAAAGAGTACGTTGGGAGAAACCTTGTGTTAAAGAGTATGTTGGGCTAGCATTTTGCAAGGAAAGAGGTGAACAGCAGAAGTGTAGAAGTTAAGCATGGTATGCTTTTGAAATATAATGGTGGAATGATTTTGTGGTGACTTCAGACATAAGCATAATATGTTGTAGGTGGTACCTTGGGACCCTAGATTATAGATATATGTGTGTGTGTGAAGATCTTATATTTTTTTTCTGCTTAAGGGTTCGAGGAATGCATATTAGTCCAGAAGTGAGGAATGCCATACATGTTGGTGACAGGATTCTAGAAATCAATGGAGTCCCAGTAGGGCCGTTGATGGAGGAAGAGGTAGGTGAAGCTTCTGTCACTTTTACTGCAGATATTTTTTTTTTTTCGTTCTGCTCCCCCCCATCTGTATCTATGCTAGTTTGAGACCTGTCCCACATGTGCAAGACATGGTGCACCTCCAGCGAGAACCTTTTCCGTTTGTTAATGTCAGACTGAACATTAGGTTCCAAGATTGAATTACCCTACCCCTCATGGAATAAAACATGTCACTGTGATAAGACTTTGAAAAGAAATTTTTGCATTTTTCTCTGGAAACTGGGAAAGTAATAATGCATTGTTTCTGTGGTTTTCATTTGATTTAATCAGTCTTATGGAAACTGTGACTAATTCTTCAGGAAGAAACTACAATGGTGTGAAAATGGAGCTGCTAGATAATTTATCTATTATTTATGCATTACTGGGCTGCAAAAGGATGGTATTTAGAATACAGTAATGCCATAGTTGCTCAGTATTCTCACAGTTTTGACGCTGGGGTTATGTATCTGTGCTGACTTCATACTTCCATGTCTCAGCTTTAGTTAAGATTTCGCTGTGTCGTTCCTGGAATTCCCCTGGATATCCCTGTCTGTTTCGTACAATTTTTTTTTTTTGGTTGTCTTACAGGAAACATGTTAGTGTTGAAATCCCAAGCTTTCAGTTACCTTGTTAATATTCATTTGGAATGAGACATGGCTATAGTCCTAGACTCTTGGTCCTCTCCTCTTTACTGTAACATTTTGAGCTTTGCAGTTTAATAACTGCTTTTTTTTTTTTTTATTACCTAAGAAAGATGGGTAACGCTAAATCCCTTTAGCGGGTGGTTAAACTGCTAATACCTGAAAGTTGTGTTTATAATTGACTTGTCCAAAAGTAACCTTTGGGGAATAAGGTGTGAGCTAATACTACTACAGTGTTCATGAAGTCGCTTTGGAGAAAAGCGTCCTTGAAATTAATAAATGTAAACCTAGTGCACGGGCTGACTAAATTCTCCTTTTTTCCTCTGTGTCAACCAACCTGTAAACTGGACAATCCTGCTTAAAAATATGGCATAATCATAATATTGAGATATCTGACCAATCCAGCTACACAAGCATTTATTGAAAGCAACATTTTAAATGCATTTTATCATCTTTACGAATCAGCAGTTTTGTGGAATATGTCTATGAACAGCATTGTGGAGAAGTAGTAAACGGCTGTAAACTGACTGAATTCATTTAATTCTCTGTCTAGAGTAAGACTTGTCCATTTGATATGTAAACATATTTCTGTTGTTGTTCCCCACATGCCAAGTGTTTCTGACCTAAAGCTGTGTTGTAATATAACTTAGATGAACAAAGTTGTTTACATTAATTCATTTCGCTGTAGCTTTTCTCCAAAGCAACTTACAATGTTAATTTGCCTGAAACTACTTACCCATCCATCCATCCATCTTCCTCCGCTTATCCGGGACCGGGTCGCGGGGGCAGTAGTCCAAGCAGAGCCCCCCAGACTTCCCTCTCCCCGCACACCTCCTCCAGCTCCTCTGGGGGAACCCCAAAGCGTTCCCAGGCCAGCTAGGAGACGTGGTCTCTCCAACGTGTCCTGGGTCTGCCCCGAGGCCTCCTCCCAGTGGGACATGCTCGGAACACCTCCCCAGGGAGGCGTCCATGAAGCATCCAGAACAGATGCCCGAGCCACCTCAACTGGCTCCTCTCAATGCGGAGGAGCAGCGGCTCTACTCCGAGCTCCTCCCGGGTGACTGAGCTCCTCACCCTATCCCTAAGGGTGCGCCCAGCCACTCTGCGGAGGAAACTCATTTCTGCCGCATGTATCCGTGATCTCATTCTTTCGGTCATGATCCAGAGCTCATGACCATACGTGAGGGTAGGAACGTAGATCGACCGGTAAATTGAAAGCTTTGCCTTACAACTCAGCTCCTTTTTCACCACAACAGACCGGTACAATGACCGCATTACTGCCTACGCCGCACCGATCCGTCTGTCAACCTGCCGCTCCATTTTTCCCTCACTCGTGAACAAGACCCCGAGATAGTTAAACTCCTCCACTTGAGGGAGCAACTCCCCCCTAACCCGGAGGGGGCAATCCACCTTTTTCCGACTGAGAACCATGGCCTTGGATTTGGAGGTGCCGATTCTCATCCCCGCTGCTTCACACTTGGCTGCAAACCTCCCCAGTGCACGCTGCAAGTCTTGATTCGATGAAGCCAACAGGACCACGTCGTCGGCAAAAAGCAGAGACGAGATCCTGCGGCCACAAAACAGACACCCTCCGTTCCCTGGCTGCGCCTAGAAATTCTGTCCATAAAGATAATGAACAGAATCGGTGACAAAGGGCAGTTCTGGCGGAGTCCAACATGCACCGGGAACAGGTCTGACTTACTGCCGGCAATGTGAACCAAGCTGCTGCTCCGGTCATACAGGGAACGAACAGCCCGTAGCAGCGAGCCCCGAACCCCATAATCCCGAAGTACCCCCCACAGGATGTCACGAGGGACACGGTCGAATGCCTTCTCCAGGTCCACAAAACACATATGGACTGGTTGGGCAAACTCCCATGAACCCTCCAACACCCTAGTGAGGGTATAGAGCTGGTCCAGTGTTCCACGGCCAGGGCGAAAACCGCATTGCTCCTCCTGGATCCGAGGTTCAACTATCGGTCGGATTCTCCTCTCCAGTACCCCGGCATAGACTTTCCCAGGGAGGCTAAGCAGTGTGATCCCCTATAGTTGGAACACAATCTCTGGTCCCCCTTCTTAAAAAGAGGGACCACCACCCCGGTCTGCCAGTCCAGAGGCACCGTCCCTGAACTCCACGCGATGCTGCAGAGGCGTGTCAGCCAAGACAGCCCCACAACATCCAGAGACTTGAGAAACTCGGGGCAGATCTCATCCACCCCCGGAGCCTTGCCACCGAGGAGTTTTTTGACTACCTCAGCAACTTCAGCCAGGGTAATGGACGAGTCCCCGGCCTCAGCTTCCTCTACGGAAGGCGTGTTGGAGGGATTGAGGAGATCCTCAAAGTACTCCTTCCACCGACCGAGGACATCCTCAGCTGAGGTCAGCAGCGCACCACTTCCACTGTAAACAGTGTTGGCGGAACACTGCTTCCCCCCTCTGAGTCGCCGGACGGTTTGCCAGAATCTCTTTGAGGCCGACCGAAAGTCTTCCTTCATGGCCTCACCGAACTCCTCCCAGGCCCGAGTGTTTGCCGCGGCGACTGCCAGAGCCGCGCTCCTTCTGGCCCGCCGGTACCCGTCAGCTGCTTCAGGAGTCCCATGAGCCATCCAGGCCCAACAGAACTCCTTCTTCAGCTTGACGGCATCCCTTACCTCCGGTGTCCACCACCGTGTTCGGGGATTGCCGCCGCGACAGGCGCCGGAGACTTTATGGCCGCAGCTCCGAACCGCCGCCCCAACAATGAAGGTGTGGAACATAGTCCATTTGGACTCAATGTCCCCAGTCTCCTTCGGGACCTGGTTGAAGCTCTGTCGGAGGTGGGAGTTGAAGACCTCTCTGACAGGGGCCTCCGCCAAACGTTCCCAACAGACCCTCGCTATGCGTTTGGGCCTGCCAGGTCTGTCCAGCTTTTTCCCCCCGCCATCGAATCCAACTCACCACCAGGTGGTGATCAGTTGACAGCTCAGCCCCTCTCTTCACCCGAGTGTCCAAGACATATGGCCGAAGGTTGGAAGAAACGACTACAAAGTTGATCATCGACCTCCGACCTAGGGTGTCCTGGTGCCAAGTGCACTGATGGACACCCTTATGCATGAACATGGTGTTTGTTATGGACAAACCGTGACTAGCACAGAAATCCAATAACAACTCACCACTCGGGTTCAAATCAGGGAGGCCGTTCCTCCCAATCACGCCCCTCCAGGTGTCACTGTCGCTGCCCACGTGGGTGTTCAAGTCCCCCAGTAGAACGACAGAGTCCCCAGTGGGAGTGTTTTCCAGCACGCCCCCCCAGGGACTGTAAAACGGTCGGGTACTCTACACTGCCGCTAGGCGCATAAGCACAAACGACAGTGAGAGACCGTTCCCTGACCCGAAGGCATAGGGAGATGACCCTCTCGTTCACCGGGGTAGACTCCAACACATGGCGGCTGAACTGGGGGGCTATTAATAAGCCCACACCCGCCCGCCGCCTCTCACCCCGGGCAACGCCAGAATAGTGGAGAGTCCACCCTTGGTCGAGAAGAGTGGTTCCAGAACCCAAGCTGTGAGTGGAAGTGAGCCCGACTATATCTAGACGGTATCTCTCAACCTCCTGCACTAGCTCAGGCTCCTTCCCCGCCAGTGAGGTGACATTCCAAGTCCCAAAAGCCAGAGTTGGCGCCCGAGGTTTGGGTCGGCCGGGTACTCGACCCCGACCGCTGCCCAAATCACAACGCACCGGCCCCTTATGTCCTCTCCGGCAGGTGGTGAGCCCACCGAAGACTACTTACCCATTTAATTTTACTCTAGCAAATTAGGGTAAGTACCTTGCTCAAGGGTACTACAGCCGGAGGTGAGATTCAGACTTGCGTCCCTTAGGTCTAAAGGCAGCAGCTGTATCCACTATGCTACCAACTGTCTCTTGTTCAGCAAAGTCCCTGCCTCCCCACACGCAAGCACACACTTTACATTGCATGAGTCAAATAGGCACTGGAAACACCAGCATCGTGAACAACAAAAATAACAGTAGTAGCAACAAATAAATACTGAGAAACATGTACCTTGTGTAGCTGACCTTAACTGATGCACGCATGACTTTAAAATGTAAGAAAGTGAATAAGGCTACAACAGAATGTATACAACAACCAAGTGACAGAGAACCCTGGAGCAGATATTACATCACAACTAGAGAAGCGCAGGAATCTGCAGATACAGTGTGCAGAAGAATAAAAAACAGCTCAGTGGGACCAATCTACTGACAAAAAAGGCTTTGGAGAACACAGTGTGTGTGCTGGGTTGCTTTGTGACTGCAGTTTAGATGTCAAATGCTGCCTTTGTGCCTGCAAGCAATGGGTGTAAAAAAATCATGGTGTCTGGGTTGTAGTTCTCTTCCCCAGTCGTGACGTTTGGACTTTCACCGCTCTGTTCATTTCAAGCCCACCACCTCTCTTTACCCTGCACTGTTTGTGATCTCCATCTGCTTAACCTGTTCAAAAACTGCTCAGTCACTCCTCTGCAGCCCTGGTATTTGTCCTTAAACCCACCCAGGACCCCAAACTTATGCTGGGCAAACAGACATCCCCCCCCCCCCCCCACATAAAATCCAACCATTTTCAAAGCCACAGCCCTCAGTGGGATAAAGCATCCAGTGATGCAAGGACAGAACAATTCAGTGAAAAGCAGAAGCACAAACAAGCCTCACGGCTATTATACACTCATTGCAAACAAAACAGACAAGTATGTATTTCAAGGTAAAGAGTTGATTGTTTAATTTCCTCATGTTTATGTATCTGATGCTTTTCACCAAAGCAATCTGCAGTGATTTTCATACAGCTGCATAACTTTTACTTGAGCTTGCTTTTGATGGAAGTGTTTTACTCAAGGGTACCACAGCAGTGGATGGGATTTGAACCAACTGGCATGCTGCCTCACAAACACAAGTCCCTGCATCACACCGAATTGTCATTTTCAAGACTGCCATAGATGTGCTCACATGCCAACGCTGTGATGGATGCTCGCAGGTGGATGACCTGATCCACCGCACCAGCCAGACGCTGCAGCTGCTCATCGAGTATGACCCCGTGAGGCAGCGATTGGACAGACTGCGCCTCGGCTCCTCACACCTGCGCCTGAGCGGGCCCGCTACCTCCCGCATGCGCCTCTCCTCTCCCGCCGGCGGCGTTCTAGAGAGGACAGACCCCAGCGATGACGGTACCCTAAAGAGGAGAACACTGAGGTACAAGTAGCTGACATGAGTTTAGGGTTAGTGTAGTGAGTAACTCATTTAACAACATGCCCAAAGAAGCAGGTTCAGTGATGATTGACTAAGCTGCCCTGCAGGCCACTTTCAGGTTGTTGTGTTCTTTTTGAAGGCGCAGTAACAGCATCTGTAAATCGCCGGGGCCGGCCTCCCCGAAGGAGAACCCCATCCTGTCGCGGGACATTGGGCGTTCCGAGTCACTGCGGTCCACCAACAGCTGTTCGCACCGCATCTTCCGGCCTTGTGACCTCATACATGGAGAGGTGCTGGGAAAGGGCTTTTTCGGCCAGGCCATCAAGGTGCGTTCACCTTAGGACCTTTGTTCTCTTCATGGTGGAGGACACCGAGTTTTGACCAACTCTTTGTGTTTTGCATAATGCGCTTGTTGACATGAAGCTCATTGGGGAAGGCCAAAGTGCCGGTCCTACTGGGCTTCATGTCACTCTTGTTTAAGGAATGCACTCCTCATGCTCAAGGTGAAAAAAAAACACA
Organism: Scleropages formosus; assembly: GCF_900964775.1. Taxonomy (NCBI): domain Eukaryota; kingdom Metazoa; phylum Chordata; class Actinopteri; order Osteoglossiformes; family Osteoglossidae; genus Scleropages; species Scleropages formosus. The sequence goes on from NC_041824.1 coordinate 25,659,319, forward strand.
GTTTTAACGGGTACAGTTTGGGGTTCCATGACAGGTTACGCACAAAGCCACAGGGGAGGTGATGGTCATGAAGGAGCTGATTCGCTGTGATGAGGAGACCCAGAAAACATTCCTGAAGGAGGTCAGCATCCACCCTGCAGGGACAGCAGTTTACCTCACATATACTGAGGATTATGTTTGCATAAAGTGAAATATTTGTACCCATGGTTGGAAACATTTGGCTTATATCTTCAAGTACAGGCTTTGGAAGTAATTTTAGACATTTTCACACACAGAAAATTTCATCCTGAATGCAGGACTGTTTTATTTATTTGAAATACTGAAAAATTAACTGGGTTCAGTGTCTTCCCCCCCCCCTCCTTCCCTGCCCTCCAGGTCAAAGTTATGCGAAGTTTGGACCATCCTCATGTTCTGAAGTTTATTGGTGTGCTGTACAAGGACAAGAGGCTGAATTTAATAACGGAGTTCATTGAGGGTGGCACGCTGAAGGATTTCATTAGGGACATGGTGTGTATAGGCCGCAGTTCTGCTGCTTACATTGTCGTGACACCCAATGGGTTTACGTGTGCCACGCTGTAATAAAAGCAGGTTTCAAGACATCTTCATCGAGATGCCTAAAGGGACCATAAATGGGTGCATGTCATTGTATTTGGGTTGCATTTTGTCCAATAGGGCGTTAGGCAATTTGGGTGTTGTGCCAACATTATAGTATATATACTATACAGGTGCCACAGGTGCCTATATCTTATACGGAAAAATTAACAACATGGATTTAGGACCAGACCCAGAAGCGTATCCCCCTCACCACCATGATGTTCATGTGCCTTGATCAGTAACACAGATGTTTAATATCGCTATCGAGTATTGTGTATAGATATGTACTGTACCATTATACACCTGGCAGCACAATCGCTTTTACATAGGATACACTCGCTGCGGGAAGATGCACTACGGCCACTTACATTAGCCGATTGAGTTTCCTCAACTCTGTTATAACCTTATGGGACGTCAGCCGTTGTGTGGAAGGACGTTAAGTGACGCATACCTGTATACCAGAGAATTCCTTCTTGCAGAACACTTCTGATTTTTATTGGAGAATACTTTGGATTTAGTTTGGGTAACCCACTCAGCTCATTGCTATATACACTCGGCAAAATTTGTATTTCCTGAGCATTGGAGCACATAATGGAAATTCTTGGAACTTTGAGTAATCTAGTGTTATGTGTGACAGTGTAACCTTTTCTTTGTTCATTCAGGTGACACCCTTGCGTGACCTTCACAAACTGAAATACTGAGATAAAATTTTACTAATCTGTTTTATACCAGAAAGAATAATATAAAGGAGGGAGAGTATGAAAAACATTTCTGAATTTTTCCATTGACACCCTAATGTACTATTTGCTGTGATTTTACTGGGAAGTTAAACTCCATGATTGGAGTCAAGTTGGAATAGAGGCATTATTCTCACCTCTGTCTTTCGGTTGTGACAGGATCCGTTCCCATGGGAACAGAGAGTCAGCTTTGCCAAGAGCATCTCCTCAGGAATGGTGAGTTGGCACGTCCTGAGACACACCTCTATTGTTTAAGGTTGTCGTCAGGGAAAGGATCGAGGAACCTACCAGCGCGCCACTGATTGTGAGTTCTGTCAGGGAAAGCCAAAGGGTTACATGTTGCCTGAGGTGCCTGGTTTCCGTGGAGATCGACTGTGTGTGATAGTAAGATGCAGTTTTAACTCTGGGAGCCAAAGAGCACAAATGTGGAGAAGAGCTCAGGGTGCTGTTGGGATTTCTCCCAAAGTGAAAAACATGAGTTCAAGTCTCGCTGGTTACCCTTCTGCCAGTGAGCCCCTTTCCCTGCTCTCAGCTGTGTGTGTGTATTTTTAACCTGAAAGTGCCTTGCTGTCCTAAAGCTAAACATTTCATTTTATTTGTGACCCCACTAATCTTTTAGGCTTACCTCCATTCAAGGAGTATTATCCACCGAGATCTGAACTCTCACAACTGCCTGGTTAAACTGGTACGTATCTCAGAGCATCTCACTAAAGACAGGAAGTTGAAAAACATTTCCCTCACACCACTGCAAAGCATCATGGGAACATTTCCCGTGACACACTGATACAGGGCTCTGACTCTTATCTAGAGATGAAGTAATAATCAGTGGGTGGTTAAATTCTGGGATAGAACCCCCAGCAGGTCCTTTAAGAGCCCCCACATGGGGTGCTGTTTGTATTCCTGAGCTGTTGTCACAATGCAGCGTGGGAAGATGCTCAGTGGCCAATCAGCAGACACCAGGAGTATTTTGTTTTGTGTGCTACCGTTAATCAGGACCCTCTCTTTCTCCCTGGAATCCTTTGCGGGAACTGCGGAATTTGACAATGCAAGCTGGCGGACATGGGCTCTAAAAGACTGGTGTAAACTGTGAGAAGAGTAGCTCATTAGTGGGATTTTTTTTTTTTTTTTTTTTTAAGTGAGACCACGTGTTATTCCGTTAAGTGTTGGTTTTTTCCTTCAGTTAATGTGCATTTGCTGCAGGTGAATCCTTCTTATACTGCTTCCTCATTTTATGAATATTCAAACTAGAAATTTGATGGTGATGGCGCCCGGTTTTTTCAGTAGTATTTTCTTTGTTGATTCCGTTGACTGAAATTTGACAAAAGCTACATACACTTCCACCACCGGCCACTAGGTGTCAGAAAAGTCCACAGAGGACACACACACACACACACACACACACACACATTTTCTGAACCGCTTGTCCCATATGGGGTCACGGGGAACCGGAGCCTACCCGGCAACACAGGGCATAAGGCCAAAGGGGGAGGGGACACACCCAGGACGGGACGCCAGTCCGTCGCAAGGCACCCCAAGTGGGACTCGAACCCCAGACCCACCGGAGAGCAGGACCCGGTCCAACCCACTGCGCCACCGCACCCCAGAGGGGGGGACATATGTAGTTATTCTGCGCTGCAGTGAGCTTTTTGCTTACGGCGAGTTACACTAAAAGTGAAGCCCCACATGATGACAAATAATTCCCCATAATGACTAGCAGTTTTTGTTCTTGTTTCTTGCAAAGCTTTGATCAATATTGATTTCTAGCATTTGCCTCTGTAGCTTGCCAGTCATACAATTAACATTATTAACACAATTAATGTGTGGATGGGCATCAGTCAGTCAATCTCATGATTTTATTGTATGCGCAGATGTGGTCAACAAAATGAATGTGATGTATCAGAGTAGAAAACTATATCATTACAACTTGAACAGTCATTTCCCAAGTTCTTTGGCTGAAAGCAGTCTGAAAGGTCTTTATAAATATTAGTTTTGAAAAGGAAACATTTTTCTGATCTGCAGTGTTTATAATATTACAACGAAAGGAAGAGGTTTTGTAATGTTTAGATTGTTTGGGGTCACAACTTTTAATTCTTTAAAATGGGTTTTCTTACATCTCACTTCCAAATTTCTGTGGACAATGATAGCCAAAGTTTTAGTGTGAAGAAAATACTAGTGTGTCATTGTGCTCTTTAGTGCATGATTCCAGCTTGATCATCTCACACAAGGACAAGTTTTTAAAAATGCCCTGTCCACACGTCTGTCATTTGAGGACACAGTTTCCAAAACTAAAATACTTTCATTTGTGACTGCATGTGTGTTTGAGATTAGGGGGTATGTGATTTGTGGTTTGGTTTAGGGGTTGGCTTTCAGGCTTAGGCTTCCATGGCTAGGGTTTAGAGCCTCTTTTTGGGTTAAGTTTAGCTTTTTAGGGTTAGGGGTTTAAAGGGTTTGTATTTTTAGGTTCAGTTTAGGGCTTTGGTTTCAGGTTCATTGGCCCCTGGATTGACAGGTCGCTTCTTCTCAGGACAACACAGTGGTGGTGGCGGACTTCGGCCTGTCTCGTCTTGTTGTGGACGACAAGGTGCGACTTCCACCCACAGAAAAGCCCAGCACTAAGAAGAGAACGTTTCGGAGAATTGACCGCAAGAAACGCTACACAGTTGTGGGAAATCCATACTGGATGGCCCCAGAGATGCTTAATGGTGAGGAGCACCTCTTTTCTCCCACATTGCCACGTGTATCCTCCAGTAGTCTGTGTTGGTGACAGTGACACATCGTGTTTCAGGTAAGCGATACGACGAGAAGGTGGACGTCTTCTCTTTTGGAATTGTGCTCTGTGAGGTAAGAAGCCACTGAATGTTCAGCAGGAACATGTCAATTCTCACATGCATCACATTTACATGTAATCATTTGACAGACACTTTTCTCCAAAACAACGTACATCTCAGAGGAAAAAGTCAGTCACAGAGATTCTCTCTTCTGTTACTGAAACATTGTTGAATCTCTTGTGTTTCTGCTCCTCTTCTGAATGCTGTGATCAAGTGATGCCTCCCTACTACAGGTGTGCAGTGAATCTGTATGATACACGCTGTGTGGAATAGGTCCCCCTCACAAGACCATCTGGTCTTAAACACTCATACCCTTGACTGCAGTGGGTGTCTGGGCAGAACACGAGCATTCCTTGCGTAATGAAGTTGTTTTCTGGGCGAGTTGCGCTCAGATTACCTTTGTTTCTTACAAGGGAAAAAGCATTGGCTCCTGGTTGGAAAAAGTCACCTTAAAGTTGTTAAAATTGGCAAAGAAGGTGTTCTTAGGTATCTTTATGCATGATGATGACTACACCACCATATTTGGTGCTATTTCTAACACAAATGAAGTATGCATCCACCACCTTTTTTTTTTTTTTTTTTGTATGGTTGTAGTGAGCACATTTTTCTCTAACAAAGATGTATAGCTTGTCTTTTAAGGCTGTATTTTCATTCCTCCATCACATGTTCAGTGCAGAATCATGGGCTTAGGTTCCCTGTTCCTGCCACATTGAGTTCACGTGTGTATGGTTTGTAAACTGCATACATCTACGGCAAAAGAGATCACAAAGCGTCCATTGTCCAGTCATCAGAGAATTCAATTGCTGATGTGCGCTGTTACCATCAGAGTCCTGCCCTTCTCTTTCATGCTCTTTTATTATTGTTGTTGTTGTTGTTGTGATATTTTGTTGGATCATTAGACTTTGTCATCAGAGCACTCGCTTTTGTCACTACAACACTTACACTGAAAGCTCATTGCACATTTTGTAGAGGCAGCAGTGCTGCTGAGTCACCCTGGTTCCCTTGATTGTGGTACCTAATGTTTACACTGCTGGATAATTTCTACCGCATTAGCACAGGGTTAATCACTAAGTGGCTCAATATTGTAAGTCATGTTGGAGAACAGCATCAGTTGAATACTTGAATGGTGTTGGATGTCTTTGATTGTGATAGTGTTTACAGTGTTTACCTCATTAATGCTTGTGATTAGCTGTGGTATGAGGTAGGGAATGTACACAGCACTTGGTTTTGGAAAGGTGAAATGCAGTGAACAATGAATACAGTAATTAATTTAACAAAAAAAAAAAACCCAAAAACCATGTAACGGACAGCTGGTACTGTAGTGGTTAGAGATACTGCCTTTGGACCCAAAGGTTGCAGATTGGATTCCTACCTCTGGCTTTAGTACCCTTTCATGAATTGCTCCAGTAAAATTTCCCAACTGTAAAAATAGATAGATAATTGGTAGTAACAATAATGTGTGGTGCTTTGGGAAAAAGTGTCAGGTAAATGAATAATGTAAAATGTCCTTGTACTGAATAAGCCCATGTTCTACAATGTATATTACAGAACATTTATCTTATGCCTTTGTTCAGTGCTCTGTGTCTGTATAAGAATAAATTGAATTGTATAAAAGAGGTAAATATAATTTTTGTATATGAAATTGTAGTGGTTTTTTACTGCATGGACCCACTACATGAATGCTAAGGGTACAAAAAAATTCAAAGATGAATGCTGGTGTTCTGCTCTGATACCTGTAACAAGAATTTAACTGAAATATATATCTCAAAATGCCAATGCTAGGAATCCAGGCTTATAGCTGCTGTTTCTTACAAACATCACATGGTGTCCTTATCTGACGTACACAGAAAAGCTCCTTTATACCAGTTTGTTGATGAGCAGATAATGTTTCTGTTTCTTGACAGCTGGTTTGTCCTGGAATTCCGGCAGTAACTGTTTATCTGTCCTAGTCAAAGTTCACAAAGTCACAAGGGTGATAAGGTCTGTCATGTTGTATTATCACGGTTGTAGTAACAGCAGTGTCTGTCTGGAAGATTATTGGGCAGGTGTACGCTGACCCAGAGTGCCTGCCTAGAACTCTGGACTTCGGACTCAATGTGGGCAAGTTCGTGGAGAAATTCCTGCCCGAGGACTGTCCAGTGGCATTCTTCGCCCTAGCGGTGGCATGCTGTGACCTAATCCCTGACAACCGGTGAGTTCAGCTTCCTTTCCTCCGGTCCCATTGCCAGGCCGGTCATTCGTGACATTTTCCTTCGATTGAGCTGTCGCACTCGAGGTTGCCCGTGGTGTCAGGCTCCGAGCCACCCTTAGATGGCATTAGATTTTTGAAAACAAATGGCTCCCTTACGTTTCTCTGGCAATGCCGCCACTCCATGCTGCACTCATATCCATGACCCCTGTCTTCTCCCTGCCAGGCTGGCCTTCGAGAAGCTGGAGGACTGCTTTGAGGCCCTGGCACTCAACCAGGAACTGGGCATCCCTCTACCTGCCGAGCTGGAGGAGCTGCACAGGAGCCTCTGTCGCCTCCATGGGCGTGCCGAAGCTGACGTGGCACAGAGGGCTCCCAGCCTGCGACCTGCAGAAGCTACATCGTAGCATCTCGCAACCTGGCAGCCAGTGACTTGTGCACTAGTGCTGGGGCAGGGGGGGAGGCAGGGTACGAGCTCCACTCACTCGTGTTTACTGGTCCACTCTGGAGACAAACATTTCAGTACCAAGTAGGTGCAGCGAGGAGTGTGTTCCGGGCTTTGATGGAGGATTACGCTTTCTGGAAGAACATGTTTGATTTAAAACATTACCAATATGAATTAGCTTTTTTCCTTTCAATATTTTTTTTTATTTGAATCGCGTACTTTATTACGTCCTAGTACCTAAGTGGATGGTTCACACTTGGTCGCTGTCCTTGGTCAAATGGGCTGCACTACTTCTCCATTTAGGTTAATGCTGACTTAGCATAACTTGCTCTGAATGGGGCTGTGGACACTCGAACCCTACGCTTTATGTTGTGACACACTGCAGGGCTTTCAAAAAGGACTGCAAGGACTCCAAATGCAGGAATATGAATTTAGACACAACCACAGTCATCGCTGAAACAGTCCAACAGAACACATTTGAATGACACCTGTGTTTCTGCCAGCCAGTGGCTATGAAGGAAATGTCATTGTGTTGCTGGGCGACTGGGACTTAGGGCTTCACCCGTCTGCAGAATTTTCTTTTCTCAGCACCGATGTTCAGATACTTTGTCCTTTGAGCCAGTGTTGGAGGGCACAGACTAGAGGTTTAGTCTTTCACCAAATGGAATACTTACCTCTCTCATGGTAGGATGTTTGTGCATGAAGCTTTTTTGAGACTTTCAGATGTTTTAACTGCAGTGATTATTTTTCTCCCCCCCTCCCTGCATTAACCACAGCAGGTGTTACAAACTTTTGTGAAAGTGGCTTGCATAAAACTGGATTTTTTTTTTTTTTTTTTTTTTTTTTTTGGATAAATCAATGTATAGAATGGTGTGTGTGTGTTAGCTCCCTTTGAGAGAACTGGGTTTACTGGTCTTCAGCGTAAAACTTCTGAATAGGATGTAATTTATAAACAGTTTTGTAGTTTGTGTTGTAAGGTACTGATGGGAACCACTAGCATTTGTATCACTACTAGTGTCATATCACTAATATTCACTTAATTAAAGTTGTGAATGTCTCTTCAGTTTTTACTGTCTGACATTGTGCAGAATGGTTTTGTCTGCTTCAAACTCATTAGTCTGGTGAAATTACTGTGATCATCCAGCTGTAGTACTGTGATCATCCAGCTGTAGCTGACCGGTGTACACAGTGTAATTTACCCTGACTCTAGGGTGACTGTTTAAAGAACAAATGATCTACGATGTACTGTAGTATTACAGAGAGAGCGTCAATCTACAATAACTGGATGGAGCTGTTGTGGAGCTCTTGTGCCTGAAATGTGTCTACATTTTTGTTTATTCATTTAGCAAGATACTTTTCTCTGAAGCAACTGCGTTGTTCAGCTGACACCTTTTCATCTTATGTCAGAGTGCTAGAAACACTGCAGTACATCACTTATCTGTACACGAGAGCTGTGTAACACACTTAAAACACATGTCTTTGGACTGTGGGAGGAAACCAAAGCAAGGGTAAAACAACAGCACTACTCTGTATCACCCATACATTTCAGGGGATGCAGGCTTTGTGCCTTTTATGGAGCCAGCTTTCCAAATAGAATGAAAAAAAATTTCTTTAAAAATAATTGCAAGTTAGCTGCAATTTTATTTCTTAAATGGTGTTTTTGGGGTTGGATGAGATGAGGATCCCTTTTAAGACCCTCCGCCTGCTCCTTGTTTTGGCCACTAGATGGAGCCATTTAAACATTTATCGTATTGTTCAGCAACATTTTTCTCTTGTCCTAGTTGCAGTTCTATATTGTACAATGATATTCTGTAATGTATATTTCTATAACGTATATTACAGAACGTTGTGCTGATACTGTGTATTATATGTATTGAGTTCTATAACGTGTCATACATTCTGAGCATATAATGATATATACATGAGTATGCTGCTGTATAAAGTGTTACATCAATGGTACAGGTAAAGCTCCTTGGCAAATCTGGTAGAGAGTGAGGAGTCAAAACTCATAAACAAGTACACATTCTGTGAACTTTTTTTTTGATATGGCCATAAAGCAGCGTACCTGTATACACAGGAGGGCCATTTTAATATACTATAATTTATTTCCAGAATGCATTAGTGAGACTAAAATACCTTAAATGTCACAAGGTTATTAGTTTGATCTATTTTTGGCAGTACATCATGCCATACTGGACCCAAATCACTGGATTTGGAGTTTATATCACCCTCTCCTCTTTTACCATATGAACTGTACTGTGCCTGAAGTCAAACAACACTCAAGCGTCGCCAGCAGCGGTAACTAGGTGTTTGAATCTCTGCATTTACATGAGAACCCTGAAGAAACATCTGTTTCGCTCTGTATGTTTTGTGCCACTTTCTTGCACTTTTTCCACTTTTCTACTGGTTAGAGCTGCTACTGGTTTGAATCTCAGCTGCAGCACCTTTGAGTAAGGTATTCAGCCTCAGTGTAAATGTTCATGGGGTGTCAAAAAATACATATGTACTGACCTTTAAATACTTTATATTTAAAATCCTTTATTTCAATCACAGCAGAACAAACTGTTGCATTTTAAACAAAAATAGTAACTGAATTGTAAAATGGAAAAATAGAACACACCTTAAAAATATTCAGTGCATTGATGTAAAAACCACCCCCCCCCACTACCCCCGTTAAAGAAAAACTGATTTGAGGAATTGTATACTGAAAAATTTCGGACGAGGGAGTAAATTGTGGAAATATTGCGTGTGCATCTATATCTACTCAAAAATTGACAGTGACATACAGTATGTACTAAAGTGTACGAAGCCATGAGATGTCATTCCTTATGATCTAAAAGTACAGTGAGTGATTGTTCCCAATGCCCCCTGCCAGCATGATGTAGCCTAAGAAACACTAAACTGAATATGCATAATTATTATAGTGTGGGTTCCCCAACAGCAGTGCAGCTGCAATCACCACTGTTACATAGGTGTATGTCCTACTTGCTGCAGTGAGAGGAAGGGCACATCAATGTGCCCATTTCCATAGCTACCTGAGACTTGGTCTCTGCAGCATCTCGCTGGTCTGCAGGTGAACAGCCTGCCTTCGCATTTCCGTGGGGCAGCCAACCAGCAATGTGCAGTCATACGGCACCATGCAGCAATATAGGTCACTGTGTTTGTGGGGGGGTCTTAACACATTCCAACAAAATGCAAGGCAATACATGCTGGGAAATAATGGGCCAGAATCAACATGTCAGTATGTAGCCTACAGGTGGCATAGCAGTTACGGCTGAACTGTGTCCTTGAGACACCAGCATTTTATTCCCCTAAAAGACTGTTTTCTTGTTCTGTGCACTGACTGCATAAATAGTAATTTTCCAACACTTTAAAAAAAAAAAAAAAGGCTTCAGCCTTTTTTTTCCCTCTCCTGATGCACCAGCTAAACACCCCCGAATTCCGACCCTCAGCAGCGCGACATCTCCCATATCGACAGCTGAAAAGTGAAATGGGACAACTGATGTCCACACACCTGCACCTGATGTAGCCGAAATTTAGTGCCGAAAAGTCCGAGAGCAGAGCAGTGCTGCCATCTGGCTCCAGGGCACAATGAAACATGATGACATATGAGCCATAATCATGTGCATGGGACTGAAACAAGAGTTTTTTTTTTTTTTTTTTTTCCTTTTCTTAAGCTCAGTGTCCTGCTCTTGTACAGAACCCCCCTCAACGTGTGTCTCTTGTGATGTTCAAAACATGAGTGTCTGTGTCACAAGTACGAAAAGAGCAGAAGCATCTCCAAGTTCCAGCTCAGTCCACATCGGGATGTTCAAGCAGACCTTCTAGCATAAAGGCTCTCAGGTCCGAGATAGGGGAATTCTGGGAACTGCTGCTTGTCCACAACCCGTTGCTGTCAGTTTCAGATTTTCACTGCGGCGCCGTGATCTCATGCTCCAGGAGTACCGGCCCTGCCCATAAGAGGGTCAGCTCCCCCCGCTGCCCCGTCCTCCTCACACGGGGTCTGCCGGGGACTCACAACAACGGCACTCTCCTCTGCCAGCTCGCAGGCCGGGTTTGAGAAGGCTGAGAGGGGCAACGTGATCCGTTGCATCTCCCGCTCGTACACGCGCTGCTCATGCTGCCGTTGCAGGTCCCGGCCCCTGAGGAGACAGCAGGAGGCGTAGTGCTTAGAACTGCTGCACTGCACTCCAAGGGTCCAGGTGGGAATCTCACCCTGCGCTGCAGTACCCTCAACCAAAGTACTTACCCTGAAGTGATATAGTGAAAATTACCCTGCTGTATAAATGGGTAAGTAACAGTCACATTGAGAATGAGAAGCTCACTCATATTCTGGTACATCTGAGCATCTTTGCAGCACCTGTCCAACTAACAGCACAAAGCGCTGTAGTTGGGTTGAACCCAAGCACCCCTGGAGCCACTGTGAAGACAGAAATACACGCCCCCGCGGCTGTAAAGGCACGTCACCCTGCTGACGATGACAAACACTGAAGCTGCTAATCAGCTTAAGAGCGACGCGCACAACCCCAAGGAGAGCGGCACTGAGAAGCTTTAAGACGTGTCTGCATGAGAGCAGTGTCCCTCAGGACTGGAGTCCACCGCTCATTTCTAGAAACATACAAACAGGACCTTAAAATAGAAAATAGTGCAACCACGAGCAGCTCTGTTCTCCACTGTAGCACGAATGGTGTTCAATGTCTACAAGAGAGTGGGACAGCAAAGCACTGCATGCAAGCACGCATGTGCACACGGAGCTCATCTGGACCCATGTGGAAAGCAAATTACGGATGTCTAATGAAAAGAGATGCTCACAAATGTAAAAGGGGCTAAAAATAAATGTGAGCTCTGATATAACACGCACCTCTTGTAGAAGTAGCCAAAGGTGATGCCCACACCCAGGAGGATGATGATGGCCATCATGAGAATACCCAGAACATAGCCTGTCCAGAGAGAAATGGAAAAATGAGTAAAGCCAAAGCTTCCTAGTGACACATTCAAACATTTACAGATACAATCAGAGCTGCTATAAATTGCATTGCTGTGAAACACCAAATTATGTAATTCCCATTATAATAACAAATGTTAATAATAATAGGTTTCAGCATAAAAAAACAAGGTTGGACCACCAGTCACCTACTGGAATAAGCAGCACACTGTAAATTAATTTTTCTGAGAGTGCAAAAACAACCAAAAAGAGTCCAATTTCAAGAAAGTTTCAAGAAAACAGCTGAAGTGTGTGTTTGCTCAAGGTGCAATGGCGACGTGAGGTGGACGTGAGGACGCACCCAGTGTCCCGAGATCTTTTTTCTTCTTGGGAGCACCATGGACACGCTGGCTGATCCCGATGACAGGCTGCACAGCGGCACCATCGCTCTGTGCCGGGAGCGACTCCGCCGACTCAAACATCTCCTTCTCCCCCAGGGACGGTGCTGCTGGCGTCTTGGCTTCCGCTATGCCTGGAAAACAGCAACCAGAACACTGACGAGTGCAAACGGACCGCTTCGCAGCTTCCCATTGAGTCCATTTCGATGGTTAGTATTAAATAACTGGGCTGACCCAAACCTACGGACTAGTAAACTATCCATCATATCGGTAGTACAGTCACATTACAGTTGGGAGTGCAGTCAAAATGTCATCGTGTGCGGATCTTAAACAGCCAGTAGGCCAAAGACACAGTCCTTTGAAGGTGGCTTTGTTTGTGTAGAGTTTGAATGTGTTTCCCTTGAGGTGCTCTGGTTTCTCCCCACAGCCCAAAGAAATGTGTTTCAGGTGGACTGGTAACTCTAAACTGCCCATTGTGTGTGTGTGTGTGTGTGTGTGTGTGTGTGTGTGTGTGTGTGTGTGTGTGTGTGTGTGTGTGTGTGTGTGTGAGAGAGAGATCTGTTCTCCTGTATAAACAGGTGAGTTACCACAGGGCATTTAACGCAGTGTGCCCAACAATGTTGGTCACCTCGGACAAAGGTGCCCACAGTTAATCATTGCTGTGTGTCGTTTTGGAGAAAAGAATCTGCTCAGAGGTTCAATACCAGTGTAATCTGGCTGGTTTACTTTGAGCATGTAAATTGTTTCTTTTAGCACAACTTCTTTAGCATGTAGATGAGCAGACAGGAACTCCAAAGCCCAACATCTGTTTCTCTGCATATGGAGACAATCTCCTCAGAACTTGTTTACCAAGTGCTGCCCGACTCTCAAGGACTGAAGTTCCTGTCGAATGCAGCCAATGGGACACTGTCTCTGCGGGACGTGTTCTACTTTTGACCAATCAACTGTAAGGGGGCATGGCTCAAAGCTTAACTCGACTCTCTCCCACTTGGCAACTGCAGCACAAGTTTTTCCTGTTACCTTGTGGACCACCTTGCTCTGCAGAGGGTAGTTATGGCTTTTGAAAGCACAACACAAAAGTCACAGCAGAGGAAAATGGGCATGAAATGGACTTGCAAGAAATTTTTTGGCGAGTTTTCTCTCTGCAACTGCTGAACAATACCACATGCTGCATTTGCATTTTGACTTAAGTACCACGCAACTGTTGAGCCAACATGTTCATAAAACCTTTGTTTGGCACAAGTCCAATTAATATTAAAATTTAAAAATCAAGTCCTCCGCTCTCACATCAATACAAACACTTGGACTTGTATCAATTTTTGGGCCTGCAAGCTGAAGGCAGTCGACTGGTGCTCAGACATCACTATGACAACCAGAACTGATGCAAAGCAAAGGCCTTCCACTTGAGCGTCAAAAATATAAACAGGGACCAAAAGTGAGTGAATGTCCGAGAAGCATATGTCACTGCGGATAACTAAACGCCACTGAATTCAGCCTACGTATCGTTCAGCGTTTTGGGGCAAGACAAAAACAAAGGGGGAAAAGCTAAAAATAACACCAAGGTTGAGCTGCAGAGCGAAGCAGTCACCTGGCCTTCCTCTGTGTGTGTATGTGTGTGTGTGTCAGAGAGGGGGGTGTCGTACCCGTGCACATATCGACAGCACACTCTTCCCTGTGGACCCCCCCAGCTTGGTCGCTCACATAGCACCAGGGCTTCTGCGAGGCATCCGGATTGCGGCAGTAGCTGTGGTCCCCGACACCTGAGAAACAAGTATAAACAAGGTTGACTGCCAAGCTGTAGACAGAGCAAGAGCCCGCGAATGTGTGTGTGTGGACGTTCGACCAGTAAAGGCAGCTGTCCCACAGCACACAGTAATAGCAAGAGCCTGCCGGGGGAAGCAAGATCTTCCAAGGACACCATCTCCAAGGGACATCCAGGCCCACAACACACACCACAATGCAAGGACAACGGGAGGCACTGTGGACACCCACTAATGTGAGCCCTCGGCAGGCATGTATTCTTGAGAGGAGTGTGATTCCCGTGAGACACCGTGTTCTTACCAGACTGCGTGTCCGGGCTTGCGGACACATTGTAGTCCCTGGTTGCGTTCATCCAGTTGAAACACGGTTGTCCACTGGCGCTCGTCTCCTGCTCTCCTCTGTACTCAGCCCCATTCGACTGGACGCACTCTGCACACAGATCCCAGGGGTGTAGGTATGTGTGACTATTTGTCGATTACTGGGGCATCCAAGCAGTAAGACCAGCAGTACTCGGCAGAGTAACCCACAAATGGGGGTAAAAATGTGTGTGTATGTGTGTAATACTCAAAGAGGTTTCATATGAATTTTGGGGCATGGGGGCCAAAACATGCTCAATAGTGATCAAAGTGTGAGATACACTGAAATATCAGGACACATTTATCTTGTTATTCCTGTTGGAAACCAATATTTACACAATAGGTAAAATAAAATGACTCACGCTGTAGCTTTTTCCCCTTAAAAAATCTAGTTATATATATATATATATATATATAGTGTCTCAAGTTGCAAAATTATATAGCTAAATGGTAGATTCGATACTGTATTGTACGTCGTCGTGTGTATATATTTCCATACAATACACATACATCATATATAATATACAGTCACACATACTTGTTGTTACAGCTACAACGTACGTGCGGACATGATGACTGAAAAGAGTGTGTGTGTGTGTGTGTGCTAGAACGCGCACTACGAAGTTGTTTACTCGGTCTGAAGTTGCACGTAGTGAGTGCGCGCGGCCCCGTTGGAGCGGAAATGGCTTTAAATGCCGTCGTTGGGTCGCGTGCGTGAGCGCTGGCATATACAGACCCGGGGTAAGAGAGGGGTCGCGCAACATTGATTTGTACCCTTCGAAGTGTGTGTGTGTGTGTGTGTGACCACCCCCACCGTACTCGGTCTTACCTCGGAAAAGAGACGCGCAGCCCGCGAGCTGAACCCGGAGCAGGACGAAGAGCAGCGGGAAAACGGCGTCGTCCGCGAGGAACATTCTGGAAAGGGCGGGGAAGTAGTGACCACCGGAGCGAGGATGGAGACCCTGTGCACCGTGTCGCGAGAAGAGCCTGCGCTGCGGCTGTCAGTCACACTGCTCTCTCCCCCGCAGTCAGTGTTTGTGCGCGATCCGATAAACAACCACAGGAGGAGCTGCTCTTGGGCGCCGCAGGAGTACGCGAGGTCCTAGAGCCGCCTGCTCCTCGACCAACCTTATCTCGCGGCGACTTCATGCTACTGCGTCTCAAATGATCATTTCATATACGTTTTGTTTTCTTACCCAAAAGTATTAAAACGTCTTTTTAGCTCACGGAAGAGGGGGTGCCAGAACAGAAGCGCATGTGGAAGGTGATCACAAGCCTGCGCTGCGTTGACTCCTTTATTTACCAAGAAAGGAAACATGATTCAATCACTCTTGCAGCGCAAAACACATCGATCGATTGTAAAATAACGAGCGTTGTGTTTAAGATTTTACACACCAACTCGGCATTGCATGAAAAGTATGTCGAAAAATAATGTAATGCATAATACTTGGATTCAAAGTAATGGAACAACCCAAAACACACACACATTTTCAGAACTGCTTGTCCCATACGGGGTCACGGGGAACCGGAGCCTACCCAGTAACACAGGGCGTAAGGCCGGAGGGGGAGGGGACACACCCAGGACGGGACGCCAGTCTGCCGCAAGGCACCCCCAGCGGGACTCGAACTCCAGACCCACCGGAGAGCAGGACTGCGGTCCAACCCACTGCACCACCGCACCCCCATCAACCCCAAACATTTTGTATAAAAAGTCTGCAAACCATCTGAGTGTCTAGTTAAGAAAAAGTCCTAACCCAGCACCCATGTGTTCCATGAACCCATTCCACCCGTATAGGTTGCAGTGGGCACTAGCAATTTTTCTTTTTGCTCCCTGATTGTTTGAATAGGACCCAATTACTGTCATTTCCTCATTAGTTTTTGCTCAGAATGTCAAGGCCTTTAGTTTCAGAGAGAGCACTTTATAGATTATCTATAAATTATCTTTTTTTTCACATAATGGTCCAACAAAAAGGCACACTGTGGATATTTTTAAGAGCACAAGTCACCCTGTCCCAGATTCTTGCCTTTTCAACAGTTTTATGTTTTCACTGTGATTTGGGTGGCATGGTGGAACAGTGAGTAGTGCTGTAATCTCACAGTGCCTGGGTGGTGCATGAGGATGTGTGGAGTTTGCACATTGTCTATGCGGGTTTCCTCCCACAGTCCAAAGTCATCTATAGTGTGTGTTCCACTGATATATGGATGAATGACCCATTGTAAGTAGTGTATCTAGCAGTGTAAGTCACCTTGGTGAATAAGGTGTGTGGGTTGATAACACCACTTAGAGCTCAGTGGAAGTTGCTTTGGAGAAAAGCATCTACTAAATTAATGTAATTGGGGATGCAATTCAAGTAATTTTCATTATGATGTCACTAACAACCGTATTAACTGTATTAATAAAATTTACTAAACCATCCAAAAAAGACTGGATTCAAAAAACATGCTATAATGTTTTCTTGCTTACTTTGTAAAATTTGCTGTGAGATACATAGCATAAAAATGGATTTCAGTTGGAGACTGAACAGACTGCTCATAAGCAGCTGGTCATCAACATAATTCCAATGATGTGGGGATTCTGCGCAAAAACAACTGCTGCTGCGCAAGACTCGACCTTTGTGCTCCTTCCATATATAATGGGAAACCATTTCCATGTGGCAGCTACACTCACACATTCTATTTTACACACAAAACCCCACACAAGCATGTGTATGCAGTGTTGTGTCAAGATACAGTACACATTAGCTTTACCAGTGAATATTTCAGAATTGAGGGGGGTGCGGTGGTGCAGTGGGTTGAACCAGGTCCTGCTCTCCGGTGGGTCTGGTGGTCGAGTCCCGCTGGGGGTGCCTTGCGGCAGACTGGCGTCCCGTCCTGGGTGTGTCCCCTCCCCCTCTGGCCTTATGCCCTGTGTGACCGGGTAGGCTCCGGTTCCCCGTGACCCCGTATGGGACAAGTGGTTCTGAAAATGTGTGTGTGTGTGTGTATTTCAGAATTACATTACTATGTCAACAAGCCGAGACAAAATAAATAAGAGACTCAGTTTGGCTTTCCTATTTAATACAGTACTTTAAAAGTACCACTTAAGCAATGTGAGACTACTGATCCAAACAGTTGGTTCAACTAGTATGTAGCTGTAGCAGTGGCTGAAGCACAGACCCATCTAGTTGCAACATAATCCCACATTACCCAATTTACTTTACCACTCAGGTAAAATTAAAAAATAAAATGAACTTTTTTCGGAAAAGTGGCTGGTTGGTTGTGTCTGACGAGGCACACCCTTGTTGCTCAACTTTCAAGTGCCAGTTCAACTCTGTGACAGCATCACCCGTTCGACTTGCTACCCTTGTTTTTCCTAGGCAGAGGAGAACAATGCTCAGACTGGGATCCAAACCTGACTGCCCCTTGCTGCATCTTTATGCTGGTCGTCTTTGATTTTATTAATTTAACCTCATGGCAAACTGCCTCTTTTATTCAATCTTTTATAAAAATGACAGCTTATTATTGTCTTAGATTTTACAACATTTTTGGACAGCAAGCATAACTAGCTTCTTCTGCATATGTTTTAGAGAGACTCTTTGCGGACAGTGGGAATCTTCGGATTCACAGTTCAAAGATTTCCATCCCCCTCCTGCTGCAGTACCTTGCCCTGAAATGATGCAGTAAAAACTGTTCAGCTGTGTACAGTAAAGGAGTAAAACATTTCAGGCATCTTACATTTACATTTATTCATTTAGCAACCACTTTTGTCCAAAGCGATGTGCACCTCAGCAAAAAGTACAATATATGCATTACATTAAGAGAAAGAGACATGGCTGCAGACATGTGGCTCTCAAGTAAACCTAGTTTGTACCTTCCGCTTGCCGCACCGATATTCATCGTTCTAGTAGGTGCATAAAACACAGGATAGACAAATCCTGATACCCTCCTAACATTTTTTTTTTTAATATTATAAGATACACAATTAATCACATACAAACATCTTAACATTGTAAGTGGCTTTAGTGAAAAGTGACCAATAAATGAGTAATTGTAAATGACCTCTTTAATTTCGCTGTACTGTACTAGAGAGGGCGAAAACTGCATTGCTCCTCCTGAATCCGAGGTTCGACTATCGGTCGGATTCTCCTCTCCAGTACCCCGGCATAGACTTTCCCAGGGAGGATAAGGAGTGTGATCCCCTATAGTTGGAACACAATCTCCGGTCCCCCTTCTTAAAAAGAGGGACCACCACCCCGGTCTGCCAGTCCAGAGGCACTGTCCCCAAACTCCACGCAATGCTGCAGAGGCGTGTCAGCCAAGACAGCCCCACAACATCCAGAGACTTGAGAAACTCGGGGTGGATCTCATCCACCCCCGGAGCCTTGCCACTGAGGAGTTTTTTGACTACCTCAGCAACTTCAGCTATGGTAATGGACAAGTTCCCCTCCGAGTCCCCGGCCTCAGCTTCCTCTACGGAAGGCGTGTTGGAGGGATTGAGGAGATCCTCAAAGTACTCCTTCCACCGCCCGAGGACATCCTCAGTTGAGGTCAGCAGCGCACCACTTCCACTGTAAACAGTGTTGGCGGAACACCGCTTCCCCCTTCTGAGTCGCCGGACGGTATGCCAGAATCTCTTTGAGGCCGACCGAAAGCCTTCCTCCATGGCCTCACTGAACTCCTCCCAGGCCTGAGTTTTTGCCGCGGCGACTGCCAGAGCCACGTTCCGTCTGGCCCGCCGGTACCCGTCAGCTGCTTCAGGAGTCCCATGAGCCAGCCAGGCCCGATAGAACTCCTTCAGTTTGACGGCATCCCTTACCTCCGGTGTCCACCACCGTGTTCGGGGATTGCTGCCGCGACAGGCGCCGGAGAATTTATGGCCGCAGCTCCGAACCACCGGACTCCATTTGGACTCAATGTCCCCAGTCTCCCTCGGGACCTGGTTGAAGCTCTGTCGGAGGTGGGAGTTGAAGACCTCTCTGACAGGGGCCTCCGCCAAACGTTCCCAACAGACCCTCGCTATGCGTTTGGGCCTGCCAGGTCTGTCCAACTTTTTCCCCTGCCATCGAATCCAACTCACCACCCGGTGGTGATCAGTTGACAGCTCAGCCCCTCTCTTCACCCGAGTGTCCAAGACATATGGCCGAAGATCAGAAGAAACGACTACAAAGTCGATCATCGACCTCCGACCTAGGGTGTCCTGGTGCCAAGTGCACTGATGGACACCCTTATGCATGAACATGGTGTTTGTTATGGACAAACCGTGACTAGCACAGAAATCCAATAACAACTCACCACTCGGGTTCAGATCAGGGAGGCCGTTCCTCCCAATCACGCCTCTCCAGGTGTCACCGTCGCTGCCCACGTGGGCGTTAAAGTCCCCCAGTAGAACGACAGAGTCCCCAGTGGGAGCGCTTTCCAGTATGACCCCCAGGGACTCTAAAAAGGCTGGGTACTCTGCACTGCTGCTAGGAGCATAAACACAAACGACAGTGAGAGACCGTTCCCTGACCCGAAGGCGCAGGGAGACGACCCTCTCGTTCACCGGGGTAGACGCCAACACATGGCGGCTGAACTGGGGGGCTATTAATAAGCCCACACCCGCCCACCGCCTCTCACCCTGGGCAACGCCAGAATAGTGGAGAGTCCACCCTTGGTCGAGAAGAGTGGTTCCAGAACCCAAGCTGTGAGTGGAAGTGAGCCCGACTATATCTAGACGGTATCTCTCAACCTCCTGCACTAGCTCAGGCTCCTTCCCTGCCAGTGAGGTGACATTCCAAGTCCCAAAAGCCAGAGTTGGCGCCTGAGGTTTGGGTCGGCCGGGCACTCGGCCCCGACCACCGCCCAAATCACAATGCACCGGCCCCTTACGTCCTCTCCGGCAGGTGGCGAGCCTACCGAAGAGCGGCTCCACGTCTTGGCTTCGGGCTAAGCCCGGCCAGGCCCCGTGGGCATAGACCTGACCACCAGGCGTTCGCATGCGAGCCCCCCCCGCCAGGCCTGGCTCCAGGGTGGGGCCCCGGTGACCCCATACCGGGCGGGATGAACGAGATCCTTGATTTAATAGTCATAAAGGGAATTTGAACCGCGCTTTGTCTCGTCTGTCACCCAGGACCTGTTTGCCTTGGGAGACCCTACCAGGGGCATATAGCCCCAAGCAACATAGCTCCTGAGATCATTCAGGCACTCAAACCCCTCCACCACGTTAAGGTGGCGGTTCGCGAAGGGGCCCTAGCCGTGGAACACTGGACCAGCTCTATACCCTCACTAGGGTGTTGGAGGGTTCATGGGAGTTTGCCCAACCAGTCCATATGTGTTTTGTGGACCTGGAGAAGGCATTCGACCGTGTCCCTCGTGGGATCCTGTGGGGGGTACTTCGGGATTATGGGGTTCAGGGCTCGCTGCTACGGGCTGTTCGTTCCCTGTATGACCGGAGCAGGAGCTTGGTTCGCATTGCCAGCAGTAAGTCAGACCTGTTCCCGGTGCATGTTGGACTCCGCCAGAGCTGCCCTTTGTCACCAATTCTGTTCATTATTTTCATGGACGGAATTTCTAGGCGCAGCCAGGGAACGGAGGGTGTCTGTTTTGTGGCCGCAGGATCTCGTCTCTGCTTTTTGCCGACGACGTGGTCCTGTTGGCTTTATCGAATCAAGACTTGCAGCGTGCACTGGGGAGGTTTGCAGCCGAATGCAAAGCGGCGGGGATGAGAATCAGCACCTCCAAATCTGAGGCCATGGTTCTCAGTCGGAAAAAGGTGGATTGCCCCCTCGGGGTTAGGGGGGAGTTGCTCCCTCAAGTGGAGGAGTTTAAGTATCTCAGGGTTTTGTTCACGAGTGAGGGAAAAATGGAGCGGCAGGTTGACAGACGGATCGGTGCGGCGTCCGCAGTAATGCGGTCATTGTACCGGTCTGTTGTGGTGAAGAAGGAGCTGAGTCGTAAGGCGAAGCTCTCAATTTACCGGTCGATCTACGTTCCTACCCTCACCTATGGTCATGAACCCTGGATCATGACCGAAAGAATGCGATCGCGGATACAAGCGGCAGAAATTAGTTTCCTCCGCAGAGTGGCTGGGCGCACCCTTAAGGACAGGGTGAGGAGCTCAGTCACCCGGGAGGAGCTGAGAGTAGAGCCGCTGCTCCTCTGCATCGAGAGGAGCCAGTTGAGGTGGCTCGGGCATCTGTTCCGGATGCCTCCTGGACGCCTCCCTGGGGAGGTGTTCCGGGCATGTCCCACTGGGAGGAGGCCTCGGGGCAGACCCAGGACACGTTGGAGAGACCACGTCTCCCAGCTGGCCTGGGAACGCCTTGGGGTTCCCACAGAGGAGCTGGAGGAGGTGTGCGGGGAGAGGGAAGTCTAGGGGGCTCTGCTTGTACTACTGCTCCCGTGACCCGGTCCCGGATGAGCGGAGGAAGATGGATGGATGGATGTACTAGAGAGCAGATTTACACTAGTATCCCACAATTCATTCTGTGCAGGTCGTCCTCCAGGCCATGGTGAGCTATCTGGACTACTGCAACTCTCCTTTCTGGCCTTGGGTCCTCCTCCAGCAAGCCTCTCCAGCTGACCCACAATACCATGGTATGAGTTGTTTGACTTGCTAAAGCATTTTCAGGAGTCCCCCCTCCGTGTCTTTCTCCATTGGCTTCCTGGTCAACACTCTGCTTATGGCTCCCTGATGTCTACAAGATCTCATTACTTGCTACACCCCAATCAGACTGCTACACTCCTCCACCTCAGCCCACTTGGTGGTCCCACATACAGGAGGCCCAAAATCAAAAGCACAAAGGTTTTTGGTTCTGGCTCCAATATGATGGAATAACCTCACCCTGTGACTCATAACTGCTCAATGAGCAAAAATCCACTTTTTATTTTCTTGTAACATTTTGCTTAAAAGACAGCAGTTTGATAACCATTTCATCACAATGTTACTTCCATAGAGACTAAAAAATTCACAAAGCCATAACTGAGAATTTCATCCAGTATCAAGTCGCATGAACCTGAAAACAGAGGCGTGCAAGGGGAGAGCAACCAATGAGGACCTCTTCTGTACAATTTGCAGAACTGAATTATTAGTTATACTCATTATTGCTTATTTAGTCATTACCAAAGGCTACTGTGTGTTTACGGTGAGTCAAACTCAGTCCTTTGGGGTTCCAGCACACTTATGTTCCATTATGAACGCAGCCCTGCTTTGCTATCTCCTGGTATTACTGCTGTGGCATTGCTGTCTGTGGAAAATGTATTATATAAACCCTGGATGTTAATTCCTATTATGACACAGCTGCTTACTAATGTGATTAGGAAATCTGCAGATACACACCTGTGGTGAAACAGGTTCTTCTAGGGAATGTTCGTGCCTTTAGAAAAAACATACCTATGAGTGACATTGTGGTACTGCACCTTGTCCCATTGTTACAAAGAACAGTGTTGTACCATCTGCAGCTGGGCCTTCAGCACATTCCTGCGCCCTGAGAAAAGGAAGTGCTTTGGTTCACATCTCGCACGTGCCACAGTTATACAGAATTTAAAGAACGGTCTGATAAAGCAATTGCAACTGAATAATCAAATCTGCAAGTTTTGCATTGTATTCTAACAGAGAAAGCAGTGGCTTCTTACCGTTGTTGAAATTCATAAGTGTAAATGAAAAGCAAACACAAATATTCTATAATGCAGAGCAAGTAATTTCACACTATATAACAAAGTTATTTTCAAATGTTTAGGTCTTCAAATTGTTGAAATTAAGTACAAAAACACTGAAATGATTTAACAATGAAAAGTGGTTAATTTCATTTCACACACACACACACACACACTTTCTGAACCGCTTGTAATTTCATTTCATATTTTACAAATAATATTAAAGTTCAGTTGCAATGTATATCTATGTGCATGTCACTGTGATATAAAAGTGTTCTATAAAAATAAATTGAATTGAAAGAAATATATACATGTATGTATGTATGTAAGTAGGGGTGAATAAATGGAGTTCAGAAAACTGCAGTGTTGACTATACTACACAACACATACAATTAACTCAAAAGTTTCTCCTCCATGTGAAAAACCAAATTTTGCATTAGGCTCTTACTATACATTCCTGGGCACCACTATCTCACAGGACCTGAAGTGGGAGCCCCACATAGACTCCATTGTAAAGAAGGCCCAGCAGAGGTTGTATTTCCTTTGCCATCTGAGAAAGTTCAACCTGCCACAGGAGCTACTGATGCAATTCTACTCCGCAGTCATTGAGTCTGTCCTCTGCACCTCTGTAACTGTCTGGTTCGGCTCAGCTACGAAGTCAGACATCAGAAGACTACAGCAGATAGTTCGGACTGCTGGAAGAATCATCGGCGCATCCCCCCCAGCTCTCCAAGAACTGCACTCGTCCAGAGTCAGTAAAAGGGCTAGCAAAATCATTCTAGACCCCTCACATCCAGGCCACTTCCTCTTTGAACCTTTGCCATCTGGCCGGCGCTACAGAGCACTGAGCACCAGGACAGCGAGGCATAAGAAAAGTTTCTTTCCTCAGGCCATCTACCTCATGAACACCTAAATCCCCCCCTAGAGAGTAAACCAGTGCAATACATAATGCTATTAATATTTATAACTTTTTATCACATCATATCTCTTACTCACACTCCCTTGCATTTGTAACTAGTGACTATTTTTGTATATAATATTGGGTACTGTATATTTTTATATATTTTTTATCCCTTATTCATATACTCTGTCTTCTCATCTATCTTGTCACTGTCATTCTGTCTGTGCTGTGGAAGTTCCTGTCACCAAGACAAATTCCTTGTATGTGTAAACATACTTGGCAATAAAGCTCGTTCTGATTCTTATTCAAGCCAGAGTCTAAATTGCACAGAGAAAACAGTTCCTTTCGCAGCAGGAAAGGATAAGATGCTTTTGTGACGTAGTATTGCCACAAGGCATGTGGAGCGGAGCCACTGCAAGGACTTGGAAGCGATTGGTCCTTGATGTCTGACACACCCGGAAAATGGATGCTGTCTTCAGGAATGGCAAGCAGGAGGTCCAGCATGCAAGTACAGAGCACTCAGGTTTATGCTACTGATGGCATTAGATCATGGCTGGGGTCCCAGGTTCTGCGTGGAACCTAATTAGGAACAGTTGGCGCACCACCAACCAAGAATTTCACCCTTGTGACAGAAGGAGCGCCCCATGCGGTGTGCAGTGGCACTGCAGGGAAGCAGCACCGCGAGAGGCAGTTCGAACCAGTCTGGGGCGGATGGGGCCAGGCAGCTGTAAAGGGGGGCTTTGTTTTGCTGGGAACCCCGCACAGCATTGCAGGGGCTTGGGCCATGCTGAATTAAGGTTGAGAAGCATGCTGCTGCCACGCTGTTCAACCAAATATCTTGTCTGAGCTCCTCTGCATTTCCTCTTCAAACAGCAGACAGAAAATGGAGAAGTCCATGACGCATTTGGCCATTCAGACAACCATCCTCATTGTGCACAACTATTGTGCCCTTATCTGTGCAAATAAAGAAGTTCACCTGATAAATATCTTCTGTTGAATTTTATTACAATCCAAATTTCGCTCCGTAAAAAAGTCAACTAATAAATACAGTAGAAATACATTCAGAATGTTTAAAGGATTGGTTTAAAATGTTGCAATTACTGACCGATAACCCTCAAATATACATGAGACAAACAGCATTTGTAGATCAAAACATGGTTCTCAAGAAGACTGGGGAAGAAAAAGGACCTGGTCTTCTCAAAAAAAAAAAAAAAAAAAAAAAAGAAAAAGAACAGATTAGCTGTTCCCTCTCTGCATGATTGTGTGTTGCTGCTTGCTCAGGGTCATAGAAATGCAAATAAATAGTCAACCTGATAAAACTGCTGCTTAAGGGAGTGCTGTAAGCTTAAGATTAATGGAAATTTAAAGACCGATCTGGATTTAGAAGCAGCTCCCCAAGAGGAGTGGTGCTTTCACGCAGGCAGTTCTGACTCAATGGCTGCTGCGATGGCACTTGGCAAGAAGACACCGTGGCCGGAAAGGAGCTTCTGCATGAGCCGCAGGTCTGCGTGCAAAGCCATCTGGTTGCACTGGAGCGTCAGGTCCGGCATGTTTTCAAGCAGACGCAGTAGGAACACAGCCCTCACGAACAGGCCACACAGGGCCCAGTGGAACCTGGGCTCCATCAGCAGGTTCAGCCAGGAAGGGGAGTCACCTGGAACAACACAAGGAAATGTAAAAACAAGAATATAAGAATAAATTGAATGGAACAGAACACGAGAGTCTGGTTAGTGGCCAAGAAACACAAGCAAGCTCATTTATCAACTGCAGTAATTAGTCCGTCACTTGGCTAACGCTTTCATCTACTTCGACACACCTTTGTAATCTTTAAAACTTTTCCAAAACTTTCTATTTTTCTGCAAATTTACACACACACACACACACACACACACACACACATTGTCTGAAACCACTTGTCCCAAGTGGGGTCGCGGCGAGCCGGAGCCTAACCTGGCAACACAGGGCGCAAGGCTGGAGGAGGAGGGGACACACCCAGGACGGGACGCCAGTCCGTCACAAGGCACCCAAAGCGGGACTCAAACCCCAGACCCACCAGAGAGCAGGACCCGGCCAAGTCCACCGCACCCCCTCACTGCAAATTTATATAGTACGTTTTTAAGTTATACACTTACAGAGATTTGAACCAATTTTCCGGTACCACGTGACAGTTGTTAATAGCATGTTTCTGTTCTACCACACAGCAGCAGGGGGTGTAGTAGTCAGAGCTGCCCTCTTTGGTCTCAAAGGTCTATAGCTTGAATCCTACCTCCTACTATAGTACTCATGAGCAACACACTTACACTAACTGCTAAAGCAAAAGTTACCCAACTGTATAAATGGGTAACTAATTGTGGGTAGCTTACCATTGTAAACTGCTTTACAGAAAAGTGTTTACTAAATGAGTAATTTATTTTGTGTTCACAAGCTGCAAAACACTTCAAGTGCCTCAGTAAGGAAGGTCAACTACTGTGGAAATTCATGTAGAAATGATAAAGTTGCTCAAGGTAAGGAAAAGCCAAATGTTACCCATCCAGCCATCCATTTTCTTACCCACTTGTCTTACTAGGGTCGCAGTGGGAATAGGGAGAGCAGAGCAGCCCAGACATTCTTGTCCCCTGCAACTTCCTCAAGCTCAACCCGTGGGATCCCCAGCCGTTCCCAGGCCTACCAGGAGATATAATCTCTCCAGCAGGCTTTGGGGTCTCATCTCATTTGGCCGTGCCTGGTATACCCCCAAAGTATACCCCGGTATACCCTCTACTCTGAGTTCCTCCGGGATGGCCGAACTCCTCACCCTGTCATGGAGAGAGAGTCCCACCACCCTGCAGAGAAAACTCATTTCAGCCGCTTATATCCATGATCTTATTCTTTTAGTCATTACCCAGAGTGCATGACCATAGGTGAGGGTAGGGACGTAGACCGACTGGTAAATAGAGAGCTTTGCCTTACGTCTCAGCTCACCGTTTACCACTGTAGTCTGGTACAGCGACCGTAATGCTGCTGCCGCTGTTCCCAGCTTGCAGCCTTTTCCGTGAGAGAACCATGGACTCAGACTTGGAAGTGCTGATCCTCATACCAACTGCTTCACACTCGGCTGCAAACTGTTCCAATGCATGCCGGAGACAGCCGTGTGACGGTACCAAAAAGACATCATCATCCACAAAAAACAGAGACATCCACTTTCCGGCCCCCACATAGAATGCCCTCCTGACCTCGGCTGCACCTTGATATTCCGTCCATGAAAACCACAAACAGGAATGGGGTCAAGGCACAACCTTGGCGGAGTCCAATACCCACACTGAACAGGTTTGACTTAATGCCAAGTATGCGGACACAGCACCTTTCCAGCACCCTGGCAAAGACTTTCCCAGGGAGGCCGAGAAGTGTGATACCCCAATAGTTGGCACACACTCTCTGGTCCCCTTTCTTAAGAAAGGGACCACCACCCCAGTTTGCCAATCCAAAGGCACTGTCCCCAAGGTCCATGCAACATTGCAGAGGCATGTCAGCCATGACAACCCCACAACATCCAAGGCCTTAAGCAATTCTGGGCAAATCTCATCTACCACCGGTGCTTTGCCATTATGAAGCTTTCCAATAACCTCAGTGACTTCCACGAGGGACATGGACTCTGATACCCCAGAACGCTCTGGCCCTGACTCCTGTAAGGGAGGCATATCGCTCAGGTTTAGGAGTTTTTTGAAGTGCTCCTTCCACCTCCCAACAATGTCCTCATTTGAGGTCAGAGTTTTGCCACCTTTGTCATGTACAGCTTGAGTGAAGCTCCTCCGACCCTTCCTGAGTTGCCGGATGGTTTGAGGCCAACCAAAAGTCATTTTCCATAGCCTCTCCAAACTCCTCCCATGCTCTGAATTTTGCTTCTGGAACCGCAGCCTCTGCTGCCTTTTTTGCATTCCGGTACCTGTCTGCTGAGTCAGGAGTCCCCAAAGCCAATCAGGCCCTAAAGGCCTCCTTCTTCAGCTTGAAGGCTTCCCTCACCACCGGTGTCCACCAGTGGGTTCTTGGGTTGCTGCCATGACTGGCACCAACAAGCTTTTGGCCACAGCTGTGCCTGGCTGCTTCCACAATGGAGGTTTTGAACAGGGTCCATTCAAATTCTATGTTCCCTACCTCCTCCAGGACATGTGAAAAGTTCTCATGGAGGTAGGAGTTAAAATCATTCCAGACAGGGTCCTCCGACAGTCATTCCCAGCATACCCTCACTATGTGCTTGGGTCTACCGGGTCTGTCCGTCAGTTTTCCCCACCATCTGATCCAGCTCACACAACATAAGGCCTCAAATCAGATGAAACTACTATAAAGTCAATCATTGACCTTTGGCCCGAGGAGTTCTGGTATTAAGTACACTTATGAGCATCCCTGTGCTTGAACATGGTGTTTGTTACAAACAAACCATGGCTAGCACAAAAGTCCAATAACATTTCACCATTCGGGTTTAGATCAGGAAAGCCGTTCCTCTCAATCAATCATCCCACTCCCGATTTCGTTGTCATTACCAACGTGAGCGTTGAAGTCTGCCAGCAGGACTATGGAGTCTGTAGGTGGGGCCCTGTCCAGAACCCCACTCACTCTCTCCAAGAAGGTCAAATACTCTGAGCTGTTGTTTGTTGCATAAGCACACACAACAGCCAAAGTTTTCCTCTCTGTGACTTTAAGTCACATTGAAGCGACCCTCTCCTCCAACAGAACAAACTCCAACTGTATGGCAGCCAGCCAGGGGCTTGTGAGTATCCCCACACCTGCCCGGCACCTCTCACCCTGTGCAACTCCTGTTACCCTTGCTTTTGTAATCAGTTGTTCACCTTTTGCAGTTGATTTGTAACGTGCAATCATACTTCACAAAATTTTGACTTAAACAAATGAGCACCTAATTAATTGATGATGAATGGGTTGCTTGTTACCTGGGTTGAATGCTTTGCAGATGGCAATGTTTTCAAGTATTGGCTCAGTGTTCTCTCTGGCCCAGCGTGCCACCAAATCCCCGAGTTGGGCCGATTCCGGGACCTTCTCCACCAGCTTGAGCAGAAAGGGGAGCATGTACTCGGACATCGCTGCAGGTTCGCTGAATACATTGGCCTCATCCTTCTCGTATAGGCAGGACGGCCTGGCGAACCATCAGGTAGGCACAAGACAGCAATAGAAAAGTCCAAGTGTTGCGTGTTTCATGTATTAAAACACTAATAAGTGAGCAGGAGCAGTACAGTGACAAGACATTTTTGTGGAATCTACAGTCATACAAGAATAATTTAGTTTTTATTTTAACACCCTTACATCTGGCACAGTTAGTTCAGCTCATGCTGTGTTCTCACCCTCTATGAGCCAATGGTTGTTACTTTCATCTGTTATATCAGCCCCATCTGAAGTTTCCAAACAACACCTACTTGTTCAGTGAGCGCAAATTCACTTGTATTGTTTTCATCGATTTTGCTTGTCTTCAACAGTTGGTTTCTGGACTAAAGGTTCAAATAACATAAACATTGAGCATCTTTTGTGTGCATGTCTTGTTTGTGAGCCTTAAGCGTGTAGTTGTCTAACCCTAACCCTCATTGGGTTAGGCTCCGGTTCCCCGCAAGCCCGTATGGGACAAGCGGTTCAGACAATATGTATGTGTAGTTGTCAATTTTGGGGCTTGAGAATGGATGAAAAAAAAATTGCCATTGAAACTAAAGATAGTTGTCTTTGATTTAGGACCTTGCTAGAACAAATAACCTTCGAAAGATGAGGCAGGCTTACTGACCAAACACTTGAGAGACATGGAGAAATGCTAATGATCATAAAACTGATGCGAGACACTCACTCTGTGCACTGTGCATCCCTCAGTACGGGATCCAGGTCAGCCTCCGGCAGGTGATGCAGCAAGATCTCCAGGGTGTATGGACTGTCCCAGAATTCCTCCAGCAGCAGATCGAGAAGGAACAGAAGGCAACGGTTCACCTGCGTCAGGAAACAGTGTCCCCCTGTGCTGCCTGTCCTGGCACGAGCCAGTGCAGAGGTGAAGCCGGCCACCTCTGTCCTCACCTGCAGGTTGTCGTCTTTCAGCAGGTAGATTCCAGTGCCAATGAGCCTGAATAAACCACAGGTAAGAAATGATGGTTCCTTCTTTGAAGAGAAACTCAACTTTGTTTGACTTTGTTTCACTTTGTTTGCTTCATTATCCATACCATCAATAAAAGTGCTCACAATTTTCTGGGTAGGATATATAACAGTCTTGGACATGGTTATAAGAAACAAAAATATGCTGTACAACTTTTAACATTTTCAATACTTTTGAGCTGTTTTAAAATTAAACATTAGATCTATGCAGTGCCGGATGCCTCCTCTGTTCGGTTGGGTTAGAACATGGAACTGCAAGCGACATTTGCTCCATAACAATTCAATTCAATTTATTTTTATAGAGCGCTCTTCTCACAGAGTGACACAGACACATTTTTGAAAATAGACAAGTTAAGGAAGTACAATAAATAAATTAGCAAAACAAACTCATGTGTTCATAACACAAAAATTGTCTTTGCTTAAATTAAATCAAAACAGCTTTTGGATAAAACTACATAACTAAAAGTGGTTGGGATTATACAGGCATCAAGTTTGTGACATTTACACATACCTTACTGAGACATCATGAAACCTTAAGCAAATATTATTTGTTAAGGTGAAGTGTGAGACAGTACATGCAGTTTGCTCCAATTCACAGATTGTGCAGTAATGTTACCTGACGCTCAGGGCTGAGTCAGCGTTGCGGCCCTTTGGAGGTGGGCTCAACAGGAGGACCCCTGCCAAGCGCAGCGCCTGCGCACAAGCTAGTCTCAGGACCGTAGGGGCCTCAGGGACCTTGTGTATTTCCAGTAAGCGGCACCAGCGATCAATCAGCAGAGACTCAGCTCTGAGAGGGGAGGAAGGAAAGGGCTGTTACGATTATCTGCATGTTACAACTTTACAGTACACCTCATTGCCAGTTCATTTGAATTTCACGCTTATCACAAGGTTCTTATGGCTGCTGTGAAAATTTTGCTGTGAGGGGTTTGCTGGAAAAGTGGTTGGAGCTGCCTACTTGAACTCAAAGGTCCCAGGCTGAATTCCTGCTTCTTGTTGTGGTATCCCTGAGCAAGGTACTTAGGCTAAACTGACAGTTTAAAAAACCAGCTGTATAAATGGGTAAATGATCGTAAGCAGCTTAGCATTTAAAGTTACTTCTGAGAAAAAAAGTCTTCTATATGAGTGTAAATGGGATTTGCTACCTGCCACAGACAGCTGTAGCCAATATATGAGTGTGATGTGGAGTTGCTTCAGTTACAAGACCACCACAATAATAAAGCTTTTAAATGTTTTTATAGATGTCTGAATGGGACCTGCTCATAACCAAGAGGCATCTCAGGCTCACCTGAGGGGCAGCAGCAGGCTCAGCACCTGCAGGGCCTGGGAGAGGAGCTCAGGGCCCCACATGCCACTCTCCAGGACCACTAGCAGCAGCTCTGCATGCTCCCCTGAGGATGGCTGTTGGGGTGGAGCATAGGGGAAGTGGAGATCAGCATCGCTGGGGGTCATCACAGCCAGCAGCGCTGCCAAGTACATCTTTCTGTACTCCACACTCCCGTCCAAAAGCGCTGCCTTCAGGCTGGCCTACAAAATATAATTGGGGCTCTTTTAGGTGACTGATCATGGAAAGAATGTAGCTGAAATTCAGTGTACACAGTGATATAGCACAACACAACATTAATGACATTTTAATATCTGATTTTTCACATTTCTCTGCCTCACCTTCCAACTCCTGCAAGCACCTGAGGCACATTTAATTTCATCTAATGCTGGAAATACTCATGTCATTGAAATTACAGTAAGTACAACTGACCATAACATTTTAATTAGTACACTTGAATATGTGGTTGGATTATCTGGCCCTCCTCTTAAGTGGTTCAGTTTGCACTTTTCAAATCAAAAATTTGTGCAGAAATCTGATGATAGAGTACTATCATTTTTGTCTATGGTCCAATATGGTATGCTTCAGGGTTCAGTATTGGGTCCATTATTGTTCTTGCTCTATACACTACTTTTGGGGAATATAATTCCAAACATAATATTAGCTTTCTTTTCTGTATTGACAACAGACAGTTCAATAACATCTATTTGCAGTTTTGCTTTACTCTCCTCCATTGCTGGCTGGCTGCTTCATAAACACTTAATCGTCACCCTGTCACATTAAAGTACGTCGGTGCTGACTGTATTTCATTCATTTGTTGACATAACTATACTTTTTTAAAAAATCTTGTAAATTTGCATTGTATGTGTTGGCCAGTCATTTGTCTTTGGTTTGCCATTTGTTTTATCTGCAATCTGTGAACATGCCCCAAGATGTCCTCACGATACAGTGTTATATAGAAAGAAATTGTATGGTATTGTACTGGACTGCCAATAATTTCTAGTATTTAGTCTGACTAGACTACGGCTGCACAATTACTGGTCATAAACAGAGTGCTTATAAATGGCCATGTCTAAGATTAAAAATATTACTGAAGAACAAAATGTTTTTCAACTTTTTGCTACTGAGCATAGCCTTTCATTCAATTAGCTTTTTACTGTTATTCCATCAGAAAAACCACAAGTCTTAAATCAAATTTTTACTGAAGGAAAGGAAATCCTATCTTTGTTTCAGTCAGCAAAGTCTTCCTGATTAGTTTTCAGAAATCAAATGCTGAAATCACAAAACACCTATTTTTGTGAGAGAGATCCAAAACTGTATTTCCCCACGCAGCTTCAACAAATCTTGAAGGCTTACATTTCCTTGTATTGTTTTCTGCCAAAGCAAAAAGTTTCTGTAAAAATAAATTACTTTTCCATTATATGCGAACCTTGAAGAACATATTACCTTGAGGGCTTTTTGTAGCACCTGCTGCATGGTGGTACCTCTCCAGCAGTCACCCTCTGCTGCCCATCTAACCAAGGACAGCTGCACACTGGCGCCCTCTATTGGCAAGTTCTCCCACAGCTTCACGGCACATTGGGGTTCGTCGAGCTTCGTTGCTTCTTCACACACAAAGCGGACAGCATTTTCACAGAAGCAAGCTGAACCTACCTGTGAGAACTGTAAAGTTTCTGCAGTTTGAATCTCCAGGGAGATGACAGCATTGGACCCTTTAGGAATTCCCTACAACTGTTCCAGTACAAATAAGCTGATACCATAGTGGCTGGATCTAAAGGTTGCATGTTCGATCCCCACCCCTGGCTGTAGTACCCTTAAGCAAGGTACTTACCCTAAATTGCTCCAGTAAAGTTACCCAGCTGTATTAAATGGGTAAATAAGTGTAAGTATCTTAGCATGGTAAGTTGCTTTGGAGAAAAGTGTGAGCTAAATGAATAAACATAAATCCCTGCTTCCATCAATAGACTAGTTATTTTATTTATTTTATTCATTTAGCTGATGCTTTCCTCTGTCGCAAGATTTTCTAAACAGCAGGGTAATTTTTACTCAAGCAGTTCAGAGTAAGTACTTTGCTCAAGGGTTTGAAAGCAAGAGGTAGGACTGAGACAGTAAGTAGTTTGGTAGTAGCAGTAGTCTCAGTTTGGTGAGAATTCCAACCTAATTGATCATATACATGTTCACATATTCATTTAAAATCAAACACAATAAAATACTTCATATGCTAACCATAAAGAGTACAATTATTCATCAACAACCACTGTAGGCTGAGATCATAAACTATTTTTTAACTGCTCATGTTAAATGGTCTGAAGTGAGGTGTGATCTGCAGAACCAATGTACCAGGGGCTCTTGAGTGTGGCTCTGCAGCTGTAGGAGCAGCTCAGTTTGCAGCGAGTGCAGGAAGCTGTGGCTGCAGAAGCGGGTAGCCAGCATCACCACCTCCAGGTATGCTGATCGGACCAAGGGGCACAGCTGTGCTGGAGTCGCCAGCCATTGCCTGGTCTCTATGTGTGCCACCACTTGGCGCAGGACTTGCTGGTCATCACTGCAAACACAAGATACTGTTGCACACTGAAGGTAACATTCATGCACGCTAAATGCCCGAGCTAGACCTTTTACCATGTGGTCATCCACGGACATGGTATGAAGGTTACAGATCTCTGTCCAGATGGTAACTGACTCAAAGATGAGGACAAATCCTTTTATTGTAGCCCTGAGCAAGGTGTTCACCAAGAAAAAAATCCAGTTGTACAAATGGTAAACATGGAATAATGACAATTTTTGGGGTCTACATCCTTGCATAACTGAACGAATGGGGAAAGGGGTATCTGTTCATGCTACTGAACACCAATTCCCATTTCCACATAATGTATGTGTTTTTTCAGTCACTTTGACATAATAGTAATCTTGTTATACACAAATGTTTTCTAAAAAACTAATTTTAAAATTTTGTATTAAGAGTGGTAGGCTTGCAACTTGAAATACTGAAATAAACTTATTTAACAAACTGCGTTCCATTTAGTCCTTCGATTGGGGAGAAAAATTCCCAGTGATCGTAGTGACAGGAGAAGGCAGGTGCAAAGCATACAATTCCTTCTAGTTCTGCATCTATAAATTTTTTTATTCTGTGTATTGAGAGTTTTATGTTTGAAAATCACTATAAAACGTAAAATTAAGGGATTAAAAAACAATTTGGGTTTAATTTTGCCAATTAGTCAACAACTTTCTTTCAATTTCTTTTTCAAAAATTGTAGAAGAAATAATATCTTGATTCAGACTGCCCAGTCATTCAAATATCCGGTCAACCGAGGTCCTATCATGCATGGATGAACTTCAATAACAACAACAACAACAATAATAATAATGTTTTTTCCATTCCTTTCCCATCTCCCCTACCTGATGGTGTTTAGAGCTCTGTCCAGGAGAGCTCTCATCTGCAATAACTGTCCATGAAGGAGGTTGTGACAGCAAGAGTCTTCTGGGCCACACAGTTCTCTAGCCAGCTGCAAAATAACCTCCATGTACTCCGCTGGTGGTGTCATGGCAACCAAGGCTTTGGATGCCATCACTCTGACGTTGAAGATTGGGCTGCCAGCAAGCTGGAGCAGAGACTCTTGGAATGATGAAAGAAACCTGGGGGGAAAAGTCACCTTAACACTACATGAGACCAGAGGTTTAGCTTGCAGTCTGAACTCAGCAGTCCAATGTAAGCTGTCTTACTGGGTCTCCTCGCTGACCCCTGACTGCAGTTTGGCCAGAAGGGTCAGCACCGGAAACAAGGAGGGGTGCAGGCGCAAGCGGGCGTCCCCCAAGTGACCCTGCAGCTCACTGGCAGCACTCCGCAGCTCCTTCAGGAGGAAGGGCTGCAGGGTGGGGTAGTGGGAAAAGAAGGCACATGGTGACATCCTGTGATGCGTGGACCCATCATCGCCTCCCAGGCATGGACCCAACAGCCGAGAACAAAGGGAGCCTAGGAAAGGCAGCAAAAACTGGGTAACGTACAGTACAGAAGCTGAAAGCCACAAGAGCCATGGTTTGGTTGCATTTCAATGGGAGTTGACAGCATCACGGCAGCTGCAAGTCCCTCCAAGGGCCACGCCTTGGACTGTTTCCTCAAAGCACAATCTCATCTGCCACAGGCAATGGGTCTTACCATACTGAGTAAAGAAACCAGATGCTGTACATCATTACACTGAGTGCTCAACTTAACATAGCTGGGACCAGAAATCTGCTCGTAACCTGATCTATTTGTAAATCCAACAGCTACATTACAACCAGTAAAAGCTTAACATAGATATCTCCATTTATTCAGTCTGGACTGGAGTTTATAAGAATTCCAGGTAAAGCTTTAATAAATTCAAAATTCACTGCAAGACTAGTTTTTTCTACTTTCATGAACCACTCGTCCTGTGCAGAGTTACTATGCTTTAGAGCCTTTCCTGAGATTAACTCATATGTATGTTTGTCAGCATTTGGTCACTTTCACTCTGCTTTATTCCTTACACTGTCAACAAAAGTGCAATAACGACGACATACCTCGAGTTCCCTACTGTGTACCTTCTGTAAAACTCCTAGATACAGCTACAATAAATAAATATAAACTAACACTTTTTTCTTTTATTAACTTTAAGCTGCACTGAAATGCAATTTAAATTAAAAATAAATGTAAGGTTCCTCAAAATTCCAATTTAATGCTTTTTGACCAATTCAGCCCACAATACACATTGTGTCATCTTGTTATTGACCACGGATACTCACAAACACCAGACAGAAGTTGCAGACACAGTGAAAGTGACTTGAAGATTTACCCAGTCTCACACTATTATTCTGGTTGGGTGCCTTTTTCTGCCAACTAGTGTGTGTGTACTAGGCTGGATGCAAAAACACACGTGACATTCGCTTGGCAACAAACATTTTTTTAGGGACAAATGAAGATAACAATAAAGCGAAAAATGTTTGTATCTTCAAAAATTTGTAACTCAAAACATCTGTAACTTGAGGAACCACTATATAGCCCTGATATCCTTAGATACCCTTGCGGTGGTGTGTGGAGCCAGGACTCTTACTGTAGAGCTGCAGTGCTGCATTCCTCATGGCCCAGTAGGGGGAGCTCAGGAGCTTAAGGGATAGGATGGTTACAGCCGCAGCGTACTGGAGCATGGCCATGCCCAGGGCAGAGCCTCGAACAAGCGCCTGAAGCGTGTGCACTGCACATACCTGACAGAAGGGGCAGAAGGCACAACCAAAGCCATTGTCACAGACCTATACAAGGCATGCAAGATGTGATCCAAATGAGACACGACTGCCGTTCCTTTAAGCACTTTGAACACGATGCCTTAATCCTTCTATCCCCAAACTGTAAGTAATTAACATTATTATTAGTTATGTAATTTTAAAGGAGCCAACAGAGTTTAAGTGCTTTTACAGGAATGAGTGAGCGAGCGAGCGAGCGAGCATGGATACACGGTGTGTATCTGAGTGTACTGCACCTGCGGAAGGTCCAGCGTCTGGTCCCAGTCCTCAGGCAGGGGGCTACTGGCTGTGTCCATGAGGGTCCGCACGCAAAGTGCCAGCAGTGGCCTGGTCTTGTTGGTCTCCTCAGCCGCTACAATACCGAGGACGAGCATGGGCAGCCCTGCCGCCCGCCTGGTGATAGAGGCCGTGCTTGGGGACTGGAGAACTGACAGAGCCTGAGAATCAGGAGGGCAGAGATTGAGGGGTGTCAGGGAGCGATAAAGCCCTACCACTAGGTGTCATAAAATAACCAGGGAGAGTTGGGAGTCGTGTCCCTAGTATAGTGACAGCAGGGCACATAGTGGTCAGAGTTGTCACCTTGCACTTGAAGGAACCAGCATCAAATCCCAATTCCTGCTGTGGTAGCCTTGTTCAAAATACTTACCCTAAAATGATACCAGTAAAAATTACCCACCTGTATAAATGAATAAACTTTAAGCCATTAATACAATAAGTCACTTTGGAGAAAAGTGTCTGCTAAGCAAATTAATGTAAATGTGATGGGTCGTGATTCAGGGCCAGCCATACCTGCTCCAGCATGAGAGCTGGGATCTCCCGAAACTGGGGCTCTTGGCTACATAGCAAGGCAGCACAGAACCTTGCGAAACCCCCACAGCAGCCCTCCACTGCTCCCTGCCAGGGAAAAATACGGAACAAACCATCGGAGGGTGTTACACATACACACACTTTCCATGAGGATAGATCCTATTGCGGCTGTAACCAGAAAGGAATGTAATCCATACGCAGTGGCGACACTTAAGCAGGATGTCCCTGAATATCCCGGCTGCCCTTTTTAAATCGTCGGCAGTCAGGGGGCACTCTACCAGGGACGGCATTTCCAGGATCTTCCCAACCAGGCCACCAAGTAACATACCAATCTCCTATCAACAAACAAAAGTAAAGCACTCATCAGAAACAAGAGCCTTCACTCTTGGGTTGTGTTTGAGGAAAATTTCTATTTTTGGTGTTTCTGTCCAAAAGTTGAGCAGCCCTTTGTAACTATTAATAAAGGAATTATGAAACATTTACTCATTTTGATGACACTTTGACTTTCAATTATTCATCCATTTTTACAGCTGGGTAATTTTAGTGGAGGAATTTAGGATAAGTACCTTGCTCAAGCGTACAACAGCTGGAGGTGGGACTTCAACTGGAGACCTTTGGGTCTAAAGGCAGCAATTCAAACTACTAGACTATCAGCTGCCCATTAGTGACCCAGTGTTGTCTTACACCCTCTAAAGAAGTTTATTCCTAATCACTGTCACAAGTACTTTTTTTGGCATTTATAGCACACACACATTTACCTCCCCTCCGCAAACCACCACCTTAACATGGTGGAGGGGTTTGAGTGCCTGAATGATCTCAGGAGCTATGTTGCTTGGGGCTATATGCCCCTGGTAGGGTCTCCCAAGGCAAACAGGTCCTGGGTGACAGACGAGACAAAGCGCGGTTCAAATTCCCTTTATGACTATTAAATCAAGGATCTCGTTCATCCCGCCCGGTATGGGGTCACCGGGGCCCCACCCTGGAGCCAGGCCTGGCGGGGGGGGCTCGCATGCGAACGCCTGGTGGTCAGGTCTATGCCCACGGGGCCTGGCCGGGCTTAGCCCGAAGCCAAGACGTGGAGCCGCTCTTCGGCAGGCTCGCCACCTGCCGGAGAGGACGTAAGGGGCCGGTGCATTGTGATTTGGGCGGTGGTCGGGGCCGAGTGCCCGGCCGACCCAAACCTCAGGCGCCAACTCTGGCTTTTGGGACTTGGAATGTCACCTCACTGGCAGGGAAGGAGCCTGAGCTAGTGCAGGAGGTTGAGAGATACCGTCTAGATATAGTCGGGCTCACTTCCACTCACAGCTTGGGTTCTGGAACCACTCTTCTCGACCAAGGGTGGACTCTCCACTATTCTGGCGTTGCCCAGGGTGAGAGGCGGTGGGCGGGTGTGGGCTTATTAATAGCCCCCCAGTTCAGCCGCCATGTGTTGGCGTCTACCCCGGTGAACGAGAGGGTCGTCTCCCTGCGCCTTCGGGTCAGGGAACGGTCTCTCACTGTCGTTTGTGTTTGTGCGCCTAGCGGCAGTGCAGAGTACCCAGCCTTTTTAGAGTCCCTGGGGAGCGTGCTGGAAAGCGCTCCCACTGGGGACTCTGTCGTTCTACTGGGGGACTTTAACGCCCACGTGGGCAGCGACGGTGACACCTGGAGAGGCGTGACTGGGAGGAACGGCCTCCCTGATCTGAACCCGAGTGGTGAGTTGTTATTGGATTTCTGTGCTAGTCACGGTTTGTCCATAACAAACACCATGTTCATGCATAAGGGTGTCCATCAGTGCACTTGGCACCAGGACACCCTAGGTCGGAGGTCGATGATCGACTTTGTAGTCATTTCTTATGCTCTTCGGCCATATGTCTTGGACACTCGGGTGAAGAGGGGCTGAGCTGTCAACTGATCACCACCGGGTGGTGAGATGGATTCGATGGCGGGGGAAAAAGCTGGACAGACCTGGCAGGACCAAACGCATAGCGAGGGTCTGTTGGGAACGTTTGGCGGAGGCCCCTGTCAGAGAGGTCTTCAACTCCCACCTCCGACAGAGCTTCAACCAGGTCCCGAGGGAGACTGGGGACATTGAGTCCGAATGGCCTACGTTCCACACCTCCATTCTCGGGGCGGCGGTTCAGAGCTGCGGCCATAAAGTCTCCGGCGCCTGTCGCGGCGGCAATCCCCGAACACGGTGGTGGACACCGGAGGTAAGGGATGCCGTCAAGCTGAAGAAGGAGTTCTATTGGGCCTGGCTGGCTCATGGGAGTCCTGAAGCAGCTGACGGGTACCGGCGGGCCAGACGGAACGTGGCTCTGGCAGTCACCGCGGCAAAAACTCGAGCATGGGAGGAGTTCGGTGAGGCCATGGAGGAAGACTTTCGGTCGGCCTCAAAGAGATTCTGGCATACCGTCCGGCGACTCAGAAGGGGGAAGCAGTGTTCCGCCAACACTGTTTACAGTGGAAGTGGTGCGCTGCTGACCTCAACTGAGGATGTCCTCGGGCAGTGGAAGGAGTACTTTGAGGATCTCCTCAATCCCTCCGACACGCCTTCCGTAGAGGAAGCTGAGGCTAGAGACTTGGAGGGGAACTCGTCCATTACCCTGGCTGAAGTTGCTGAGGTAGTCAAAAAATTCCAGCACTGGACCAGCTCTATACCCTCACTAGGGTGTTGGAGGGTTCATGGGAGTTTGCCCAACCAGTCCATATGTGTTTTGTGGACCCGGAGAAGGCATTCGACCGTGTCCCTCGTGGGATCCTGTGGGGGGTACTTCGGGATTATGGGGTTCAGGGCTCGCTGCTACGGGCTGTTCGTTCCCTGTATGACCGGAGCAGAAGCTTGGTTCGCATTGCCGGCAGTAAGTCAGACCTGTTCCCGGTGCATGTTGGACTCCGCCAGAACTGCCCTTTGTCACCGATTCTGTTCATTATCTTTATGGACAGAATTTCTAGGCGCAGCCAGGGAACGGAGGGTGTCTGTTTTGTGGCCGCAGGATCTCGTCTCTGCTTTTTGCCGACGACGTGGTCCTGTTGGCTTCATCGAATCAAGACTTGCAGCGTGCACTGGGGAGGTTTGCAGCCAAGTGTGAAGCAGCGGGGATGAGAATCGGGACCTCCAAATCCAAGGCCATGGTTCTCAGTCGGAAAAAGGTGGATTGCCCCCTCCGGGTTAGGGGGGAGTTGCTCCCTCAAGTGGAGGAGTTTAACTATCTCGGGGTCTTGTTCACGAGTGAGGGAAAAATGGAGCGGCAGGTTGACAGACGGATCGGTGCGGCGTCCGGAGTAATGCGGTCATTGTACCGGTCTATTGTGGTGAAGAAGGAGCTGAGTCGTAAGGCGAAGCTCTCAATTTACCGGTCGATCTACGTTCCTACCCTCACCTATGGTCATGAGCTCTGGATCATGACCGAAAGAATGAGATCGTGGATACAAGCGGCAGAAATTAGTTTCCTCCGCAGAGTGGCTGGGCGCACCCTTAGGGATAGGGTGAGGAGCTCAGTCACCCGGGAGGAGCTGAGAGTAGAGCCGCTGCTCCTCTGCATCGAGAGGAGCCAGTTGAGGTGGCTCGGGCATCTGTTCCGGATGCCTCCTGGACGCCTCCCTGGGGAGGTGTTCCGGGCATGTCCCACTGGGAGGAGGCCTCGGGGCAGACCCAGGACACGTTGGAGAGACCACGTCTCCCAGCTGGCCTGGGAACGCCTTGGGGTTCCCCCAGAGGAGCTGGAGGAGGTGTGCGGGGAGAGGTAAGTCTGGGGGGCTCTGCTTGGACTACTGCTCCCGCGACCCGGTCCCGGATAAGCGGAGGAAGATGGATGGATGGACACATTTACCTGAAATGATACCGCATATGTGTGTGCGTGCGCAAACTGCCAAGTGTGACATTTCATGCTCTTTACTATGGTCTTTTCCCTTCATTTCCTAGCAATTGTCCAGACTAGACTAGACCCATCACAGATGTAGAAGTGTAAAGAAAACTCACAAGTTCAACAAAACTGGCAATGATTATTGTTGTGTTCAGATGCCTGGCATGGAGAATGAAGCATGACGCCTTGCGGCAATCAAAGAAGCCATATTTAGGATAGATTACAGTTGTGATTAGGTCAGATCTGGCCAGAACACAACCTGAGGGTTAAAGCGGCTCATGGCATAACGGATCTGTGCACAAGATATTCCTGGTAATGTGAGATATTAATAGAAGGAAGACAAATTATCAGGTAAATGGTGCTAATTTCTTCCAATTCATTGCTGAGAACTCATCAGTGTGGAAAGTTCCATACCCTCATAGCAGGCTAAATACTTAACTGGCTTCTTTGTGTATTCAAGGCGACACAGACACACAGCAATTCTTTACAATATTTTTATGAACAAGTACTTTTACATTCCAGTTCCCTCCCTTATTAAATTCCAGTTCATTAATTCGCAATCTGGGAGTGACACATGGTGCACCTTGAAGGAGACCCAACAGCAGGTGAGGACTAGGCTGTGCTCCTCCAACAGCAGTACGCAGTCATCCTGCTCCCCCACAGCTCGGTCCCCGTCCTGAGCAATGAGGGAGCGGATGGCATTTCCCATTGCACAGAATGATGGAGAGGTTTCTGACAGAGAGACAACACTTTTACACTTATTCATTCAGATCAAGCTTTTCTACAAAGCGATACAATGCTACGCTACTTTCATCAAGTATTTTTACTATTTTACTTTAAAAAATATTTTTTAAAGAGCTATAATGAGTAACAAATGGTCTTAAAATATTGGATTCAAATAAAAATGAAATGAGAAAATATTAAAGAAAATTATCTGATATAATAAAAAACCTTTTAAAGACAACTAATGAAAATGCATAAATCATCACTTCAAAACGAGATAGTGCTGCTAATGGATAAATAACCTTAAGTAACTTAATGCACTGGAACATAAAAAAAAATGTGTTTTTCACATCAGAGGAGTGACCACCTTGCTTTTTGGAACAGCCAGCCGTGTCACCGTACAGGACACCCAGCAGCAGGAGCGCTATCCTCTCCAGTAGGCCAAGAAGTGCTCCTACCTCGCGGTGGCTCATTGCTACCCCCTGCTGTGCGTTCTCCAACAGGCACCTCTGCAGCGCACACAGGACACCTAAAAGTGGGAGTACAAACTCTTGCTGAGAACTTGAAGTTACTGTCTGGTGGTCAGAAGAGTAACACTCATGTCTGGCTGTACAAACTGTTCTTTACTGGAGGACAGCTGTTTGCGGCTCTCACCGTGTATCGGCGAAGTGCGGGCAGCCAGCAATAGGTCCGACCGTGCCGTCAGGTACTGCAGTTCCAGTTCCTGAAGTAGGCGTCCAACCACTGCACAACCCCCGTTGGCATGGTCCCATGTCCTTTGGAAGGGGACAGATTAAAGAAAGCAGGGCATCAGAACTGTTGTAAGGCCTGTTCCCCAGAGACCCTGGTTGGAACACTCCATACTTCTGGATGAGGACCTTGGCGAGGACAGCTCCAGCCTGAGCCTCCGGCACACGGGGGCTGCCCAGGAGCTTGTAGGCACGCTCCAGCAGTGCAGTCGTGAGGTCGTCTGGGAAATCCACGGGGAAGAACTGCAGGAGCAATCCAGCAGCCAGGTCCCTGATCTAGATGGGGATGTGAACACAATCGATCTTGTCAGTTACTGCAGTGCTCATTTGTTTAACAGTGCCACCCAAACAGGCTTGTTTATGTTTTAACCTTAAAACAGATAATGTTTCATTAGCACTCAAAATGACAGCAGCAAGGCACCTACTGTAACATGAACCAGCACCCCACTGGACTAGCTGCTCAGTAAGTGTCAGCAAGGGTTCAGCTGGTACAAAATGGTCCTCCAAGTCATTCACCTCATTTGTTCCATCTTCCAAGCAGCTAATAAGGACCATAAGTTTGGACTTTGAGAAGAAATCCCAGCATCCACTACGTCTTGCCCAGTTGATCAAAGCAGATATGTTTGCTGCAACACAACACAAACAAGGTAGTTCAGTGGTGGCAGTTAGAGCTATGATACTGGACCCCAGAGATGCACGTTTGAAACCGACCTCCTGCTGTAGAACTCTTCATCAAAATACTTACCCTGAATTGCTCTAGTAAAAATTACCTTGCTGTATAAATAATTGCAGGTAATTGCAAGTACAATCGTCGTGAATCGTCGATATTCTGAGTTTTATGCAGCTACTCGTATGATAAACATTGGTTCATATGGTGGAAAGAAACTAACTGTACTTAAGAATCACACGTCTGCATTTAAGTGTCTTTCTGCTAATGCAATGAACACATTGGATTTTCTATGAGATGTACGTCGCTTTGGAGAAAAGTGTCTGATAAATGAATAAATGTAAATGTAAGTCACTTCGGAGCAAAGTGTTAGCTGAAGAAAAATGTAAAGAGCTACAACAAATCTGCACCTGTTCAACAGTGGAACATACTGTAAAGACAAAAATAAAGCCTGAAAATATCCTGGTAAACTGCAATGAAAGTGAGGTAATGAGGATATGACATGAAAAAGAATAACTACAAAAAGGCAAGATTAAAAAAAAAAAAAAAAACAAAGACTGAGTCTAACACAGCAAGGTATTGTGACTATGTTACTATTTCGACCTATCTCGGTCCTTTCTCACAAGAAAAAATATGCTCATGACACATTACATGGTTTATCATTTTATTGGTGGCGGTTCCTGTTTTTCTGTTGAGTTTCTCAGTATTCAACCTTAATTTATTGTCCAGAATGATTCTACCTGTCAGACAACCACTAACATTGAGCCCTGTTACACATTTATTATTACGCTATTTAGCTGACACTTCACTCCAGAGGATCTTAGTGTTAGGTTACTTATCCGTTTTTACATCAGGGTAACAATGTATTACTTCAGGGTAAGTACCTTGATCAGCAGGAAATGGGATTGAATCCTGGGTCCTTTGAGGGTAAAGGTGGGGACTCTAAACACCCCGCCACCTGCTGTCTAAGACATAAGTGTAAGCTTAAGAGTAATAACATAAATAATTATAGTACCCAAAATGGAACCGTGGGGTTTAGCGCCAATATTGTTCCATTCAACTTAATATATGTTAGGATTTAAACTGAACACATCTATATACCAAGGTCAGATCTTAATATTTATGGTCCTGTAGGATCATGCCCAGTGGTTTTTCTGGCTCGCCTTTCAGCAGAACAGAAATGTTCTGGAATCTGGTCTTACGTTTACATTTACATTTATTATTTAGCAGACGCTTTTCTTCAAAGCGACGTATATTTCATAGAAAATATAATCTGTCCATTAAAAATTTGTCTTACAAGAAGACCTCACCATCATCCACATGGAACAAAAAACACCTTCCTACCACAGACCTGGCGGCTGGCCTTTCTTCCTGTTTGGGCTCCAGGTGTCTGTGCAGGTTTCCAGAACAGCATAAAGCAGCAGCAGGGCTGTCTTTTTCCTCTGGTAACTGTAGCCCGGTGCCAGGGAGCTGAAGGACAGCAGTGCCAACCAGTCCACAAAATCTACAACAGGGCCAACAGTCCTTCAGTCAACCCATAGTCAATCCACATGAGCAACGGGAGGAGAGGA
This sequence comes from Scleropages formosus, assembly GCF_900964775.1. Lineage (NCBI taxonomy): Eukaryota > Metazoa > Chordata > Actinopteri > Osteoglossiformes > Osteoglossidae > Scleropages > Scleropages formosus. Next base: position 25,704,114 of record NC_041824.1, read on the forward strand.
CTAGTCTACACACACCAAAAAAGATTTTACAGGTGCTGTGTAATGACGTGATCCAGCTTGGGAAAACAAAACCAAACCGCACCGTGTATTAATTACTAATTATAAATTTACTCATTCAATTAGTATTCCAATTTGTCACGTGTACATTGTTTGTAATAATCAGAATCAGAATCAGAACGAGCTTTATTGCCAAGTATGTTCGCACATACAAGGAATTTGTCTTGGTGACAGGAACTACCACAGCACAGACAGAATGACAGTGACAAGACACAGATGAGAAGATATATGTGAGCAAGGGATAAAAAATATTTAAAAAATATAAAGTACCCAATATACAAAAATAGTACAAAAATAGTCGCTAGATACAAATGCAAGGGAGTGTAAGAGAAATGTGATAAATAGTTATAAATATAAATAGTATTATGTATTGCACGGTTTACTCTCTAGGGGAGAGATTTAGGTGTTCATGAGGTAGATGGCCTGAGGAAAGAAACTTTTCTTATGCCTGGCTGTCCTGGTGCACAGTGCTCTGTAGCGCCGGCCAGATGGCAAGGGTTCGAAGAGGAAGTGGCCTGGATGTGAGGGGTCTAGAATGATTTTGCTCGCCCTTTTACTGACTCTGGACGAGTGCAGTTCTTGGAGAGCTGGGGGGGATGTGCCGATGATTCTTCCAGCAGTCCGAACTATCCGCTGCAGTCTTCTGATGTCTGACTTCGTAGCTGAGCCGAACCAGACAGTTATAGAGGTGCAGAGGACGGACTCAATGACTGCAGAGTAGAATTGCAGCAGTAGCTCCTGTGGCAGGTTGAACTTCCTCAGCTGACGAAGGAAGTACAACCTCTGCTGGGCCTTCTTCACGATGGAGTCCATGTGGGGCTCCCACTTCAGGTCCTGTGAGATGGTGGTGCCCAGGAACCTGAATGACTCCACTGTTGCCACAGTGCTGTTCATGATGGTGAGTGGGGATAATGCTGAGGTGTTTCTCCTGAAGTCTACGATCATCTCCACTGTTTTGAGCGTGTTCAGCTCCAGGTTGTTATGACTGCACCAGACAGCCAGCTCTTGGACCTCCTGTCTATAGGCAGACTCGTCGCCATTCCGGATGAGGCCGATGAGTGTGGTGTCGTCTGCAAACTTCAGGAGTTTGACAGAGGGGTCCTTCGCGGTGCAGTCGTTGGTGTACAGGGAGAAGAGCAGTGGGGAGAGCACACATCCCTGGGGGGCTCCAGTACTGATTGTGCGAGTTTCGGATGAGAATTTTCCCAGCCTCACTATCTGCTGCCTGTCTCTCAGAAAGTTGGTGATCCACTGACAGATGGAGGTGGGCACGGAGAGTTGGCTTAATTTGGACAGGAGGAGGTGTGGGATGATGGTGTTGAAGGCTGAGCTGAAGTCCACGAACAGGATTCTCGCATAAGTCCCTGGTTTGTCCAGATGTTGCAGAATGTAGTGCAGTCCCATGTTGACTGCATCATCCACAGACCTGTTTGCTCGGTAAGCAAACTGCAGGGGGTCCAGCAAGGGTCCAGTGATGTCTTTCAGGTAGTCCAACACCAGTTTTTCAAGTGACTTCATGACCACAGATGTTAAGGCGACAGGTCTGTAGTCATTAAGTCCTGTGATTTTGGGTTTCTTTGGGATGGGGATGATGGTGGAGCGTTTGAAGCAGGAAGGAACTTCGCACATCTCCAGTGATCTGTTGAAGATCTTTGTGAAGATAGGGGCCAGCTGGTCAGCACAGGTTTTTAGGCAGGCCGGTGAGACACCGTCTGGGCCTGGTGCTTTCCTTGTCTTCTGTTTGATGAAGACCCGACGCACCTCCTCTTCGCAGATCAAAGGTACAGGAGGGGGGGAGGTGGGGGTTACTTGAGTTGTTAAGTGATTGGTGGAGAGAGGGTCTGAATGGGTGTAGGGTGTGAGACAGGGTTTATCAAACCTGCAATAAAACTCATTCAGATCGTCGGCTAGTTGTTGAGTTGACACGGTGCCGGGGGGTGGTGTCTTGTAATTTGTGATGTCTTTCATGCCTTTCCACACCGACGCAGGATCGTTGGCTGAAAACTGTTTCTTCAGCTTTTCAGAGTAGTTTCTCTTAGCCACTCTGATCTCCTTTGCCATAGTGTTTTTGGCCTGTTTATACAAGACTCTGTCCCCGTTCTTGTAGGCGTCTTCTTTGGCCTGACGAAGCTGTCTGAGTTTTGCAGTGAACCACGGTTTGTCATTGTTGTATGTTAAACGAGTCCTGGTAGGGATGCACATATCCTCGCAGAAACTGACGTATGATGTTACAGAGTCTGTGAGCTCATCCAGATCGCTAGCAGCAGCCTCAAAAACACTCCAGTCAGTGCACTCGAAGCAGGCTTGTAAGTCCTGCTCTGCTTCCCCAGTCCATCTTTTAACAGTCCTTATTACAGGTTTAGCTGATTTCAGTTTCTGCCTGTAGGTCGGTATAAGATGAACCAGGCAGTGATCAGAGAGCCCCAAAGCTGCCCGTGGAACAGAGTGATATGCATCCTTTACTGTGGTGTAGCAGTGGTCCAAAATATTACTGTCTCTGGTGGGACATGTAATATGCTGTCTGTATTTTGGCAGTTCACGGGAGAGATTTGCTTTATTAAAGTCCCCGAGAATGATTATAACAGAGTCCGGGTGTTGTTGCTCTGTGTCAGTGATCTGGTCGCCCAGCTGTTGCAGCGCTGCGTTCACGCACGCTTGCGGTGGAATGTAAACACTTACGAGGATGAACGAGGAAAACTCCCGCGGCGAGTAGAAAGGCTTGCAGTTGATGAAGAGCGCTTCTAGGTCGGGACAGCACATCTTCTTCAACGCTGTCACATCTGTACACCACCTTTCGTTGATGTAGAAGCATGTCCCACCGCCACGTGATTTCCCCGCTGATTCCGCGTCGCGATCCGCTCTGAACAGCTGGAAGCCCGGCAGATGTAGCGCGCTGTCCGGGATGGCTTCATTCAGCCAGGTTTCCGTGAAGCACAGAGCAGCAGAGTTGAAAAAGTCCTTGTTTCTTTGGGACAGGAGGAAAAGTTCGTCCATTTTGTTGGGTAAGGAGCGGAGGTTCGCCAGATGAATACTAGGCAGCGCTGTTCTAAAGCCGCGCTTTCGGAGCTTGACAAGCGCGCCGGCTCGCTTTCCGCGCTTGCGCGTCTTGGAGCGCTTGGAACGCTTGAGCAGCGCCGCTGCACCTCCGACTACAATGTCCAGCAAAACGTCAGAATAGTCGAAAACCGGTAAAATGTCGGGTGGTGTGTACTGCCGAATGTTCAGCAGTTCTTCCCTGGTAAAGCTGATTGTCGGAGTATAACTAAAGACAGGGCAAACTAACAAAAACAGTAAAACAACTGTGGAGCTCCACACCGAGGCGGCCATCCGCGGCGCCATCATGCGTAATAGAATCAGTGTTTTTCCAACAGCTAATAAAACAAAACTTGTTTTTCCCCTTTATTCCCCCACATGCAGAGACTTTAAGGCAGGCAGAAAAAACATTTGATCATGAACCTTGCAATAACAGGATGCCACATTTTACGTGAATTTTTTTGGAACCCACTTGCCACACTACAGCAGGGTTTCACTGTATTTCATATTTAGAAATTATTTTGATAATTTTGTCATCCATTTATTGTGTGAATTTACCTGCACAGGGAAAAAAATCCCAATTCAGTGTCTCAAAAGCAATCAAAAATTCTAGGCTTCCTAAGTTTTGATAGTTGCTACCCAACACCCTCTCACAGCCACACAGACTCAGAAGTCCTCAAACCCCTGCTGTCCCCAGACTCACCAGCTCCTTGAATGAGCACAGGATTCGCCTCCATGCGTCCATCAGTGTGCTCTGTGGCCACTCTGCTCCTGTCCTGGAGACAGGCCAGGCAGCTATCCCGCACTCGCACCAGGAACTTCCTCACTGCTGCCTGAAGCTGCTGCCGGAAGGGGGAGGACTCGCTGTTGAGGTTGAAGGGCAGGAACTGCCTGAGCATGGTGAACTCCACTGGCGCTGGGGGCTCCCTGGTCTTAGGGCTGCAGCAGATAAGGTTCAGGGCAGCAAGTCGAACGCTGTCATCGAAGGAGCAGAGGGCCAGCCGGAGAGTCTCCCAGGATGACCTGTCCTCCAGGGGCCAGGAGCCACTCACTGCCCGCTGTACATTCATGAGGCAAGCCCAGGCACGGAGGTGTCCCGCTGCAGGTATGGAGAGCAAGGTCTGCAACAAACCGAAGGCAGCGGGAAAGGTGCGCAGCGTCCACGGCAGGAGGTGGTTGGAGGCATTGCTCTGCAAGAGGGTTGTTTTCGAGGTAAGGGCTTTGAGGAGCACAGGCTGCCACCGCTGGGCCCACTTCACTGCTAAATCCTGCTCTGAGGGAGGGGCTGTTTTGCAGGATGGGTCCCTGCAAAGTTCCATCCTCTGCTGCTGTATCAGGGACTTGTAGGTCTCTGAGGCACATGGTGACAAATTGTTAGCAGACAGGCACTTCAGAAGGTGATGGGGAAGCTCAGGAAACTGCTCAAGCACCTGGTGAGAAGACAAGAAGAACCTGAACTCCCAAGATATGATGAAGTCACTTTGTCTTTACCTCAGACTGGTGCATTGAAAAATAAATACTTTTCTCCACAGCAATTCATGATGTTAGGCTACCTACAGTTATTTATACATTTATAAAGCTGGGTAATTTTTACTGGAGCTATTCAGGGTAAGTAGTGTGCTCAAGACCACTACAGCAGGAAGAGGGATCTGAACCTGTGTCCTCTGAGTACAAAGGTGGTGGCTCTAAACACCACACCGCCTATTCTGTTCAATGTCTACAGGGAACAAGTTGCAGTAATGCACTGGCAGCTAAAATGATGCCTCAGTAACACTGCCCAGACTTACCACATTGGTACCAACATACGGGAGAAGTGCACACAGTGGGAAGTACTTGACTTTCGCCTCCCAGGGCAGAGCAGCAATGCGATTCAGTAGGGAAAAGTAGAGCCGCTTCTCTCCATCCTGAAAATGCTGCCATTCCAGCTCATAGATCTCCAAGAGGAGACGGAAAGAGCTGTGCACAAACTCGGCGACACCCTCTACCTGCAAGAGGAATGCCACAGAAACTGTCAGGAAACCACAGTGGAACCAACAGCCAACAGCTTCCAGGTAAAGGTTCCACAGTCAGTAGTGGACTTTACCATGTTCTACAGCAAGGAATCAACATAGAAATGATTCTGGAGCACGGGCTCCATTCACATACACATCCACAGTCCTTTATGTGAAACCCCTGTGGCCAGATGTGTTTCCATTTATTGCATAACACCCTTGGGGGAGGGCATAATCAAACACATTAATATTTCTGCAGCGAAATGACCGAATGAACATTCACACTAAGTGACACAAAGACCATATTACAGTTTATACTATATTGTAGTAAATAAAATAGTTGGATAAATACCGGCTGTAGATACTTCTTATTTCTAAGAAAAACGTTGAGTAAAACTTCAGACGTATACAGGATGAGACTGAGCTAAATACCTATACTTATACATGCCATAAATGTTCAGTACATCTGGTTACTTGAGCATCTTGAAGAAGAGGAAAACAATGTTGCTACCATCATCAGGTTTGTTTTTACAGGTCTGGCACCAAACTTATGGAAAAACTGTTTTCAGAGCTTTGCGGCTTTCAAAATTGCAAACGGAACTGTGGACCTGTACTGCTAGAAATGACAGAAAAGATATGACCACAACAGAGAAAACTGGAGAGGGAGAAAATACTTTTCTATAAATTAGGAATTAAGAGAGATAACTTTGTACCGGACTCTCGGCACTGTTCCAGATGACTTGGACGAGTTGCTGACACAGGCTAGAGTCCTCCTTCAGTAGAGGTGTTCCCCTTGCACCCCACAGCTGCCTAAGGCACTCCTTAACACACTTCAGCCACAACGCCAACGCTGTCGATGGAAACAGCGGGAGAACGAGGGACTGTAAGAAAGTCAGTCTGCATTTTTTAGACACGTGAAAAGCCTGCTGCCCAAAACTGTGCTGGTTTCCCATACCTTGGAAGACGAAGTAGTGGCACTGCAGGTTCTCCTTGCACAGCGCTGAAATGATGGGAAACAGTCCCTCCAGGAGTACAGTTTTCTGAGAAACAATGGGAAAACCATTTAGTATTTGTACACTGAAAGTAGAACTGACAAAAAAAGAATTTAAAATAAGACAAAGGTCATTAGTGACTCCTTCAGAACTGCTGAATCCCTCACAGCATTCAAAAATGGGTCTGAAAAGATGAGTCTTGAGGCCATTTCCCTCCCAAGCGCCAGAAACCACTGTGAGTCAGTCGTTCACCACCTGCTACTCTTAATCTACCTATTTTCTGCTTTATAAGACACTTCTATGCGTATCTAGAAGAACACATGTGCTATGACAACAGCTGTATTAAACAAACTATGCTTTGGTAAGGTAACGGTGTGTATGTATTTAAGTTTTATAGTAGGACAGCTTTTCTTTACTCTGAGTGATACACTGCTTTAGAGAAAAGCATCTGCCAAATGCATAACTGTGAATGTAAATGGATAACAGATTAGCCAAATTTCTGTTTACCTCTGCATGTGGTACCAGCAACAACATTATGGGTAAATGTGCTAACAGTGAATTTCGGTACCTCTTGGTTATCTAGGCAACAGACCAGGAGATCCTTGCGACAGCAGGTCAGCAAACCCCTGCAAATGGCCAGTCTCTCCACACCGTCCCCCTCTCTGGATCTGCACTCTGCCCTCAGCTCACCAACACATAGGTGCCAGTTATCTGAGAAAACAGTGCTGTATGTAAACAAAGAGTGCATCAGGATTTGGAGCTGTAAGTCAACCTTTGCAGGTTTAAGTTTGTAGAGGGGCCCTGCTGTTGTAGCATTGAAAGAAGTATTAATGTCAACAATGCTGTGACAGAATAAGTATACTTCCTGTAAAATTTGGTCAGTTCAAAAATAGACACAAGTGGATGTTTGAACCTTGTTTAAATGCTGTCAATGGGTTACAATAAACAAGCGAAATAGCATATATTTGTCCTTTGCCATCATTTATAAAACGATTCTTTAAAAATGCAGTGTTCTGGGTTGAAAAAGGGGAGTATACACCTAGTTTCAGTGGACTGCAGCATGATCTTTATTTGATTCCAACCACCGAGATAACACAGAATTTACCTGACCGCAGCATACAATGTGGGAGGCTCTTGCTATCTCTACTGTAAATGTACAAGACTTTCGCAGGGTTAGAGTACTTACAGTTGTTTACCCATTTATACAGCTGAGCAATGTTACTGGACTTGCAGGTGTGTCAGCTCTGGCATTTTACTGCTGTTGGGCAATGTTACAATTTAGGGCAAATACCTTGCTAAAGGGTACTACAGCTGGAGGTGGAGATCAAACTTGTGGCCTTTAAGACCAAAATCAGCAGCTCTGATTGCTATGCTACCAGCTGCCCTATTTATGTAAAAGATGTTTGTAGAAAAATAAGTTATCGGAGTGAATTTATAATTCTACAGTTCATAACCTGAGGAACCAGTGTACCTGTTTATACTAAATTTTTAAATTTATTTACTGATAAATGAATTTGGAGAGAGTACTTGCTGTTAAACACAAGAAAGGAGGTGACTTAGAACAATAATTTGATGTGTAACTAACTGCAGTAGCAAAAGTCTCCAATGCAGCTGAATTGACAGAATTCTTTATTTACTGAACACATTATGTCCCTTTAAGTGACTGTGCAAGGGAATACAGGCAACTCACTTATAAATGAAACTTTAGACTTAAAGTTGAATATATTCATACAAGAGTGACAGTGGATATGCATCAGGACCATAAACCAACCCACCCACCCACATACACACACAGTCTGAAACCACTTTCACAAGCGGGGTTGCGGCAAACCGGAGCCTAATCTGGCAACACAGGACGCAAGGCTGGAGGGGGACACACTCAGGATGGGATGCCAATCTGTCACAAGGCACCCCAAGCGGAACTCGAATCCCAGACCCTCCAGAGAGCAGGACCCAGCCAAACCTGCTGCACCACCACACCCTCTCTGGACCATAACCCCTTTTTAAAAAATTCTTATTAGAAATATTCTGTCTTTAGAAAAATGAATATTTTCTGATCAGTAATTTGCCATAACTTATGTACCAGTTCACTACGCAGTTTTTACTTTACTCGCCTCCATTACCAACCCGCTACTTCAACATTTAAATCACTTTACAATCAAAATTTGCATTGGTAAATTGGTGATGACTGCACTTCCAGTATTTATTTACATATCCATTCATTTATTTATGTAATTTATTTTTGTGCTTTGTTTTATTTGTAACTTGGGAAAAGGTTCTGAGTCTGCCTGCAGGACAGAGCACAATATATGAGGTTCAGTAAAAAGGATCCACAATTTGTATGCAAATTAATAAAGATAACTCCAGGCACTTTGTGACATTCTCATAAGACTAAATCGTACTGTACTGGAGTGGACTGAATCCAGTGGGGAACTAACTTTTTCCAGCCTAGGAAATTTCAGTTCTGTTTAATTCTATCACATAAATTCTAAGCAGTGCCATCTGTCAAATGTGGCCAACTTAGAGTGATAAATATTTAAATGAGGAACAGACACTAGTTTTAAATGACAACAGTGCAGGGGGGGGGGCTTACTTTTTCACACTGCTAATTCTTCATTCTTATGAAAGTGCTTTACTGGTGGGTAAATTGCAATCTCTTAGTCGTGTAACATGGCATTCTGGATACATTTCCATACATTTACATTTATTCATCTTCAATTGCCATGTTGATCATTTACAATACACTGGGACAGCTGGTAAAATCAGGGTAAAATAATCAACGAAGCAGTCAAATCAGCTGACTGTACTGACTGGAGTGTCTTTGAAGTTGCAGTCACTGACTTGGACGAGCTCACTGATACTGTGACATCTTACATCAGTTTCTGTGATGAGGTTTGTGTTTCCACCAGGACCTGTTTAACATACAACAATGATAAACCATGGTTCACAGCTAAACTGAAACAGCTTCATCAGGCAAAGGCCTACAGAAATGGGGACAAAGTCTTGTACAAACAGATCCGGAACACCCTGACAAAGGAGACAGGAGTGGCTAAGAAAAGCTACTCTGATAAGCTGACAAAGAAGTTCTCAGCTAATGACCCTGCATCAGTGTGGAAAGGCCTGAAAGACATGATCAACTACAAGACATCATCCCCCAAGTTTGAAAAGGCTGGACCCCACACCCACTCCAACAGACCATCAGCACCTCCTGTCCCCCCCATTACTCAAACTAGTCTGAGAATCTAGAACCTAAAAACCTGTGCTGACCAGCTGGCCCCTATCTTCACAAAGATCTTCAACAGATCACTGGAGATGTGCAAAGTTCCTTTCTGCTTCAAACGCTCCACCATCATCCCCATTCCGAAGAAACCCAAAATCACAATCACTTGACTACAGACCTGTCGCCTTAACGTCTGTGGTCATGAAGTCACTTGAAAGACTGGTGTTGGGCTACCTGAAGGACATCACTGGACCCTTGCTGGACTCCCTGCAGTTTGCTTACCGAGCAAACAGGTCTGTAGATGATGCAGTCAACATGGGACTGCACTACATCCTGCAACATCTGGACAAACCAGGGACTTATGCGAGAATCCTGTTCGTGGACTTCAGCTCAGCCTTCAACACCATCATCCCACACCTCCTCCTGTCCAAATTAACCCAACTCTCTGTGCCCACCTCCATCTGTCGGTGGCTCACCAACTTCCTGACAGACAGGCAGCAGCTAGTGAAGCTAGGAAAATTCTCATCCAATACTCGCATGATCAGTACTGGCACCCCCCTAGGGATGTGTGTTCTCCCCACTGCTCTTCTCCCTGTACACCAACAACCGCACCGCTAAAGACCCCTCTGTCAAACTCCTGAAGTTCGCAGACGACACCACACTCATTGGCCTCATCCGGGATGGTGACGAGTCTGCTTACAGACAGGAGGTCAAAGAGCTGGCTGTCTGGTGCAGTCATAACAACCTGGAGCTGAACACGCTCAAAACAGTGGAGATGATCGTAGACTTTACGAGAAACACCTTATCATTATCCCCACTTACCATCATGAACAGCACTGTGGCAACAGTGGAGTCATTCAGGTTCCTGGGCACCACCATCTCACAGGACCTGAAGTGGGAGCCCCACATAGACTCCATTGTGAAAAAGGCCCAACAGTGGATGTACTTCCTTCGCCAACTGAAGAAGTTCAACCTGCCACAGGACCTACTGATCCGGTTCTACTCAGCTGTCGTTGAGTCTGTCCTGTGCACTGCCATAACTGGCTTAGCTCAGCTACCAAATTGGACAGAATTAGGCTGCAAAGGACGGTCAAGACAGCTGAGAGGATCATTGGTGCACCCCTGCTTACCCTTCAGGTCTTGTACGAGACCAGTATGAGGAAGTGGACGGGCAAAATCATCACTGATCCCACACACCCCGGGCACAAACTTTTCACACTTCTCCCCTCTGGCAGGCATTACAGAGCACTGTCCGCCAGAACGACAAGACACAAGATCAGTTTTTTCCCCTTGGGCCATCACCCTTATGAACAGTTACACTCCCCTGTAGGTCTCCTATCAGTACAATTTATCCCACCACTTTTGTAATTTTTTTTTTTTAGTATTTATCCTTTGTACTCTGTAAATATGCTATGTATTTATTCTGTGTCTGTATCAGCAGTCTGTCTTGTCTGTTGTCTCCAATACTGAAAGCAGCAAGCACCAAAGCAAATTCCTTGTGTGCATCAGCACACTTGGCAAATAAAACCTCATTCTGATTCTGAAATACAGAACAGAGGTATAATTCATCACAATTTTTGCAAATTAATTTAATCACTGCCACACACTCCCATCATTTCCAAACAGGATGAGCAAGAAACAATGTACATTACCAGACAATGTAAAAGCTTTTAATTAAAATCAGAAGCTACCAGAAACTCTCCCTTCCTAATGTCTCCTGCGTCTTTAACCAGCCATTGCTTTGTCTGGATCCATGTGTTTGGTGTCTGTGTTACACCCCTGTTACCCTGTTACTCAAACACAAAATGCAACTCACCTTCCTGTGTGACATGAAGTATACTCCATGCTGCTGCGACTCCATCCCTGACCACCGGTGCTGTGTTGATCAGCATGACGACGGCTGTTCCCGCCAAAAGACGCGTATCCCTGTCGGAGCTCTGAAACAACCGCCATCGTTAAACACTGGATGAGTCAAACCCCATGAAGACCTTCACTGCAAAGAGCTCCCGCTGTGCTCCATACCTCTCCCAGGACGATGTCCATGAGGTACGTCAAAATATTCTCCACTGGCAAGATCGAGGAACCCTTTTCCCAAACCAGAGGGGCTACCTCTCCAGGCAACAGCTGGAACATCTGCAGACACACCTGCAAGTCCATTGATTACTTAGTAACTGATCCTTAAAGAAGGTGCCCAAACACCGCTGACTGAAAATGTAGATGCTACCATATCCAGACTGCTGACACACACGTCACTTCTGCTTCTATATTAAAATTTTGATGCGAGTAAATGCCTCAGGTTGCAAATCATATAGTTGTTTAGAAATCAATACCAAAATAAAGTGATTTTCAAACAACTGTGATCTATTTCGGAGATTGTCTGTGTTTTATTTCTGAAAAATACACTTAAGAATAATATTGTGATGGACTGGACTTTCTAGTCCTTTCATTATGTGGTTACCCAAGGTCCGGTCAGGCATTGATACTGAGTGCAAGTAAATATTTAACACTTCCATAACCCCAGAGTCGTGTGCATAGCGAGTGGGTTGAGCCTGACCTTCACAGCCATGTAACGCAAGTCTCTGTTTCTCAAGGCCTGCTGCCCCATGACTCTGCAGAACACCTCCTCCACCCTGCAGAGCACAGCAGGGCAAGAATGCCTCACAGTCTCATGGCCCACAGTGCTGTCCTCAAGGAACATGCTTACTGTCGAGAGACATCACACACATACACAAAATACGCATTTATGAGACATTCCACATAACAGCCCTATCATGGAATACAAACCATCTCTTTATGTTGCCATAGGACCAATCTGGATTTCGCGCATCTCCTGACAGCTGTGAGGTGCAAGACCACAGGCCCAGTGTGGTCTTCTTTGACTCATGGTGCATCAAGTTCTCAACCCCCACTAGCCCTTGTTTGCTAATTTCACCTGTTATAATCTCAGCAATCATGGCCCCATTTGACTGTCTAAGCATGTCCACTTTTTTCCAGTCAGTTCATTTTCATTGTTTTCACTCATTTCTTTTGTCTCTGCTGTTTTTGCAAAAAGTCATAAATGTTTCATATCATATGTACGTATGTTGTGTCGATGATGGTGTGTGTGCTTAACCCTACAGTATTGTAACAACCATTGTAAAGAGATGATGTGAACAATGGTTGCTGGTATACGTAAAATAGGTCCTGGAGGAAAGGGGGTTCCTGGGACCGAGAGCAACCAGTGCTTTTGTGCTCGCTGAGTGCCAGTGTTGTAACGAATGTTCATGGCAGCACTGTGTCTTTTTGCTCCATGAGAGCCCCATGAACCTGTGCTTGCTGCACTAGGAAGGACCTAGGAGGAAAGAGCTCAATGGGCACACACACATACAGAATAATAATAATAAAAATAAAGCCATACAGCTCTGTAGACTAATACTAATAGTGGAGGGAAAGAAGACTTGTGTAACAGTAGAGCAATGCTCACTACTCGAGTAACTGTTTTCATGAGACTTGGTGACAGTTTGACTGGTGGAGCCTTACAAAAAACCTATCACTCAACAAAAAGGAGGAGAGAGAGTACGAATAAACTGACCTGTTTGTAGGTCCTTCACCTGTAAAGCCTGTCGGAGAGGAAAACAGGGATTAAATGAGGCCAGAGGAGCGGGAGAAGAACGGAGCCGCTCCACGGACGATACCTGGTCCGAGTCCAAGACGACTGCGGCGAAGCATCCCCGCACCTCCTCGAGGACCAGCACGCGCCGGACTTCCGCCAGCTGCCGCATCATCTGTAAGCACAGAGCACGCGGGCGATTCAAACAGCGTGTACTACTTTGCGCAGGACTGACACAGTAGCACGTGGGGGGTCCCGACGGACGAGCCCACCTGACCCAGGGTGCGGCAGACAGTAGAACTGTGCGCGCTCTCCAGCTGAACGCACAGCAGCAGCCGCATGAGGGGGCGAAGAGCCGCGTCATCCAGAGAGCACAGCTGCGCAGCGGAGATACTCCGCAGCAGCCGCAGCGCCTCCTCGGCGCGCCTCTCTCTGCTGCGTTTCGGCGAGCCCCTACAGAGACACAGGCGCACGTCACCCGGCGAGCGACAACAGTGGCTGTGCGCGCGGCCCCGTGAAATAACCGCCCTACCTCGTGCACTCCTGCAGTTTCTTTACCAGCTCCGACAAAGCGCTTCTCAGTGTGTCCTGCATGATTTTGTCTTTGCCTGCTGCGTTTGCATAAAGTGAGCGGCATGCTTCTACGTGGAGCTCCACCGACCCGTACCGCTCTGGAATCATTTCGCACATTTACAAGCGATTTGGTTGATAACACGGAAAACGGGCCACCTAGCTAAACTAAACATTGAGCCGCGAGTAACCTCGCAGACGGCAAAGTACGGGGATCGAGCGCTCCCTATCTGAAGGGAGGCCTCACTGCTCTGCGGCTCGCAACGCAAAACCTTCGCGTTTAATTCGGCTCGCGAGAGAAACGCTTTGTCACCCACCAAGGGATTACATCAGTACTGCTTAGACTTGAATGTTCTTAACCACTCGCTCTAGTCAGGCTCGCGGTGGTCTGGAGCCTGTCCCAGGAGCACAAGGCACTAAATTAATAGATAAGATACACTGCTTGTCGCCGCTCCATATTTTGCAGGACACACTCTCAAACGCAGTACATTAGCCTAGGCAATCTGGTGACGATGATGATGATGATGGACGTGCCATTAAGTCGACCCAGACTCACAGCGACCGCTGGCATGGATTGCAAGGGAAATGGTTATGGGTAATTTAGTTGCCAATTAACCTGAAACACATTCATAGCTATTGCTAGTATTTCTGGTCCTCCAATACCTGACAAGCTGTAATGCTACTGCAGGCAGAATATAAATGCTCATTTGAAATAGTGCTTGTAACGGTCAAAGTGCTTTACAGTTAAAAAAAAAAAAAAACAATACTAAAATGAGGCGGTGGCGCAGTGGGTTGGACCTCGTCCTGCTTTCTGGTGAGTCTGGGGTTCAAGGCCTGCTTGGGGTGCCTTGCAACGGACTGGCGTCCTGTCCTGGGTACGTCCCCTCCCCCTCCAGCCTTGTGCCCTGTGTTGCCGGGTTAGGCTCCGGCTCCGTGACCCCATATGACACAAGCAGTTCAGACGATGTGTGTGTGTGATGTACTAAAATGAGAACAGAGTTTACAATAATGCATTTCATTAATGTATCATTCAGTCTCCATATGAATTGTATCTGGCTGCATCTGCTCCAAAACAACAAATTACCTACCTGTTGTAAGCGGCATACCTCTTCCTGATATCAGGAAAAATGCACAATGCATAGCATTAGCAAAACACTCCTTAAACAATAAAAGCTCATTGTTTTACAATCACACACACACACATTTTCAGAACCGCTTGTCCCATACGGGGTCACGGGGAACCTAACCCCTATTACCTTTGGCCAACAAAAGCAATTCCGCCTGAAATCTCGAAGGCCATTCCATTGGTGCGTGGTGCAGCTGCTTGACAGCAGCGGTGGTATGTCACCGAAGGCCTGGGCAGAAGCTGAGTGGCAAAAGCAAAGGACGGTGACTAATGGCTACACAGATGTATCCCAGTACCATCCACTGAACCGCCTAGAAGCCAGCTACACCAACACTGCTGGGAGCACCTAAACCGATTATGCCCCGGACACAACCGATTTAGGGCACACGTACAAAATGGGACTAGCAGACAGCCCTTGATGCCCATGTGGAGAGCAGCAACAAACTGCAAAAAATCTGCTGGATTTCTGCCCCACCTTCACACCCATACCAATGGATTTGATGAACATCGATGACACATATGTTAAACTTTGGCCACATGAAGCCAATTTTACAGCATAAAGCTTGACCTATGTTACTGAATGTCTTTAACTGAATCCATGTCTTTAACTGAATGACAAATGGTCTCCACATGTTAAAACAGGGCAAAGGGTTCTGAGTCCTTACTGTATACAGTGGGCTCAGATAAGGACAGTACTCACACACACACACTGTCTGAACCACTTGTCCCATACAGGGTCACGGGGGAGCCAGAGTCTAACCCAGCAACAGAGAATGAAGGGCTGGAGAAGAAGGGAACACACCCAGGATGGGACACTAGTCCATCGCAAGGCACCCCAAGCAGGACTCGAACCCCAGACCCACTGGAGAGCAGAACCTGGGCCAGTCCACCGCTCCACCGCATCCCCCCCAGGCCAGTACTGTAAAAAGCAATTCCTAAGGACTTGCAGACTAAACCTCCCGCTGTTTCATGTCTTGCTGGGCAACATACCCCCCAACTGCTCCAATGCATTTAGCCAGCTGTGTATTGTAATACCTTGTGGCATTATTTGTCGTTTGACTGGTGAGTGGGTTTGTTGTTGTGTTCATGGGTTTTGTTCTGTTAGGTAGTTTCTTGTTCAGCAGCCCCTTTTATACAGTGTTGTGAAAAAGTATTTGCCCCCCTTCCTGATTTATTTTTTTTGCATATTTGTCAGTTAAGTGATTTGAGATCAAACAAATTTTATTACACAAAGATGGGGGGGGGGGGCGCAGTGGGTTGGACCAAGTCCTGCTCTCCAGTGGGTCTGGGGTTCGAGTCCCGCTTGGGGTGCCTCGCGACGGAGTGGCATCCCGTCCCGGGTGTGTCCCCTCCCCCTCTGGCCTTATGCCCTATGTTGCCAGGTAGGCTCCGGTTCCCCCAGACCCCGTATAGGATAAGCGGTTCAGAAAATGTGTGTATTACACAAAGATAACCTGATTAAATACAAAATGCAGTTTTTAGATGATTTCATTTATTAAGGGAAAAAAAAGCTGTCCAAACCTACCTGGCCCTATGTGGAAAAAGTAATTGCCCCCTCAACCTAACCCTAACTGCTTGTGTCACCCTTGCTAGCAACAACTGCAATCAAGCATTTGTGATAACTGGCATTGAGTCTTTCACATCGCTGTGGAGGAATTTTGGTCCACTCTTTGCAGAATTGTTTCAATTCAGCCACAGTGGAGGGTTTTTGAGCATAAGCAGCCTGTTTGAGGTCCTGCCACAACATCTCAATGGGATTTAATTCCACACTTTGACTAGGCCACTCCAAAAACCTTAATTTTTTTTTTTTTGAGCCATTCAGAGGTGGACTTGGTGGGGTGTTTTGGATCATTGTCCTGCTGCATAACCCACGTGCGCTCGAGCTCACGAACATTCTCCTTCAGGATTTTCTGGTAGAGCGCAGAATTCATGGTTCCGTCAATTATGGCAAGTTGTCCAGGTCCCGAAGCTGCAAAGCAGCCCCAGATCATCACCCTCTTTGACTGTTGGTATGATCTTTTTATGAAATGCTGTTAGTTTTACAACAGATGTCACAGGATGCACACCTTCCAAAAACTTCAACTTTTGTCTCATCAGTCCACAGAGTATTTGCCCAAAAGTCTTGGAGATAATCAAGATGTTTTTTGGCAAATGTG
Source organism: Scleropages formosus (assembly GCF_900964775.1). NCBI lineage: Eukaryota > Metazoa > Chordata > Actinopteri > Osteoglossiformes > Osteoglossidae > Scleropages > Scleropages formosus. The sequence goes on from NC_041824.1 coordinate 25,720,848, forward strand.
AGACAAGCCTTTGTGTTTTTTTTTGGTCAGCAGTGGCTTTCACCTTGGAACTCTCCCATGGATGCCATTTTTGCCCAGTCTCTTTCTTATTGTTGAATCATGAACACTGACCTTAACTGAGCCCAGTGAGGCCTGCAATTCTTCAGATGTTGTTCTGGGTTCTTTTATGAGCTCCTGGATGAGTCATCATTGTGCTCTTGGAGCAATTTTGGTAGGCTGGCCCCTCCTGGGAAGGTTCACCACGGTTCCAAGTTTTCTCCATTTGTGGATAATGGCTCTCACCATGTTTCGCTGGAGTCCCAAACCCTTAGAAATGGCTTTGTAACCCTTTCCAGACTGATACATGTCAATTACTTTGTTTTTCACCTGTTCTTGAATTTCTTTAGATTGCAGCATAATGTGTTGCTTTTTGAGATCTTTTAGCATGCTTCACTTTGTCAGACAGGTTCTGTTTAAGTGATTTCTTGATTCAACAGGTCTGGCAGTAATCAGGCCTGGGTGTGGCAAGTGAAATTTAACTCAGCTTTCCAAAAAATGTGGTTAATCACAGTTTATTCATGATTTAACAGGTCTGGCAGTAATCAGGCCTGGGTGTGGCAAGTGGAATTTAACTCAGCTTTCCAAAAAATGTGGTTAATCACAGTTTATTCATGATTTAACAGGTCTGGCAGTAATCAGGCCTGGGTGTGGCAAGTGGAATTTAACTCAGCTTTCCAAAAAATGTGGTTAATCACAGTTTATTCATGATTTAACAAGGGGGGGGGGCAATTACTTTTTCACATAGGGCCAGGTAGGTTTGGGCAGCTTTTTTTCCCTTAATAAATGAAATCATCATTTAAAAACTGCATTTTGTATTTACTTGGTTTATCTTTGTGTAATATTAAAATGTGTTTGATGATCTCAATCATTTAACTGTGACAAAGATGCAAAAAAACAAATAATCAGGGAGGGGGCAAATACTTTTTTGCAGCACTGTAGATTAGAACCTTTATAAACCCCAGGCCTTTTGGAATTATTCCTACTTTGGTTCTGTATTAATTAGAGTCATTACAGTGCATTTATACAGATATTTGAAGTTGCTCTCTATAAAGTGGTCAGTTAAGTAGTTCGGACTCACTTTCAGTAACCACTATTCATTATCAGGTTGGTGGCACTTCAGAGCCCATCCTGCAATCGTTTGGTGCAGTCCCGGGGTAAACCCTGGACGGGACGTAGCCAAATGGACGTGTCCATTTCACCTGTGAGAGGAAACCAGAGCAGACGTGGGGCACATGACAGCAATATGAACTGTTCCTTGTACGCATCACGTCATCATTGTTTTATTTCAGTGTGTATTCCCAGTTGCCTGCAGGTGTCACTGCAGTCTTCTGCCTTGATATTATTGCGCTATGCGCTCTCTCTTGAGCAGCCGGTCTCCTTGTTGCCAAGGCGATCACATACACACTTCGCCAACATGGCGGCCATCACGGCGAGACGACACAGCTAAACCTCCTTCCACTTGTAACTGACCATGGCCGCTATTCCACATCCGTGTCCATACATATTGCTGCTTGCTTTTCTTAAAGATGCATATGGAAAAATCGGTAAGCAAAAATGCTTTATCTGTTGCATACTAGGATGATGAGCATCGTTGCGTTCACAATCGGGATTTTCAGAACGGGAGTGAGATGAGTAAATGAAAAAAGCATGAGATATCCGGTATCATGATGATGAATCATGTCTGGGTACCAGAGAACGCCAGAACATCATGTGGAATTTTACAAGAAAGATCAGCTCGTTCAGGATGCAGTCCATCTCTAGTTCGTAGTTGTTTGCAGAATTTAATATTTAGTTGAACTGAATGCAAAGACGGTCCTGTATATTTGAAGTTATCATGTTAGCTTATTAAAAATAATTCCAACCAGGCGTGATTTTATCTGGCTCAAACAGTCTTCTTTCTGAAGTTTTGTTTAAAAAAAAAAAAAAGAAGAAAAAGAATCGTGTTGTTCTGTAAACTTGCCTTGAGTGGCTAACCGAAATTGTACAGCATTGTCTTTAATGACCTGAAGGTTTGCTGGTTCAAGTCCCACTCACACTCGTGCTCTAGTACCCTTGTGGAGTGTATTGACCAGACTGTTGCAGTAAAAATACTGTAATCTGCTTCAAGAACAGGGACAAATACTAATGTCCCTTTGGATGAAGTCATCAGCTAAGCACACTGAATAAATAATAATAATCAGTATTTTTGCAGTTTTTCAGCCAGCCTTCATCATCACCACTGGGCCAAAAGTGACTACTTTCCTGGTGGGGAATGCTTCTGGGACCTCTTTCATCTTGAGCACCGTCCAGCCATCAAACATAACTGGTATATCGCAGTCATGTAGCCACACTACAAGTGTATTTAACTATTGTGTAAGGAATGTATTGGCAGGAATGCATTAATGAAACACACAGATGTTTTGTTGAAGCAGCAGTGTTTTGGCAGGTGCCCTTCCTCTCCCTTCCTGCACCAAAGAAGACCCTGGACAGTGGCTCCTCCGCAGTGAGACATTAGAAAAGGTTCTTTTTCAGCTTTCCAGTTACCCGAGCAGCTAAAGGAATTAATGTTTTTTTAATCTATGTTTTTTTTTTTTTTTTTTTTTTTTTAAATCTCATTGCAGGCTTTCAGATGTGAATTTAATTGGCTACTGAGTGTGAGTAATGAGACAGCCTGTTCCCCCCCACCCCTGTACCTCACAGAACTCACTGAAAGTGGAGCTCAGTCTGAACCGCAGCCTGCAGCTCTGCGGCAATGAGACGGACTGCTGCCCACAGCCGCTTTGTGTGCTGGAGACGCTGCGAGTGCTGGCCTGCCAGGGCACCTCGCCGCACGCCACGCTCCTGGTGCAGGCCCACATTTACGCTGTGCTCGTCCCCACAGGGCCCATGTCTGGTGAGTCTTACCTTTAGGAAAGGCCTTGTACCATTAAAGAGGGGGCATACAGCACTCCCATAATTGAAGTACAGTATGCTCTGCACCCATTCTGTGCTTTACAAACCTAATTCATTCCTGCAGATCCATTTGTTAGATGAAAATTTGTAAATTAAAATGACAAACTAAGAATAAATTATTTTTAATGGGGGAAAATCCTAGCTTGTGCAAGGTGGGCTAAAATACACTCCAGAATCACCCAGAAAGCCATATACAATAAGAATTTTTTTTTTTCCTGTCTTTTCAGGGAGTACAATTATCAAAATTCCCAACATCTGTTATTAAAGTTACACGTACAGAAATGTGGTAAAATACAGTACTGTACATCCGTGTTTATGGTGAAGGGAAAAGAGAGGTTATCAGACAAAAAGTGTTACAAATATAAAAAACTGTTCCTATTTTTGTTTTATTCTGTTTTTATTATAGATAATCCTGAATATAATGATGAAGTTAACTAGTTAGCTGGTTAAAGGAATCTCAGAGGCAAGAAGGTGATTAACTTAGTGAACAATTCAGATTACTCTGATTTTTAACAGCAAATAATCACAACTCGCAGCACAAGCTGCCACCTTGAGGGAACATACAATGTGCTATTCTACACATTTCCATAATGCTCAGTACCGGAGATATGTAAACACTCGACTTCTAGGTGCAAGTTCAAGAGGGATGCTGACCAGTTCTCTAAAACCTGCCTTATATATGAACGGGAATGTCTGTATCTGCAAAAATATTGATTGTAAATCAATTTTTATAGATGTGAATTCAATGTGTTTGCGAAAGTAAAAATTGATAACTCAAACATTTGAAAACGGAGAAGTGGATGTATTAGTTTATTATTAGCATATTGCTCAAGATCTCAGCCTTTGCATGTTATGGATAGCTACTGACAACCTAGTCCCATAATGCAGAATATTCTATTTGCAGAAAACAAGACTGTGATTCCAAACCAAGCCTACCAGCCCCTGGGGCCCTGTCCCTGCGATCTCACCTGGAACACCTGTGATGTGCGGTGCTGCTGTGACCAGGTGCATCTGCTGTAGCACTGCATGAGACGGCTGTACCCAGGTCATGTGAAACGTTTTCTTAAAGGTGGAGGAGAGCAACACTAAGGACGAGCGCTTTACCGTGGTAGTTTAAAACTTTGTCCCTTGCGTTTGCCGCAGAAAGAATCTCATTGACGCACCTCACTGATGACTGGTCCACGTGTCTTTAACAGGATTGCTCTCCTGATGTCCTGCAGCTGTTCAAATCTAAATGCTTCCCCGGGGTCTTTGGTGGCAATGTCATGCCCCCTCCCGACTACCAGTGCTCAGTTCAGTCGTCCACAAACAACCCGGATTGGTTTCCCTTCCTCTGCGTCACATCGCCCTGTGACAACAGCCCCTACCTGGGCCTCTTCTTTCAAGGATACACAGTGTGAGACACACTTTGACTATTGTGGGTTTTTTTTTTTTAATTGAAATTCCTTCCTCGTTCATGTGCTTAAATGTTCTCTTAAGAGTTGGAATTGCATTTAGTCTGATATTTGTTGCATTCATTTGTACTGAGAGAAGAGTTCCACGTTTTGAGTGTTGCCTTCCTTGGACCTTCAGGACACCCAGACGCAGCCCTTCCTTCCAAGCCCCCAGTGTCACTGCACCACTCGTAGTTGCTGTGTACTGCCAGGGGGATCCCATCTTCAGAGATGACGGCCAGTATTTTACCATCCCTCAGGTCAGGCTTAGTCACTGCCCTTCGTCCAGTCAGTGTGTGGATCTGAACTTGTATCTGCCTGGAGTTTTACTAAACATTTTCCATACAAATAAGAAATACTGGAGGATCCATCTTCTGTATTTACCTCAGTGTTTCTTTTACCACTTTATTACTATATAAATAAACTGCAAATAAACTAATACTGTTTAATCTGTGTTAATCCCCCTACGGTATTTCATTTACTCTTTATTACTATAAAAATGGAAAGGAATACTACTGATGGTCCTTATTTGCCCCACTCAGTGTAAATATTCATATGCTGTGCTGCAGAAATAATGATGTTTAATTACGAGGCACTGCCTCACCCCCCTGGGGCTATGTAATATATGGTATGTGCACCCTATCTGTCTGTCTGTCTGTATGTATGTCTGTCAGTGAGGGAATGAATCAGTACATTTATATGTATTTATGTAGCAGACACTTTTCTCCAATGCGACATATATATTGCCCAGTAAAATACAGTGTGTTTATTACATCAACTGAAAGAAACTTGGATGCAGACGTGTGATTCTAAGCTCAACTAATTTTTTTTATATTCCACCATATGAACCAGTGTACATCATACAAGTAGCTGTATAAACCAATACATCAGTCACCATCATCTCCCACTGCTCTATATTTCACGAACCAGTGTGTTGCAGTGTTTTGCCTTTGTTAAATTCTATACAGTCATGGGATTTCCCTACAGAGGTCCATGGTGGGTCAGTGTGTAGACAATGCCCCAGTGGCGTTCCTGCAAAACTTCCGCTTTTGGTGTCCAAGCCGACTTGTGTCCTGTCCAACCGGGCCACCTCTGCAAACGACAGCCTCCGAGCTGAGGGTCAGAGTGAGAGATGGCTTTGGAGGTAAGGTGGTCTCTGCACACTCAGATGTGTTGCTCTTTCAGTTTCTGTCCATGTGAGCACCCACTTCTACAGTTAACCATGGCTACTGTACTAGTCTGTACAATTATTTTTAATTTATTCATTTACCATGTTTTTCTAAAAAAAAACTAAATATGTAATACAATATTATATTAATATAATTATTTTATCTGTATATTATAGTATATAATATAGTATATTAAATTACAGTATATTTTATGTGTATATTCATGTAATACTGATAGCTTGGTTAGAGCTGCTGCCTTTGGATCTGAAGGTTTCTGCTTCAAATCTGACCTATTGCTGTAGTACCCTTAGGCAAGGTACTTGCCCTAAATTGCCGAAGTAAAATTACCCATATGTATAAATGGGTAAATAATAGTAAGTAGCTCATTGCTGTAAGTCACTTTGGAGAAAAGTATCAAAAAAATTTAAATTTTTATTTCTTTTAATATATTTTAATGTTGTATAGAGGTGGTCTCCGATTATGATGGGGTTATGTTCCGTGAAACACATCATAAGTCGAAAATGCATTTAACACACCTCTGCGTGACACACTGAAAGATGTGGATCGCTGTTGTTGCCCAGCATCACAAAAGTGTATTGCTCCGCATATCGTCTGTCTATTGTCTTGTCTATTGTCTATAATACTGAAAGCACCAAAGCAAATTCCTTGTCTGCATCAGCACAGTTAGCAAATAAAACTTTTCATTCATTCATTCATTCATTCATATAATTTGCCCAGGAAAAATTCAAAATTCAAAGTAAGGTTTCTACTGAATGTCTATTGCCAGCTTACCATCGAGAAGTCAAAAAAATTGTAAGTTGAACCATTGTAAGTCTGGGACCACCTGTATGTTTTCAGTATTTTAAAATTTTCTTTTAATATATAAAATATTTTAAATATTCAGTATTCTAAGGCTGCTTCAAAGCACTAGTTAAGTGAAACAGAAAAAAATGATCCGTTTTGTATTCTGTGTTTGAATGTTTTATCCATTAAATGAAGTGGGTCCTTGTTATGCTGTTCTTACGCGTATTTGTAAATGTTTTATTTTGTGTTGAAGCCGTTTTGAATGATTGATATTGTGTTGAAGCTGCTTCAGCTGCTTTCTGTGCTTCTTGTCGCAGGCACTGTCACGGTCAGTGTTGAGGAAGATGAGGCCAGGGATCTCAGCCTTTTTGTGTCCAGTCCTAGTCCTTCTCTTGTCCCTGGGCAAACACAGGCATCTGCTATAGGTCAGTCCCAGACCAAAACTGTATGTAGAAGATGTGTGTACGAGAAACGACCTGATCCAAAGAGCTTTTAACAGGCTTTCTCTGATTGTCCATTTGCAGTCAAAGGAAAAAAGGTCACAATAGTCAATCATTTACTTTTTGATGGTTTTTACTTCTTTTCAGACTGAAGCTCAAGAAATGTCACATCTCACATACACATCACACAAGAAATGTTTTTCAGCTCATTTGTAACCACTTGCAAATGCTGTCTAATAATAAGAATAATGATAATTACTATGTATTCATGTAGCCAGTGCCTTTCTGTAGAGCAACTTTAAATATGAGACTTGTACACTAAGCCACAGAATGGTTTATCCATGTAAACATATGGATAAGAGAGGGGCGCGGTGGCGCAGTGGGTTGGACTGGGTCCTGCTCTCCGGTGGGTCTGGGGTTCAAATCCCGCTTGGGGTGCATTGTGACGGACTGGCGTCCCGTCCTGGGTGTGTCCCCTCCCCCTCCAGCCTTACACCCTGTGTTGCCGGGTTAGGCTCCGGTTCTCCGCGACCCCGTATGGAGCAAGTGGTTCAGAAATGTGATAATTTTCACTATGTCAATTCAAAGTACTGCAGCAAGAGTGATGATTTGAACCCAGGTCCTTTGCTTGCAAAACAGCATTTTAACTGCTGAACTACCTGCTGCAATTTGTTCTCAAAAAGTACTGATAAGATCTTATTGCAAATCCAGTGCAAAAGAGAATTGTTGTTGATATAGTAATTTATTTAATATACTTTTTATTCTTTTATTTTTCCAACAGTATACATAATTGCACATATATTTTTATCTTGTATTTTTAACTTGTATTTTTCCACTTGTTTTATGTTTTTTAAATATATATTGCAAGTATTTATCTGACTTGTGTTCTGCTGCTGTAACATAATAATTTCCCGTGTGGGATCAATAAAGTATATCTATCTATCTATCTATTTAGTCCAAGATCAGGTTTTATTCTCCCTGCACACTTTATTCTGGAAAATTGCTCAGAATCAGTTCTTAAAGGAAATCATGTTAATGATAGTTAACTTTTATTAACTATTGTAAGGTTGTTGTTGTTATGACCAGCTTAATTATTTGTTACTCTACGTGGTACATGTTGTATACAGTCATACCTTGAGAGATGCATGTTCATATGACAAGAATTCCACTAACTAGGAGACTTATTGAGTGCCACGGTATGTAACGGGTATGAAGGAGCTGAACGAGCGCAGGAACACACTCGTACAGTTCTGTATAGTCATTAATAAAGGGAACCTTACCGTTCTGTTACGGTAACTAATGTTCACTACTAAGTAATTGTGTCCGTTTTCATGGAGTTTGGGGACATTTTCAACTTGCTGAACTGGGAAATCAAGCTATCATACTTAAACAATGCCATTGTTACCTGTAAACTGACTTAGAATTCTTATTTAATCTAGAATTCCCAGGGGGGGAGGGCAGCCACTGGCACTTGGACGCCAGAGGTTTTTCTCCCTCGACTTGCAGTTGGGAGTTTTTTGTCCCATTCCTCCATGAGAGAGACTGACTGACTATCTGTCTGTCTGTCTGTCTGAAACCGCTTGTCCCGAGCGGGGTCGCGGCGAACCGGAGCCTAACCCGGCAACACAGGGCACAAGGCTGGAGGGGGAGGGGACACACCCAGGACGGGACGCCAGTCCATCACAAGGCACCCCAAGCAGAACTTGAACCCCAGACCCATGAGAGAGCAGGACCTGGCCAATTCAGCTGTGCCACCACACCCCCTGTAGTAACTTTATAAAAGCATTGATAATGCTTTACACGAGTCTGTAGTCAACTGTCGTCTTCGTTTCTTTGCTCTATGCCTGTGTTCAAGTGTTCTGTGTCACTGCATGAGAAAGGCTGAGAAGAGCACTCTATAAAAATAAATTGAATTGAACTGAAATTGAATTTTACCATAACTGGCTGTCAGCCTAGGGGCTCAGGAACACATAAAAAGTTTAATCATTGAAGCTGATGGAAACGTTCCCTTTGAGTTATGAGAATTGATGTTACGATAGATTCTTCTGGAACAAGTTGGCTTTGTAAGGTGGCGGAAGTCAGTACTTTTTTTTTTTTTTTTTTTTTTTTTTGCTTATATCAAATTTCTGTACAAATGCTAAAGTGTCCTCCACTGAGGAGGAAGTCAAAAGCAGTAAAGGAAATCCTTTTGTCCACTATGTCAGAGGTGAATTTCCTCTTTTCTACATGTTCCCATCAAATCCAAATGTGACTTCAGTATGCCACGTTGTCAATCTTGTCTCCATAGATCCAACACGCAACCAGTTGGATATTCCGATGTGTCACAACATGACTTTGGCCATGGACTACACATTCACCTGGAGAGCCAACGGCCTCGTTCATGTTACCCTCATACGTACTGTTGGCAGTGTGCCACTGGATCCTGGAGGTAGGCATGTTTTTTTTTTAATGTTTGAATTGAATTAACAGGTAAATAGTGTATTATAGAGGGACAAAATGAAAACATTAAATAGTAGAAGTACAAATGAGACAGATAACAGCTGGTCAGTATGTAGATACTACAGATATCTATCATTGGTGGATATCTGTAGATACTTTATTGATTCTGCAGGAAATTACATAATTTGTAAACATTTGTAAATGTTTTGATTCCTTTTATAGCTGAAACTATAGTGTTGTTTGCTCTATTTGTTACAGTACACATGCTTATAATACTAAATTCTATAAACATGTGCCCCCATTTCCCCAGCCTCGGTGACAGCCAGGTACTCGGCAGTGTTTGTGAACTGGAATGGCTCTGCTGAGCCCAATTCAGGAAACCCAGGTCAGCATTCTTCTATGCCTCTGAACACACTTAAAATTGTGTGTGTTCGTGAGTATGATGGAAACACTTGTAGTATCAGTGAATATCTATTTTATTAATTATTGCACTGACAGTCACTCAATCAAATTTGATGTCCCAGGACAAGTATTTGTTAATATTAATTTATCTTAATATTGTTTTATATGTACTGTATGTGTACTATCATGCTACCAGAATCTGTTAAATTTACAATAATATATATCATACTACTATTGTACTATATTATATACAGGTATTCCCCGTTATATGGACGTAATTCGTTCCTGAAAACACTAAGAGTCTGTAAATTGGGAGGCCCTTTCCCATTATTTGAAATGGGGAAATAAAAATGATGTGTTCCTGCACTTTACTGACTTCCTCCAACAATTCCACAAACACCCTCCAAATACATAATAATCAAAATATAAGGATGATAAGATATTAAACGTAAACAAAAAGGAAATTAACAAATGCTAAATTAGGGTAGAAATTTTATTTGTCAATAAATGACTAACATAAGTACATGTAAGCATACAAAAGACACATGAATTCACAATTACATTAATTAAGCAGACACATTTCTCCAAAGCGATGTGCATCTCAGAATAATATAAAACGTTCATCAACAAAAGGAGAGATTTGAATTCAGACATGATTCTTGAGTATAGTCTATTTGTCACATACCACAGTATAAATCGGTGTACATTACACAAATAGCTGTATACAGGCTTTTCCATTATTAAACAAATTATTATTAAACTTAAACATAACAAATATATCTAGGTTTATAAAGCACTTACGAGATTAGCGGAGTGAGTGTCTGAAAATAGTGAATTTTGAGACACCTCTTAATATGTAGAGAAGTATGAACAGAAAACATTCCTCAAAAGTGTAATGGAATAACTTCGAAAAATAGTGCAAAATTAAGAAGAGATGATCATACATTTGTGAAAAGTGGAAGAGTGTGAAATACTGGAGGGGAAAAAAGTGTGTAATATCGAGAGCAGTCGGTCTGTACACGAAACATGGGTGCAGGTTTTCTATTGCCATTATACCGAAAGTCTGTCAACTGGGAGTCCTTATACCGGGGTATACCCAACTTACAAATACGTTAATATATGTATAACAGTTCTTTCCAGTTTGTTGTAACAAAAGACCAGAAAAGAAAATCATATTCTTAAAATGTAATGCAGTTTTGGAAGTGGAACATATTTCATTTAATGAATGAATGTGATGAAATTCTGCATATTTATCTTGAGAAATTTTCTGACTTTGGGGGAGGGGCTTCTAGGTTATATCATTGGCAAACCTGTCATTGGGGGATCCCTGGACAAGGACACGGGAAGTATCCAGAGGTCACCCATAAGCCTCTGGCAGCCAGGTACGGTGGTGCTTTCAGTGAAGTTCTCAAACTCGCTTGCTTACATGTAGCGTCCACCGTGAATTGCTTGTCTAGTAGAACTTCAATATAATATATTTATTTATTCCAATTTTTACTACTTCTCTAATTTCTACTTTGCTTAAAACCAGGGCAGTAGGTTCCATACATTTAGCCTTCCATTTCAAAGACTTTTGAAAAGTACTTACAGTATCTGAATTGCTCTGGTAAAAATTACTCAGGTGTATAAATGGATTTTAGTCATTGTAAGTTGCTTAGTGAACAAACGTAAAAATGTTTGGAAGGGACTTTGGAGAACCGTTTCAACTAAATTAATTAAATATAGACAATTTAACATAAATATGTGTAACATAAAACATAACAGTTATAATAAAATACAGTAATAACAGCTTTAGGAGCTGCTGCTATTTTAAGGGCTATTTCAATAGTAGAACATCCTAAACATGCTAAAATTATTTCATGATGTATAATATGCTATATACTATAATACTATTCCATTATAGTTATAATACATGTATTTTTATGTATTATAGGTGATGTACAGTAGTAACAGTTTTAGTAGTTGCTGCTTTTTAATGGCTATTTCAACAGCAGAATATCCTCAATAAAGGTATGCTGAAATAATAGAGTTGGAGTTAGAGTAGTCAAGACAATAAAAAGCCTTTTATCATAATCATGTTTCTGTCCACAGTGGGAGAAGGTCTGTGTGCCTCAGCTGGTAAAAAACCGGTTATGTTTGACGAAAATGCAACAGCAGGATGCCTTCTCCGCTTGGGTGCGCAAGACCTAGAACAGTGCAGCCAGCTCAGGTGTGTGACACACATTGCACACAATACAGACTGCACAGGTGTGTTACACACTACACTAAATAATCAGTTCAACAGTGTAGTGGTTAGAGCTGCTGCCATTGAACCCAGAAGTTCAATCGGTGCATCAAGTGAAAGGTAACAAACTAGGTTTACTTAAGTGTCACATGTCTGCAGCTATATCTCTTTCTCTTAATGTAATGCACAAATTGTATTTTTGCTGAGATGTACGTTGCTTTCGACAAAAGCATCCGCTAAATGAATAAATGTAAATGTAATGTAAGTTGCATGTTCGAATGCCTCCTCCAGCTGTGGTACACTGGAGCAAGGTTTTTATCCAAAATTGCTGCAGTAAAATTACCCACCTCTATAAACTAGTAAATAATTGTAAGTAACTTAACATTGTAAGTCGCTTTGGAGAATAGTGTCAGATGTTCATTTAATTTTTTCTTAAATATATTTTAATATGGGGGGCGCGGTGGCGCAGTGGGTTGGACCGGGTCCTGCTCTCCAGTGGGTCTGGGGTTCGAGTCCCGCTTGGGGTGCCTTGCGATGGACTGGCGTCCCGTCCTGGGTGTGTCCCCTCCCCCTCTGGCCTTACGCCCTATGTTGCCAGGTAGGCTCCGGTTTCCCGCGACCCCGTATGGGACGAGCGGTTCAGAAACTGTGTGTGTGTGTATATTTTAATATTTTATATATTTTTAATATTTTAAAATGTTGATTTAATATAGAAAATGTTCAGTATTTTAAGGCTGAGTCAGAGCACTAGTTGAGTGAAATACACACACACACATTTACAGTGCAGTAGCTCAGCCACCTACATTATCACCAGTTTTGGCACATGTCATAATGTATCAAGAAAAACATATTACATCAAAGATTATCATTTTACAGAGAATTTATATTGTCTGATTTCCTGCACAATGTTATCTGTAACTGCCATCGCGATTACAGAGTACCGTTTCTTGTCCTACATTTGTGTCTTTAACAGAGATACTGTGCGTGTTGGTCTGGCTGCTTTGGTCACAGCAACGTTTGTGGCCAGGAAAGGAAACCCTAGTGCTGCCGACCTCGCCGACTGGGTGAACATCACCTGTTAGTCCTCATCTTTATATACGAGCTACACGCTTTTTTTTTTTTTAATTTCATTCTATGAGATGGCTCATTTTACACAAGTTAATGAAATCCCACAATGTATATGTCATCCAAATGGTACTGGGCAGTGTGTATTTCAGGTAAACTGGTGGCTGTAAATTGCCCGTTTTGTGTGTGTGTGTGTGTGAGAGAGAGAGAGAGAAAGTGTAGTGTACTGATTAGGGCCATTGCCTTGAAACTGAAGGGCCTGTGTTACAGTAAGTCCCTCTCCTTGATCAATGTACTTACCCTTATCCATTATTAATTACTAGACTGTATAAACTGGCAAATAAAGTAGCTTAATACATAAACATCTCATTGTTAGACACTGGAAAAAAGTGTAACCTGAATTACTGCTTAATAATGAGGGACCAACTGGTAGCCTAGTGGTTAGAGCTGCTGCATTTGGACCCAAAGGTTGCAGATTTGAATCTCACCTCCAGCTGTAGTACCCTTGAGCAAGGCACTTATCCTAGAATTGCTCCAATAAAAAAAATACCAAGTTGTCTAAATGGGTGAATAATTATACATAGCTTAACACTGTAAGTCCCTTTTAGAAAACAGTGAGCTGAAGTAATGTAATGTAATAATATGAGACTGAAAATGTGCATGAGTGTCCTGAGATGATCTGTAGGCCTGTCTGTGATGTAACCTACATTTTCAGAATAGGTACTGACCCAGCACTGGAAAAAATGGGTGATGAAAATGGGAAAAATAACTTTTTAATTATTATTATTATTATTATTATTATTTAACACTAATGATATTAGTGTTAAAAATTATATTTTACTTAAATATGTTGCTCCATGGATTCCACAGTCATCCCCCTGAATGGCAGCACTTCGTCGGTGAGTCCCCCTGGTGTCTGTGAGCACATCCCGTCTCACTTGAACATCCACATCTATAGCACAGAGGCATGGTCATGTGGAAGTCTGCAAAGGCTGATCCTTGCCATGGAGGTCAGGTAGAGTGGTGTCCAAATAAATTAAAACAAAGTCTTGAGTGCTTTAATTATGACTTTTCATGTTAATCAATGAATTGATGGATCTCCTCCCATGATTTTAAAGTGTTTTTATTTATGTTGCTCTGCTATCCTCTAGTTACACCCTATCTACCTGGAGGGTGAAGTGTGGGGGTGGAGACCCCCGTCCCTGCTCCGAAGCCTCAGTTACCCATTCCTTCCCTGTCACTTCAGCTGTCACGTTCATCAACATTCCTGCTCAAATCCCACCACCCAAAACCAGGTAACAACTCCAGCACCATAGACTTATAACCCTACATTTAAACTTCTGCACAAAAAAAATGATTTAATTGAGACATCGTATGGTACCGCCAAGCTTATCTGGGGATGTTGTCTTGTCTAGACAAGCTTTATTGCGTTTCTTTCCTTCAGGTTCCAGATCAATTTCACAGAGTTTGACTGTGACAGGAATGATGTGTGCTGGCCCCAGCTTGCATACCCTTTGACTAGATACTACACAGGTCAGACTCTGCGCTCTGGACTTTGAAACTACATCTGTCATTTTAAAACTCCTGCATTTTTAGTAGTATTGCCAATATTAAATTAAATTTCACTTAAATTTATTTTCAATGAGCGCTCTTCTCACACAGTGACAATATTCCAACACTGTCAACAACAGAAACAGTTCAGTAGTAGTCAGTGATTAATGACTGTTAACAGACATTAATGGCTGTTATATAAATATTTTATGCTTACTGTATTTTACTTTTTTTTATTTTACTTGTACTTATTACTTTAATATTTAATATACTTTAATAATAATACTTTAAAAAGGGCCAGGTGGTTGTGTAGTGGTTAGAGCTGCCACCTTTGCACCCAAAGGTTGCTGGTTCGAATCCTACCTTCAGCTGTAGTACCTTTGAGCTTACTTACCATAAATTTCTTAGTAAATTACCCAACTGTGTCAATGGGTAATTTGATTGGTAGCTTATCACTGTATGTCACTTTGGAGAGAAGCTTCAGTTAAATGAACAATGTAAATATATATAATGTCTCCTGCATATACACAACACATCCTCTATTTATTTACTTAAGTATATACTGTATATTCTGCTTTTCAAATCTGTCTTCAGGATAGAGTGCTATATAAGAGTAAATTATTGTTATTCATCGTATCTTGATTAGTTAGTCCTTTAACGCAACGTAACTTGCAACTGAATTAATTTATACTGCAGAATATTGTACCAGACCAATTCAGGCCAAAACCCAGCCCAAGGCCCCTGCAAGAAGGGCTTTCTTAGGATGTGAAACTGCAGCCATGTGGTTAGAAATCTCTCTCTCTCATCAGTAACTTACTTGCTGTACCATGGATATTTGATTTGTTTTTCTGTCATGGCCAGGTGAAGCCTACTGCCTGTCCCTTGCAAAAGGTCTGACCCTGATCATCATCTTCATTTCTGCCTCTCTGCTGGGGAACCCATGGAAGCAGATCTGTCAGGTGTGGAGAAGCACCTGGGTTTGACAGTTAAGGACACCTATGCAGACGATACCAAACCCTTCAGCTTACCAGTGGAGTGACTGGTCCCAAAGATGTCTTCTGTTGCTCTTCTGTCACCATCTGTTTTGCTTTAGATAACATGAGATGAGAAAATGGCCTCCTTGCTCATGTTCACACCTTTGGGACAGAGCTGGTGTTGGCTGTTCAGCTATATTACTTGTATTAAATTATAAGTTATGGTGTTGGTACATAAAACCACAGTGAACACAAAGTACTGTTCACAAAAAAACATTTTCTTCTCACAGGCCTTTTGCTGCCGTCATGTGGACTTCACCACAACACATCTGTGCTTAGATACATGTTATTGGCTTATTAAAAGTTAACTGCATATTTTCTGAAATTCTCAGTGTCAAAATTGTTAGGAATGCAATGAGTTTTCAAGCACATGCATTGCATTTTCTGCTATTTGTGGCATATATGTTAGATTTTGTGGGTCGGATTTTTTTTTATTTTGCTTCCCATTTTCTAATGTAATACATCTTGTTAAAGAAAGACGGGTACTGACCATGGCTCTGGAGCACTATTAGTTTAAGGAACAGGTATTATCACTATCCAGTAATTTTAAAATTTTCCTTGTATATTTTGGTTATCTGCTGTGCATTACTGTACTTTTTCTTGCAGTGCATGGTTTAAAAGACACGTTTCTCTTCCCACGAAAAGCTTGGTAATTTTTTCATGGCATCTGATGTGATTTTTGTAACTAAGAGAATTTGTACAAATTGGTTAGTGTTTCTACCGCATTTTGCAGCTTTTAAGTCAACGTGCCTGTGCTGCTCTAAATAAAATGAATTTGAAATTTTTGTTTTGTGACTGTTAGGAGCAAAGTCTCTTGTCTTGTATGAATTTCCTCTTGATACGCGACTGAAGTGGAGTCGCCGTAAGACGCCGGAATTATGGACTGCGTCGTATCGGACACGAAACGTGGTTTCTCCCCGTATGTGAACGCAGGAAAAGCTGATGGTCGGCCTGTCCGCATCCGTCAGAGGAATTTTCGAAAGTAAGGTGTAAAACGCGTCGTTATCACGTAGGAATGAACGCTTGGAAAGTATGTTCCCACCCAAGAAAACAGATGGTCGACCTGTTCCCCATCCGTCAGAGGATTCTGAAACGACGTGGAAGAAATCTCACGTTTCCCCGTCGCACGCGGCATTAGGACGCGTGCTGTTTTAGTGTGTCAATCGGTACGCAGAAAACGGAGGTCACGTGACAGCAGTGCTCCGCTTGTTTCCTTGTCAGCTCATGTTATTGTCCGTTGTTTACGCACTTTGCGTAGTCACTTAAATTACTTAACTATCTCCGGCTAATGGTCACGCAGTGTTGTGCTGTAGGGGGTGCGGTGGCGCAGTGGGTTGGACCACAGTCCTGCTTTCTAGTGGGTCTGGGGTTCGAGTCCCGCTTGGGGTGCCTTGCGGCGGACTGGCGTCCTGTCCTGGGTGTGTCCCCTTCCGGCCTTATACCCTGTGTTGCCGGGTAGGCTCCGGTTCCCTGCGACCCCGTATGGGACAAGCGGTTCTGAAAATGTGTGTGTGTGTGTGTTGTGCTGTACTGTCTTGCGAGTTCGAAAGGCATTTGTTTTCTAGACGTTAAGCGGAACATTTTGCTGCTTATGTTTATAAACGCGAAAATAATGTTACATATGGTTTATTGCGGAGGAAACGAGTGCTAACACCTCAGCGTTTCACTTCAGACCGGACACCGGAACTTGTGGGACGTGTCACAGACGAGCTCATGGTTGACAGAGCGCCGAGGAGACTGAGTGAGCGCGGTCCGCAGCAGGTATCCGCGGAGCGCTGATTCGGGAGCGCGCAGAGCGCGGGCAACTCGGCCGGGATGGGCTCGCTGCTCCGGGGGGAGGAAATGTGTCTGGCCCAGCTTTTCCTGCAGTCTGGTTCGGCGTACGACTGCGTCTGTGAGCTGGGCGAGCTGGGCCTCGTCGAGTTCCGAGACGTAAGTGTGAAGTAGGAGCGGCGTCACACTGATCTTATTGCTATTCTCCTGTCACTTTGTGTGTGTGTATGTATGTGTGTGTATGTGTGTGTGTGTATATATATATATACTGGGGCTTCGTCAGTGCACCAACTTGCCGGAGCCCAAACACACAATCCGTGCCACAGCATTGACATTGCTTTCTACTACTATCATAGTATGTGCACTGATGAATACTAGGCTTTGCACACTCACTCACTGGTAACGCAGTAATATATATACGTCTGTTTATATTTAGTACTTTCTACCTTTCTGCATATCCCTATAGTAGTTGCACCATATGTATTACTTTGGTTTTTTTTTTCACAACTTTGTGCGTTACCTTAATGTATTTAGGTGTTAAATGTGTCTTAATAATCATCCACCACATTAAATTCCCTTATGTGCCAATGCTCAGACATTAAAATGTTATTGATGGTTTAGAGCTAGACTTTATGAACAGAAGCTTTTAGTTTTATTGACACATGAAGCCCAATGTATCCACAGTACATCTGAGCTGACCACCGATGACATTGGGGAGAAAATATAAAATATTATATAAAGATTATGTACTGAAAGTAGAGCAGTGATGGCTACACTTTTCCTGGAGTTTTATTACATATAGTTCTTACAAAGTAAATGAAAATGTTTTTGTTTTCTTATGAGCGTGACTGAGGTGAAAGGGCTTTTTAGGGTTTCAGAGGAGCAGGAATATGCAAATGAGTAGAAGCACATCTCTTGCAGTCATTCGTTTATTATTGCTATTATTATAACTGTATGTTGTATAGTAAACGGTACATATAATTATGTCTTCATTCAAGAGGTCCAAAATTGAAAATCTTGGCTTTGGGTTTGATGTGGTGGAGTTCCCACTGTCCATCAAAACTGCTGAGGCCCTTTCACCATTCAGTGGTGTAAAAAAGCATCAATTTCAGACCCATTTTCTTTTGATCTTCTAACAGCTACGTAAATTTGCATCACACCGTTTGTTTCCTCTGATTAATTTCTACAGGCAACTACTTGTGTGGGCAAAAACAGTGGTACTGAACAAACATGACTACGTTGAAAACCATGTGTCCGCATCCAAAGCTTTTTGTCTACTTTGAGATGCACTTTTCTTTGCTGAGTTACATGAGATTTAAGAAAAGCTAAATGAGTAAATAGAAATATTTATTTAGGTGACACTTTTTTTCCAAGGTGAGTTACAGTGTTACTCAAGATTTACAAATTTATACAGCAGAGTATTTTTGCTGTATCAGCTTAGGGTAAGCACCTTACTGTGGGATGCTGCCATGGCAATGAGATTCAGTTGGGGGGCCCTTCACATTAACATGGCATCCCTAACCCCTGCACTGCCTGCAGCTCCCAGTTTCAGCAAGCGGGACAGCAAAATGACCATTAACATGTTCACACATGGTTTGTGACTGAAACACAACACTTGCACTTTTCTTGTTTTTCCAGCTCAACCCCAGCGTCAGCTCATTCCAACGTAAATTCGTCAGCGAGATCAAGCGGTGTGAAGATATGGAGAGAATTCTGGGTGAGACATTGCTGGTTTTATGAACACTGTGTTATAGTGACACAGTGACTGCTTTCTGTACACCCAACATTGTAAATGTGTCAAATCTCAAGTTTCTCAGTGTTTTATTCATGATTTCACAGTTTCCAAACACTCTGGTAAATAAAGTATAAACTCAAAAATAAGGTAGGGAGAAAAATTACCAAAGTAACTTCCCAATAAAATGTAATCTTCATGGAATTTGAATATGTGCATTCTGCATTAAAGCTCCTGAAGAGAATAAAGTACCACTTTACTTTTTTTTTTTTTTTTTTTTTTTTTTTTTTAAAAGTTAAAGGCAGAAGAAACTGAGGTGAATTATACAATCAGCATTATGTGGAAAAATGGCTAGAAAGGATGTGTTTTCCTTTTCGCAATTCCTTTGTGATCCATTGAAGATTTCCCCCCATCCAGGTGTCTCTTAACCTCCTATTTCATTGGTGTTCCGCTGCCCCTTTGTATCGAGCTTTAAAATTTTCTGCAGAGTGCAGTGAAATTTGTATAAAATGTAGGACTGAGTTCAGAAATTATATGTTAATGAAATGCTGGAAGACAGTCAATATACCCTTGATTCGTGTTAACAAAAAATAAATGTCTTTGTTGATCATTTTCAAAAGGTAGTTATCATATGGGGGGTGGAATGCTATGCAGGTGTCATTTATACTGTGCAAATTCAGTGCACTCTTTTGTGGCCAAAAAAAAATAGTGCTCATGCGGTCTGTTGATAGTGCTGTGTTGTTCATAATGGCCTCCTTCTGTGGTAGGGTACCTACTGAGAGAGATCAGAAAAGCAGATATCCCACTTCCTGTTGGAGAGGTTAACTCAGCTGCCCCTTTGCCCAAGCATGTGATGGTAATAATGGTAAGTGCTGTAGATTTTTTTTTTTTTTTTTTTTTTTTTTTTTTTTTTTTTTTTTTTTTTTGCTGCAGAAAACTTTTTTTAAGCCGCGTTTTCGGTACCATTTAAAATGGACAAATGTGACTATATCTTGGGATAATGTAGAACATAGTTACAACTGCAGAGGAGTAATGGGTAAAAGAATCATAGAATAAAACTGATAAGCTCGCAGCATTAAGACTAGGCAGCTTATAAACATCAGTAGGCTCTTGCTAGAAGTCTCCTGACAAATGATCTTGTCAGGAATAAAAATTGTCACATAAAGAAGGATTTAAAAACTCACCATATCATGGTGTGCAGGAGCAGTTGCAGAGGCTGCAGGTAGAGCTCAGTGAGGTGACCAGAAACAAGGAGAAGCTGCAGAAGAACCTGCTGGAGTTGACAGAGTACATGCACATGCTGCGCATCACATGCAACTTTGTACACCGTAGTGCTGAGGTGGGTCCCCTGCATGTTCCCAACATCTTCTTGCTGTTCAGCAACCATTTTAAAATGGCTTGACTTGGGGTTACAACTGAGGTATTTTGAATTGAAGGTTACAGTTCTAACTGCTATGCTACCTGCTGCTCTTGTTTTAAGAGAAGCAGGCTCAATATGTGCAGTTGTGTGCAAATGTTTGGACATCCCTGGTCAAATTACACATTTATTAATCTAAGTGAAAAGATGCTAACACAGCAGGGAGCAGATTTAATCAAGGCATATTTCTGCAATGTTTAATGCACACTTATTTGCTGAATTTAACACATTGGAAAAATAAAACATAAAATGTGATGTGGAAAAGTTTGGGCACCCTTTTAGCTGATTCACTAGTGGTTGTTTTTTTATGAGTAAGGTTACAGAACTTGATTAACCCATTAGGTCTGAATCCAAGTCAGGTGTAGATAATTCCAGAGTTTAATAAGTTCTTTGACTTTTCAAACCTCTCAGGATGTTATACTTCTACTCAAGAGTCATGGGCTCCTCAAAGCAGCTGACTGAGGACCTTAAAGATAACTGGCTTTTACAATGCAGGGAAAGACTATAAAAAGATGTCTCAATGCCTCCTGCTTGCAGTTTCCACTATCCCAAATGTCATTAAGAAATGGAAGTTAAGGGGAACTCTTGAAGTCAAGATGAGATCTGAAAGACCCAGAAAAATCTGATAGGACTGTTTGCAAACTGGTCAGATACACAAAGAAAAAGCAGGAGTGCTGGTCTACCGCTACTGCATTACTTGCACAAACAGGATCTGCATAGAAGAGTCATCGGAAGGAAACCTTACCTGCGATCTCATCGCAAAAGTCAGTGTCTGAAGTATTCAGCACAACACTTGATAAACCAGATGTGTTTTGGAACTAAGTGCTGTGGGCTGATGAAACCAAAACTTAACTCGTTGGCTGTGATCACCAAAGGTACAGTTGGAAAGATGTTCTTTTCTTGAAAATATCAAATATCATTAAAGGAAGCTAATGTTGCTGTCAGTGTTTGGAGTTTGTGACTTCTGCCAAAGGGGGTGCTACAATGTACTAAATGAGAGTGGCCAAACTTTTGCTTGTGCCACATTTTTTTTTTTTTTAACAGCCTGTAAAATTCAGCAAATAAATGATAATTGTGCTTTAAAATGTGCAGAAATGTCATTTGTTTGCTCTCTACAGAGGTTAATTTTTCTCCTAGGAAATCGAAATGTAATTTGAGCAGTGGTTTGCAAACTTTTGTACAGAACTGTGTGGAAAAGCATTTATTCTAATGCAAAAGATTGGAACAAATTATACTATATGAGCAACACATAGTGGACACTATAAATAAACACATGAGAACTCCCATAGAGAGCCACTCCACCTCTCCAATTTTTACTGTATCTGTTCAGTTGAAGTACTTTGATCAAGGGTACTACAATATTAAAATCTTGGTCCTTTGAGTGCAATGCGTTAACTCTGACTGCAAAACTACCCGGTTCTCCTGCAATACACATTTTATGTCAACAAGCACTTATTGGGAGTTTATGAACATTCTCTCTGGATTTCCAATGTACTGTATCAATTTGTATTGTCATTCATCACAAATACTTTGATATTTCCTATCAAGTATGTGCTGCTACTTGTGCAATGCTACTGTTACCCATGTTAAAAATTTCCACTCTACCAGTTATATGTGCAACTTCCCATATAATGTATATCAATTAAATGGTGACATCAGACAAACTGACTACATACTTTGAAAATTTCATGTCGACATCTTTTTCTTGCACTTTTGTTTGTGCTGAGTTGTACATTACAAATAAGTAATCAAGAGGGAAATCATTACCAAGAATTTCAGTTATGGTTTATCCCCTTTCAACTGTCTTTTTTTTAATTATTATTATTATTATATATTAAACATTTATCTGCTTTAGCGATTGAACAGGTCTCAAAGACCTCCCAAGACCTTTTCCTAAGATTTCAGTGCATTTCTGACATCATGTCATCCTGGTATTGGTGGGTGCTTTGGTTTTCGGATTGGCATTAGGGTTTTGAGTCTGCTTTCTAATGTTTATAGGTGTGAGTAGCTGGAAGTCAAAAAGCCATTTGGAAAAAAGGTGGTTGGGCATACTTGAGCTTCTGTTGAGCAGTTTGGTAGATAAGATGCAAATGGAAGTTGTCCTCACCTTTCTACAGTTTTGTTATGGAAGACCTTCATTTACATGTTTTTTTTTTTTTTTTTTGAATATATATAGAGTTCAGTTAGAGGGGAAGAAATGTCATGTTTTCTGAGTTTTGAGCAAGAGCACTGTCCAGAGTTGCACAGAGTTGCTGAAATTTTGCTCAGTGTAGGTGCCTCTTGGTTTTGAAGAAGGTTTGAATCTTCATTGTTTCCTAGAAACCACAGCATATTTGAGTACTTGTGCTGGAGGATTGTGGTTTTCATTAACATCTATGCTCCTATTTTTTGGTGTCCAGCATGAGCCTCTACAGGCACAGTATGAGGAATTCCCTTTCCTGGAGAAGGACACGATGATGGACTACACCAGTATGCAGCGACTGGGAGCCAGACTTGGGTGTGTGCTCTAGTGGAACATGGAGACCAAAACACCCCCTGTTTTTGTTTAGGGCATGATTTTATTCAGATGCCACACAGCAACATGTTTTCCCATCATAGACTCTATATACTCATTTTGAAACCTGTATTCTGTGTGTGGGGAGTGCTATTAAAGGTGTCATTTGCATCGCCTTTTGTGGGGTTCCTTGAGGGGCATTATGTAACAGGGAAATGTACAATTTGTCTTCTGGGTAAAGGTTCATTTCAGGCCTCATCCACCGGGTGAAGATCGAGGCCTTTGAGCGCATGCTATGGAGAGTGTGCAAGGGCTACACCATCCTGAGTTACTCAGAGATCGATGAGTGTATGTTGGATCCTGACACGGTGCGTGTGGAATCCTCATTGCAAGGTTTTCTGGGTTTGATTGCGTGGCTCTTCCATGCTTCTTTATTTTTTCCCGCTCCACCCAGTCTTTTCATCAGGAGTTCTATAAAAGTCACGAAAGGTTGTCGGGTTTAATTGCACCTTCAGGCTGTGCACAATTCAAGTCAAAATCATATTTAAAAAAAAAAAAAAACTGCCTGTTACATCTTATGAAAGTTATTCTTTTCTTTTACTGCAGGGTGAAATCACCAAAAATGTTGTTTTCTTGATCTCCTTTTGGGGTGACCAGATCGGACAGAAAGTGAAGAAAATCTGTGACTGGTAATGCCGCCCTCCAAACATTTTTATGCTACTAGCTTGCAGGAGTACCGTTTACCAATCAGTTTAACCGTTTCAATGTATTGCCTTCATTTTATGTTTCTTCCTTCCAGCTATCACTGTCACCTGTACCCCTACCCAAACAGTAACGAAGAAAGAAGGGAGGTTGTGGAAGGCCTTAAGAGTCGCATCCAGGATCTAAACATTGTAAGTCTCCTAGATTTTACTGTGTTCAAACCTTTTGCTTAACATTTGACCGTTTACAAAGTTTCCTGTTGCTTTCAGCTGAAACTTGCTTCCTCCTGCCAGTGGCTTAGCTTGTGAATCTGCTGACTTCCATATGTGGGAGCAAATTAATTGTTGACTGCTATAATTTGACTAGATCGGATTGAGTTTTTTTGGTTCCTGTTTGTCTCTCTCACCTCAACCGCTACCTGCATTTTTCATTGCAATAAATAAAACAAAGCATTAAGAGTTATTGTATCTATTTGACAAGTGGGGTCAATTAAAGTAAACTTTTGAACTGAGTGTACGCATTTAAGTTGTTTCCTAGTCATTCCCAGGAATGGTATCTTGTCCAGGGTGTACCCTGCTCAGCCTTGTGCTATGTGTTTCCAGGATGAGCTTTGGACTGTTGAATCCCTGACTTAGACATGTGGTTAGTGATAGTGAGAGAGAGATTATAACATTTATGTCCATATCATGGAGCACATTTTTTGTGGTCATGAAGTTTTACATACCACACACTGCTGAATGCCATGTCTTAAGTTGGAGACATGATGGCATTGTGGTTTAAATGAATCAGTTAAAACAGTGTTGTTGACACAGATCTGCACTGTATTTAGCATTTCCAAACGGTACAGCAAAATACCCAGTATATTCTTAGGCCTGTATCAATAGAAATGGTTCATGTAACAGGCAAAAGTTTTGCTTTATGTGAACCAAAGGGCACCTGTTTATATATTGCTTTAGTTTTCATTGTGCAAAAGAAGTACATCAGCTACCAAATTAACAGCCTGTTGCTGTAGCTGCATGTATTTATACATTTTCAAATGCCAACTTCTAAACAAATACTTAGTGTTGAACAAAATATTAAACGCATAGATTTGCGTAATGCTGGTGTCTAACAGTGCAGGTATATGTTTGAATCCAGCTTAGAGTGTGCGGAGTTTGCATGTTCTTCCTATATTTTCAGTAAAAGTGCATTCATGTGAGGCAGTGGAAAACCACCACTTTGGTTCCCTCCTTTACCATGACAGTCATGCTGTGAGTCAAATCCAGCTCAACCGCACATCCCTTACTTACTTCACATTGACTTACTCGCTACTTGTAAGCACTTGTCCAAGTCAGAAATTTGAACATCCAAAGACTATTCCAGAACCACAGGGACCAAGGCTAGGAGGTGTACTCCCTGGACAGAATTCCAGAACATCACAGGGTAGCCACACAAGCACTCTTTCGCTCATGCATACACACAAAGGGCATTTTAGAGTCACCGATTCATCTGAAACTTGTGTGTTTGGACTGTGAGAACAAACCATAGCACTCAGCAGAAACTCATGCAAGCACAGATTGAGCTGATTTGGAATTTATACCCAAACAACTCAGGTGCTGTGAAGCAGCAGGAATTTTTTTTTATGCATGTCTTCAGTGCCTCATCCTCTCAATGTTGTGAAATAGTTTTTATTGACACAGTTTAATGAATACATGGATTAATTGATGCCATAAACACCAATGAAAGTAAATCTAGCTAAGCCAAATATATATTTTGTTATTTCATATTGATTTGATGAACTTTACTGAGGACAGTTGGAATATTGCTTTTGAAAGAAAAGACACGGTACACTTTAACCAACAGTTAAATGTGACCTGTAAAGTTCTTACTCCTTAGTAGTATGCAGTAACCGAACTCGCAAAAAGAAGTTTCCATTGCAGAGGATGCGTGTATTCAAACTAAGCAATGGATCTTGTTCCAGTCTTTAACATGTTTACTAAAATTTGTATACCGGAGAGGATCCCGTGCAGAAGTGTGGAGAAAATGTTGCATTGAGATGAAGAATCTGTTACATGTTAGGAAGAGGAGTGCAGTTGTGAGGTAGAAATGAGCATTGCTCCTTCCCCCACCCAACAGGCTTTGTTCTGCAGACAGAGTGGACGTTGTGTCTCGCAGAAAAACTATGATTTCCTGGGTAGGGGTATGACGCAAGGCTGTCTAGGACCTTTCCCTCAAGGGTCAGATCACATTGCCTGTCTTGTGACTTTGACCAGGGGAGTCTATAAGCTCAGCCTCTTGCACAGTTGTACCTCTTCTAGTGCATGATCGTCATAAGACTTTGTTCGGTATTTTTAGAGACATTTTAGCTGCTTTCATCAACACTTTAAAGGTTTTTTGATAATGATAGTCAGTTTTGTGATGTCACAATAATTGTTACCATGAAATATTATGATAAATGTAATTTTGCTAGGAAACATTCCGTTAGAGGCAGAACACTATAAAATACAGTACATGTGATTAAGTTAGTGTGTCTTGCAACAAGCTGTACTTAGGATGGCTGTCTCAAGCCTATTTAGTTTTAAGCCCTGACATTTGTTTGTAATGTTTGCTAAATATGCCTTATGCAAGTTTTAATTTTTACAGTTGGGTCATGTAAAAATCATCCAAATCTCACTCTTGAAAGTTTGTGTTAAATTGTGTTGATCTGTTTGTGTAATTAACGCATACCTGTTAACATCCTTCCTCACAATGTCCGACTGCATATATGTCCAAGGTCCCATAAGGTTATAATAGAGTTGAAAAATCTTGATCGGCTAATGGGACGTAGCAATTGTAAGTTGCCGTAGTGCATCTTCCCACAGCACGTGTATCCTATGTAAACAAAATGATTGCAAAGCGATTGCTCTGCCAGGCATAATGGTACAGTAGAGATGTATACACAATACTCAATAACGATAGTAAACATCTGTTACTGGCTTGTGTATTTACTGTACCATACTTTTTATTGTTATTTTAATGTGAACTCTCCTTACTTACAAATAAAAAGTTTACAATATAACACTATTTTGTCCCGTAGGCAGCAGAATCTGTCTTGTGTATTCTGCCTCTCTTTGAGTGCATCATCTCAGTTAACTTTCATCTCATGAAATAAAGTTCATCATGGCCCCCAAACGTACCAAATGATGCCAACAAGAGGAAAAGGAGGATTATTGATTTGGAAATGAAAGTAGAGGTGATTAAATAACATGAAGGCGGAAAAAGAGTGAATGTTTTTGCTCGTCAATTAGGCATGTCCCACTCAACAATCACCTATGCATTAGTATTGTGCTGTATTAGTTGAAATACAGTACAGTATAGGTACAGTATACCATAGTAGGCTTGTATAGTATATATGATGATTGCACAACATCCTGTTGGACAGAACGCATCTTGGACATTAAGCGAGGCATGATTGTACCATGATTTAAAAAAAAAAAGTGTTAATTTTTGCCATTGTTTTTTATAACCTTGTGCCATCAGGTACTTCACAGGACAGAGGAGTACCTGAAACAGGTGTTGAACAAGGCTTCAGAGTCTGTGTACACATGGGTGATTCAGGTGAAGAAGATGAAGGCCATCTACCACATTCTGAACCAGTGCAGCTTTGACGTCACCAATAAGTGTCTCATCGCGGAGGTCTGGTGTCCTGTCAGTGACCTTCCTGCATTGCGGAGGGCGCTGGAGGAGAGCTCGGTGAGCGAATAATGCCTTCTCTAGACAAATCCTGCAAAGTACAGGAAAGCTTGGTGTAGCGCTGGTTAATTCATCTCTTCAGTGAGCTCTCAAAGTCGTGGCCACCTTGGAAGTCAACCAGGGTAATTGTAACCGCCGTTGGGCCAGAAGTCTTCAAGCTGGCTACTGTTAATTATTCTCAATGTCAATATAATTTGTTTACTGTTAAATATGTGCTGCACTGACTGATTGTGATTAGTGTGCATGTGTTTCTTTTCACCAATTGTTATCATAGCTAAAGGTGGGCAGTAACAAGTTACCTTTCCTTTGTTAGTTGTACTCAAATATTTGAAGAAAGTGTACTGGAATGACCCTTGCTAGCAAAGGTGCTCCCCTTGAGCAGGAACAGATATTTGACAGTAAATTGTTGATTGTGGGCAAGGGTTGCTGGGACATGTACACAACTGTGCAAACATAGAGGGGTCTGTGGTATACAAGAAGGGGGTGGTGAGCACCAGTTCATGAGATGAAAACAGTTGTTGGAGGTGCAGGTCTTTGAGGAAAAGGGTTCCTCACACTGAGAGCAGTCTTTCGTTCTACAACAGCTTATACCTCTTGGTGCGTGTTGCTCTTCTGATAAATGTTCATCATGGATAGTTATTGTGTGTCTTCTTTTGCTCCATCGAACTCCAATCACGTATATGCTACAATATATTTTGAGTAAATTTTGATATGCATGCTTTTTACCTGAGTACATTTGTGAAGAAAAAATGCACTTTGTGATCTTTTTTGTACTGTGAGAATTGCAGACATCACAAGTCTCCTGAAAATCAGCGTCTCCTCCCTGACTCCAAGTGGTCCATAACCACGTGGAAATTCAAGATTGACCTGTGCGCTTCTGTATATATTGCCCTAGTGTTGTATTTATTGGTTTGAATTTGACTTATGCAGTCTACAGGATATTGTGCAAACAAGAATTTTATTGTACAGTGTACACCTGTACTACTTAGACATGATGACAGGCTTGATTGGCATGTTTGTTTCAGGGGTTCTCTGCCAGTTTGTTGATGTTGCTTTTGCTTTCTGCAGAGAAAAAGTGGTGCAGCTGTGCCATCGTTTGTGAATCGTATCCCCAGCAAGGACCCGCCACCCACCCTTATAAGGACCAACAAGTTCACCTCAGGATTCCAGAACATCGTTGATGCCTATGGAGTGGCCAGCTACAGAGAGGTCAATCCAGGTCAGAGCATAATTGGCTTTTTAGTAACTTTGTAACAGTTTTTGTTACTTCATAACCTTTGAAATGTAAGGTTTTACTCTATTCCCACTTTCAGATATAACGGAAGGCGCTAATAGTGTGTCAAAGGAGTGAGAGCATCCTTTGTATTGTCAATATTAGTTGAGTGCTTAAAAAGCAGAGAAACTAAATGTTCTAATGTTTTGTTACAGAAGTTATTGTTTACCAGCATATATTTCAGTATTTTTACTGTACATGGATTTTTTGTGAGCAGTGGAGTGACTTGGGGACATAAAGTATTGCTACTACATCAGAAAAAGCTGTGCAAAAAAATCAACATTAAACATACCACC
This sequence comes from Scleropages formosus, assembly GCF_900964775.1. Classification (NCBI taxonomy): domain Eukaryota; kingdom Metazoa; phylum Chordata; class Actinopteri; order Osteoglossiformes; family Osteoglossidae; genus Scleropages; species Scleropages formosus. The sequence continues at coordinate 25,749,777 of NC_041824.1, forward strand.
TAATTGTTTTTACTTTTTCTTATTTAATAGTTTAATATGTGGAATTATCTATTTAGCCTAAAGAAAGAGTGACCTGCATCAACAAAAGCCTAGATGGCCCTGGAGCTATGTATGCACATCTATATTCTGTTATTAGTACGTAGAGTTACTGGACTGACTTTGTGCAAATCAAACTCTGTCTACCTGGCAGCCCCCTATACCATCATCACCTTCCCATTTCTATTTGCTGTCATGTTTGGTGACCTTGGTCATGGTGTCATCATGGCCCTCTTTGCCTGGTGGATGGTACTATGCGAGGACAATCGGAAGCTGAAGCGGACCCGCAACGAGGTGAGAGCAGCCCCTGACAGACACTTGCCATGGGTGATCCCTTCACGTTGTTCTAACTGTGGTCCACATCTGTTCAGATCCTGAACACATTCTTTGAGGGACGCTATATTATCCTGATGATGGGCCTCTTTTCAATTTACACTGGGCTGATCTACAATGACTGCTTCTCCAAATCACTCAACATTTTTGGCTCAGGCTGGAGTGTGAAGGCCATGATTACTCAGAATCGCTGGACGTGAGTGCTTCTAGACCTAGTAGGACCTCTGTTTTAGACTAAATGAGATGTAATGCTAATAAGAGAAGCCAGATTTTTTTTTTTTTGGTGGACCCTCTTGCTGGAGGCCATTTTAGCACAATTATTTATTTTTTTAAAGGAATGAGACTCTACGGTCAAATGCCTTGCTGACCCTTGACCCCAACATTACAGGAGTTTTCAGTGGACCCTATCCTCTGGGCATTGACCCGGTCAGTGTTCATGTCTCACATTTAAAAAATATATAAAAATTTCACCTACTTTAGGGGATTTAAAGTGCTGTTAGACATTGTACAGTTTGGGAAAACATGTGGACATGTCCTGTATCTGTGTAGAAAACTAAAGCTTGATATGCAGACAGGCTTGAGGCACTTTTTTTGATACTGTTTCCTCTTGGCTGTTTTAGATTTGGAATTTAGCAACCAATCGTCTCACTTTCCTGAACTCCTACAAGATGAAGATGTCTGTGATCCTGGGAATCATCCACATGAGCTTTGGAGTCATCCTCAGCGTGTTCAATCACCTGTAATCATTGTTGCTCGTCTCATTTGCACATTTGTGCTTTCAGCTGCCTTATTTTACTTTATTATGGTAGTAATTTGATCAGTTTTTTTTTTTTTTTAATAAAAACTAATGGTTCAGTACCACCAGAGGATTCATTGTGGACCCTAATGACTCCTTGTAGAGATGACCTCAGGAAGCTCTTTGGAGCAGTGCAACTGGAAAGTCCCCCCCCGTGTAACTGTACTTCATTAGCATTTTTGAATGTGACTATTAATTGCTGTGGTGCAAATGAAGCTGCTCAGCAGGGCCTGACCACATCCACATGAGACAGTTCAGATTGTTGTTTCACAACCCCATGTCTTCTGTTTTCCCACAGGCACTTCAGGAAGAAGTTCAACCTGTACCTGGTGTTCCTGCCAGAGCTGCTCTTCCTGCTGTGCCTCTTTGGCTACCTGGTCTTCATGATTGTGTACAAATGGTTGGCCTTCTCGGCCCAGGATTCACAACTGGCACCCAGCATCCTCATCCACTTCATCAATATGTTCTTCATGGCGGGTGGCACCGTGCAGCCACTCTATCCCGGGCAGGTGGGGAGTCAGATTGCACTCACATGTCCATATCTCTCTGTAATTAATAGTATTAAGCATTCATTAGTGGCATTGCACATATGGCCATTAAAAACAGCATGTTTTTAAAGGAGGTATCAGAAATAATCAGAGGAACTGTAAGAAGATCATAACTACAGATGAGACGTTTTTACCTTTGTGCTGATAGGCCGGGTTGCAGATTTTCCTGGTGGTGATTGCCATACTCTCTGTGCCAGTGCTGCTGTTTGGAAAGCCACTCTACCTCTATTGGCTGCACAATGGTGGCAAGAGCCTGCGCATGTACAGGGTCAGTGTGTGTATGCGCATGCGTATGTGCAAGTGATCATTGTGGATTGTTTCCTGTGGTGTTTCTGTTCATTTCAACTTTGTCTCGCTCAAAGTGCTGCAAGTGTATGTATGTTTTATTTGGTCTTTTGCTTTGGGTCTAATTTTTCAATCAGTCAGTGTATTACAGTTGCCTTCTGTCCTTATTGCTCATCATATTTGAAGTGTTATCTGTATTTTTTTTTTTTTCCCTTGCCCCTCTCCTACATTTTTCTTTCCCTTGATGTGATTATGCATAATAAAACAAGTAAAATTGAAATATAGCTAACAGTTACCTAAGGAGAAGTGTATGTTGGCATGTCTCTTTTTGCCAGAGTGAGTTTTATTTTTTGGTAGGGTTTCAGTGCATCATCTTGGCTATTTTCTATTCTGGGTCCTTTTCTGGCCGCAGGGCTATGAGCGCGTACGTCACAGTAGCGATGAGGACATCTCCCTTTTGCGGGCCCATGACATGGAGGAGGGAGTTAGCCATGGCAACCACCCGGCGAGCCGCAAGAACCAACCAGAAGAGGTGAGTGACACGAAAACTGTCACAGTCCAAGTGACCTCTTCATCCCGCAAAAGCACTCCATTTCTTTTATTCATGGATATCATGCTGTCTTATACATACTTGATCTACAAAAATTCTAAGCCACTTAGCCATAATTTCTAACCCTGTTAGATTCCCCCCTTGCCATATTTACCTGCTGATCTAAACTGTATAAACATGTTGACCAGTGTCACTCACACCCATTAGGAATGAACGTGATGATTATATTATACAGTCCTGATTTTGTCTGGTTGAGAAGGTTTTCAAGACACTATAACCACTTGGGTCAGTGAAAAATGGCCAGAAAGACAGTATCATCTTCTACATTTATTTATTAATTTAGCTGACACTTTTCTCCAAAGTGACTTAGTGTTAAGGTTACAATTATTTACCAATTTATACAGCTGGGTAATTTTACTGGAGCAATTTCAGGGTAAGTACCTTGCTCACCAGTATTACAGCCAGAGGTGAGGCTCAAACCTGCGACCTTTGGGTCCAAAGGCAGTAGCTCTAACCACTACACTACCAGCTGCCCTGTCTTCTGTTTCTGTGACCTTTTCTTCTGCTTGTCAGTTTGACTTTGCAGATGTGTTCCTGCACCAGTCCATCCATACCATTGAGTACTGTCTGGGCTGCATCTCCAATACTGCCTCCTACTTGCGGCTGTGGGCGTTGAGCCTGGCACACGCTCGTAAGTACTAGCACAATAAATGTCTAGCTCAGAGTTTTACACAATTAACTATGGTGACCTAAGTGTGGAAGATCTGCAGGATATTCAGTCTCTGCCAAACAGTACTTTGCAGTGTGAAAATTGTGCTTTTTTTTTGATTGTTGAAAATATTTTGTGTATGACAGAGCTGTCAGAGGTCCTCTGGGCTATGGTGATGCGAGTAGGACTGCGGGTAGACACCAGTTTTGGGATTGTCTTCCTTGTGCCTGTATTCGGCCTGTTTGCTGTGCTGACCGTGTCCATCCTTCTGGTCATGGAGGGACTGTCGGCCTTTCTCCACGCCCTCAGGCTCCACTGGTCAGTGACCTCTCCTATACTCAGCAAACCATCTCTTTGATAATGTGGAAGAATACACAGGAAATGAATGCAACCAGAACCATCCTATAAAATATGTATCAAACTGTTACATTTAATGGCCTGCTTGTTCACATTCAGAAAATAAGTGCTACATTGTGAAGTCCATTATGTCCTTTACATTAAATGAGTGTTAAAAAAAACAGGCAAGTTAACTGATACTGGTGCAAATGTATCTGTGTAGAGTCCAGGTGCTTCTCAAGTTACGACATATGCAAATTAGGACGATCCAATGGTTTTTATATTATTTTTGAGTTCCGGCATTTGGTTATAATATCTATTGATGACCCCTCCATCTGCCACAAGGCACCTGTTATCTGGGTCTCAGTGTTTGGGTGTTCAGGGAGGAATACTTTTTGTTTGTGATTCACTTCAAGTTACCTTTTATTCAAAATGGCTAGCGAACAAAAAAGTGGTTATTCAAATGAATTAATGAAACTTTATGGATCCTAGAGGGTAGTTACACTCGGTTGCAGCAGCATATGATGTAGAACATACACACAAGCAGTCCCTGGGTTACAAACGTCCGACTTACATATAATCCGTAGTTGGGAACCACCCCCTTACTGACCGGAAGGGGGGGGGCCCTTCTTCTTTCCTCACCCTTAAGTAACAATCAAATAAAAACTTCATAATTAAGCCTATTATATTCAAAATTTGACTTAGATACAATGGTTTGTAATAACAAATGAGCGCTACTTTGCAACCTGCATCAAAATATTGCGCATCTACAGTGGTTTGCCGGCTTGTGGGCGCATGAGCCCAAGGTAGGACAAATACTTCCTTCTTTTCAGTTGGACCACATTGCTGTTAAGTGTCTTGTGTTACTGTATTTGGCTGTAATTTTTTTTTTTTTTTTTGTTTTGACCCTCCTAACCATGACACCAAAGCGTAAATGTGATGCAACTGATGGTAATGCATCAAAGAAAAGGAAAATGGTCATGATAGAAACTATAGTGGAATTAATAAAGTGATCAAAATAAGGGAAACTCCAACGAACATTGGAAAAGCAACCATTAAAGTTTCTTTGTTTTGCACACGTGCATGCATGCACACTCACACACTCTCACTCTTGGCTATAAAACACACTTCTCAACCTCTTCCCAATTGCAGAATCTCACTCGACACAACCTCTCCTCTGCGTTCTCAAACCTACCTTGCCTTACTCTTCCAAGTCCTGCCCCGCATCGGTCCCCACTCCTGTCACATCTCTTTTGTAACGACTGCCCGCCTTGTCCCTTGACCATGATTTCAGATTCTTGGCTCTGTTCAGTTCGCTGATCGACCAAACGTTTGCCGTCCCCGACCACAGGAACACCTCTAGTCCTTTGATTCCAAATAAACGATCCTGCCTCCTCCATATCCTCTGTTCATCATGACAGTAGTAACATTTATCTCTTTCTGTGTCTCTCTGATAAATATTGTAGTTACAATTATAATTATTGTTGTTGATATCATTACATTGTATTATTATTATTACGGGCGGGGCTGCGGTGGCGCAGTGGGTTGGACCGGGTCCTGCTCTCCAGTGGGTCTGGGGTTCGAATCCTGCTTGGGGTGCCTTGCGACGGACTGGCGTCTCGTCCTGGGTATGTCCGCTCCCCCTCCAGCCTTACGCCCTGTGTTGCCGGGTTAGGCTCCGGTTCCCCGCAACCGCATATGGGACAAGCGGTTCAGATTGTGTGTGTGTGTGTGTGTGTGTGTGTGTGTGTGTGTGTGTGTGTGTGTGTATTCTTACTCTATCGTTGCATTAAAGATGTTTTAATGTATCCGAAAGTGTTTCTTTAATGTTTTTTATGCATTGAAAGGTATACTGTATACTATATACTAAGACAAACATTTGATTAACTGACAGTAGATAATCACCGTACCTGACTCTTCTAGCTTACGTACAGATCTGACTTAAAGACAGACTGAGGACACGGAACTCGTTTGTAATCCGGGGACTGCCTGTACATACATACAGTATTATTATGCTGTATTAGTATTATTTTAATGTTAATGTGTGAAATTAGTGAAAAAATTGCATTTGTGCATGTTGATTGTTTATATATTCTTATGGCTCATATAATAGTCTAATTGGATTTTCGACTAATGTACTAGTTTTACAGTAGGGTCGTTAGAGTGGAATCCTGTTATAAGTGTAGCAATATATGGCCAGCAGTATATGGAAGGATCAGCAGAATGGGATGCTGCGATTGCAGGTTTATAGTATTTGTTTGCTCTAATATGGACCTCCCCCCCCCCTTTTTCCCTTGTCTTTGTAGGGTGGAGTTTCAAAACAAGTTCTACAGTGGGACTGGTGTGAAGTTTGTTCCCTTTGCCTTCGCCTTCTTGCCCTCCAGTTTTGAACAGAACAGCTTGCATTGAATCAGATGCAGGACTATCTGAAAGCAGGGGTAATAAAAAGAGATATTATAGTGATACTGAGCCTCATTTCTGAAACTAAAACAGACATTGCACTGAATGCCTTAATTACAACCAAACCACCAACCATCAGTGGATCATATTTTATTTTAAATTAATGGTTCCACAAGTCAAAGAGCTTAACTTTTATGCCTGGTTCTTTTGTGTTATGTCTTGTGCTCTTTATGTGGAAGGGTGACTGTCTTTCTATAATGCTCATTTGTGTGGAATAAGTGTGGAGGAGAGGGTGATAGCATTTCTAAATATGAAGACAAAAGTCTCTTCATGTGCATAATTGGAACAATGTGTATATATAAAGGTGAATATATGGATAGAAGTCTGGTAGCTGAATAGATGCAGTGGCAGTTCTCCAGTATTGGAGGTCCCCAGTTCAGTCAAATTTTACATGCCATGGTAATTTTAAAGTTCATAGGGTTTAAGAAGTTTATTGACAGCTGTGTGCTAGAGAAGATTTTTGAATCAAGTGTGATGGACTTCAGGAAATAATTTTGCATGGGGTACATACAAAAAATACAGAAGATTGAGGATAGTTCAATTAGACATTCAAATGGCACCTGCCTTATTCCTCTAAAACTTCTTTTAAATGATTGGTATACATGGGACTGGTATAATATGGTGAATTATTGATACGCAAAAGTGGTACCTCAGGGTAGAACACTCTTGATGGCTTATGTTTCCTTCCCTTTGTATGAAGATATTTTCTTGGCTTAGTAAACTCTGGAAGGGTTACAGCAGTAGTCGTATGTGGCTGTGGCATGATTTCTGGAGCACTTCAGAGAACGACAATGTGCTTGTCTTAGCAAGTCCATGTTGCACTACAATGCGAAACAGTATCATAGTAGTGCTTTTTCAATGGAGAGGAACCTAGAAAGTCTGATACTTGTTTAGCATTGAAGCTCAATGTTACACTGCTGCAGTTTGCTGTTTGGTAGAACCTGCTACAATTTTAACTATACACACACACACACTTTCAGAACCGCTTGTCCCGTACGGGGTCACGGGGAACCGGAGCCTACCCGGCAACACAGGGCGTAAGGCCTGAGGGGGAAGGGGACACACCCAGGACGGTACGCCAGTCCGTCGCAAGGTACCCCAAGCGGGACTCGAACCCCAGACCCACCGGACAGCAGGACTGCGGTCCAACCCACTGCGCCACCGCACCCCCTATTAAAAAAGCAGACTTTATAGATCCGTTCCGTGCGGAAGTTATTTTGCAGTTGGCCCTTAAAGATCTGACTTTGTTACTTTTTCCTCTTTTTTTAAAATAAATTGGTTCATATTCTTGCCTCTGAAGATTTGTGCTGTAATTACCTGAACCAACTACTCTTCCCCCCCCCCCATTTACTGTTTTAATGAATACCTGTTAACATGTTTGTTGCTTGGGTTATACTGAAGATAAAGTAATTGTTTGAGTCATGATCATTAAGACTCAAGAGCTGTCTGTCCATGGTTTCCACACATTCCATTTTCATCTTCCACTGAATGTCTATTTTATACTTTATACACTGAAGAAAGTTTTAAGCGCTACAGAAAGAATATAATAAAGCTGTTAAATAGAATGTGTAACTACACGTATTTGTCTATTATTGTTCTGTTAGTTATACAACAGGATACGTAATGCTATAAATGTGTGCAAATACGTGTATTTGTAGACAAACTCCCAGTTCTGTTAAGGTGTCTTGAGTCTATCAAAAGTATTGAGTGACATTTTACACATTTTTTGACATCATGGATGTTTCAGAATTGTTACCACTGATCACAGAAATACTGTAATAGAAAGACAACCTTCTCCTAATTACAAATAAATGAAGGCATGACACAGGGGAGCATTTCCAGAAAATTTCCAGTCAAGCTTAATGGAGAACTCTTAGTACTAGTGCCACACTCCAACAAATGATTCTTATGATCATTCAGCGATTATGTGACTGACTTATTAGCAGTTTATGACTTCTGGTATAAGGGTATTAAAAATTTCTAGTTATACTGTATAATGTTGGGCAAAACTGCTGCAAAATATTGTACAAAATAATACAGTGAAACACCTTACTTTGTAGCAGCACCTAAAGCTGCAGTTACAGCTGTCAGTGTTTGCACATCTAGATACTTTACATTCGTTCTCCTCAGGTTCCACAGGCCGGGTGGAGACTGTTGGCAAATAGCAATTTGTCTTAAGTTCTTAAGATTCTCTTTTATGTTATGAGTCATGTAAATCTCCTTATGAATAAAGAGTCTGAATACTTATGTAAATGGGAAATTTTACTTCTTTAATAAATCTGCTAAAAGTCCAAAAAAATGTTTTTGCTTTGCTATTCTATTGTTTACCATCTGATGGCAAAAGAATCAATTCAATCCATTTTGAAATGTGTACAACACAAGTGTGGAGAAACTGTATAGGGTCTGAATACTTTATAAAGGTACTGTAAATGTAAGTCTAAAAGTAATCCTTGACTAGAAAAGAATAGGCAATTAAGCTAAAATATTGCTTTCAACGGCACAAAAAGCAACACTGTAAGCTCTTGTTCCTCCTGAGGGTATAATGACCATGACCAAGCCCAACACCCTGTACCTTGGGGCATCAGGCTTTTGGCTACCCAAAAACAACCAAAAAACATGTAGAGGGCAAAGGTTCTACTCCTGGGAAAGCGGCGATCAGGCAACCCATTCACATGTACCCAGCTTGAGGTTGAAAAGAAAAAGGCACCATGCTCCGTTCTTTGTGATCTTAGGAGATAGAAGTACAAGTGCTGTATCACCATAGTGAGTTTTATCTGTGACATCAGAGAGGAAACTGAAATCCAAGTGCTGTGTCGCCGTAGTGATTTTTGTTTGTGACACCATAGAGACAATGTCTCTATATCCATTTCTCAAGGCCTGCAGCTTAACATTTCCATGTAAAGGCAATTTTAGGTCTACGAGTTCCATTGTAACAGGTCAAGAAGAAATTTAAGAATATATTTGAATGAGGCCTTTATTGGTATTGTATCATAGTAAATGCAAAAGGATGCTGTAGAAGATCATTCAAAATATAATTCTTCAGTGCATACAACTTGTAAGAATGAGTTTTGTTATATTGTTTAGTAGTAATGTTTGTCCAATGTACAATGTTTAATACATCAAGATAAATCTGTAAAAATACATTTTATTTTGCATTTATCATTTAATACATTATCTGATAAATCTGTAGTTATCTATTTACTTCATTAAATGTTATTTGATTACTTAAAAATTGCCATAATATAATTAGAAGAAATACATTAATTACTTTGAACACTATGCTTTCTACTAAAAGAGTGCTGTGTCCACTGGATAAATTAAGGGAAAAGAGTTATTTCTTCTGCTTATATTTATATCACAGCTACAACTATAGCTACCTTTCCTCCCAAAAAACAGATAATGTATCATTTCAATAAATGTATATCTAAAATACTTTGGCAGGAAGTTATGGAAGGACAGGTCATTTTCAATGACAAGGCAAATGTTTGCCACAGCTGTTGTCAAGGAAGAATTGAACAGTTTATCTGCAAGCTACGGTTCCTCCACTGAGTCACTTTCTTGTCGTGAAGAAGGTGGGACATTTATCTTTTCTGCCCTTTTTTTAAATAGTATTTTTAATTAAATTGATTAAGCAGATCTTTTTTGCTGAATTCATGGTACTTAATGGTTTATCGCTATGACTGACAGCTATGCCTGTTGATGAATTGGAATTAATGAGGTTTGTGAGTCTGAGAAAATACAAGTTTAAAAACTTTGTGAACTGTTTTATCTCCTCCAGCTAAGGATTGTGTATCATGGTTGCAAACAAAAGCAGGTGAACATACAGAGAAGGAGCTCCCTTTTAGTTCTCATAAGCATCACCAGCTCAGCACAGAGGTATGATTAGCTTTTCAAAAAGTTTTGACAAGTTCACAATGTATATTTTGTTATTTTAAGCACTATCTGCTTTTCTAAACCCAGTATATAGCTAAGAGTTTAACTGATGTCAATGTGATAAGCCAGTGACACAATAGATAGGGTGTGAGCCCCCAACGTGGGGAATTTGAGCCTCTGTCCCATCTGGCTTGATGATTTATTCCTCCACATCCTGGGTGTACTTTGACTTGTGCCCTATACACTTGCGATAAGCTCTGGACCGCTGCATCCATGCAAAGGTCAAATTGTTAAGGATGATGGATGGATAAAGCATAACCAAATAAAATTTGTTTTAGTTATCTATTTGATCTTCAAAGAACCTTAACTGTTTCCACTGGATAAAATAACTTTGAGACAAGGTTCTTATTTTATTTATGTATTTATGTATAACTACAAAAGTTTTCCTTCAAAAAAATGTATACATACAATTTTGAAATAAATTTCTGCCTGAAATATTCAAGCAGGAGGCCATTGAAGGAGAGGGCAGTTTCAATTAGAGGTTAGATATGATTGTCATGGACATTGATGAGGAAGAGTTGAACAGCTTATCTGCAAGCTACAGTTTCTCCTTAGGGCCACTATCCTGTTCTGACAAAGGTAAGGAATTTTCCCCACATTCCTCACTCTTAGATATGAAATATCAATCACTTTAATACATTTATAGTTGAAAATGTAGAGAAGGAGCTCATTTTTTGAACAGTTTATCTGCATGGACTTTTTTGTTCAGTTGACGTTACACAATGACTGGCAAAAAGTGACATACAGTACGGTGCAAAAGTTTTGGGCACTTCGGGGAAAAAGCTGTAAAATGCTTCAAAAAAATAATGCTTTTAATTAATAAACTTCCTATAAAGCCTAGTAACCATCCATCATCAAAAGCCACTTGGCGCAGTGGGCTCGGCCGGGTCCCGCTCTCTGGCAGGTCTGGGGTTCGAGTCCTGCTTGCAATGCCTTCCAATGGACTAGTGTCCTGTCTTGGGTGTGTCCTCTCCCCCTCCAGCCTTGTGCCCTGTGTTGCTGGATTAGGCTCCGGTTCGCCGCAACCCCGCTTGGGATAAGTGGTTTTGGACACTATGTGTACTTTCTTTCTTTAACGACATACAAAACCCTTATGGTAATACTGTAACTTTATGCAAAAGGAATGCTTGGAATCGCATCGAAAGGAGCCAGTTGAGTTGGCTCGGGCATCTGTTCCGGATGCCTCCTGGACGCCTCCCTGGGGAGGTGTTCCGGGCTTGTCCCACTGGGAGGAGGCCTCGGGGCAGACCCAGGACACGTTGGAGAGACTATGTCTCCCGGCTGGCCTGGGAACGCCTTGGGGTTCCCCCAGAGGAACTGGAGGAGGTGTGCGGGGAGAGGGAAGTCTGGAGGACTCTGCTCGGACTGCTGCCCCCGCGACCCGGCTCCGGATAAAAGCGGAGGAAGATGGATGGATGGATGGAATGCTTGGAAATCTAAACTATGCTCTTTCCCATTGACACTAATGCAGAAGACATTAAATAACTGTCTTAAATGTTTTTGTGAAACACCTAAGTGCCTAAGACTTTTGCACAGTACTGTATGTTGGAATTAGTAGTTTTACAAATTCAGAACATTGGTGCATTGTGTTAATCTCTCAGCTGAGAGCAACAATTCAGGGCTGCAGAGAACAGCAGACCAAGCTCTGGAGAAGGAACTCATCCCACATGAGCATCAACACCAGCCAGTTAAAGAGGTAGGTACTTGTTCTTCACAAAAGTGTTTACATCTTTTAAGAATGAATTTTGTTATTTTTAATAGTAGAATTTCTTTTCTATCTTTGTCATTTTATGAAGTAAAACCTCTGAGCATACCAATTCCAGTTTAAAGAGGAGGAATATCTCTTGGTCAATCAAAAGCACAGATCTGTAAATAGGGGCCCAAGATCCATAATTTACACCAATGTCAATTATCCAATAAAATGATCTCCATTATTGCAGTCACAGTTCCAGAAGAAATGCATATAAAGGCAAACACATTTTCTCACAATTAACAAAACACAACAAGGAACTGGCACCCACTCAGCAATAGCATGCTATCCATTTGCAGATCTCCACAATTATTATTCTCGTGAACAATAAAAAAAAAATCCAACATCACATTTCAGTCAGAACTTCAAAGCTCTTTTGTTAAATTTCAATAGTTTTTGGAAGTTTTACTATCTAAAAAAAACAGGCACATCATCTGTATCTAGACTCATTTGCTTGTATGCTGAGAATGCAGTCAAAGTGTGTCCGTTACTGCACTTGCGTTGCCAGGATCTTGTCCAGAGGCTGAAACAGTCTGCTGGGCACTTCTGCTAGGAAGGACCCTCATCCATGACAAGTCAAACTGAATCAATGGCACTTTAACAGGTGACTCTGTTTCCCTAAAACTGGATAGGATAGAAGTACATTTCTGTGGAATACCTGTTCTTTTCTTGGTCTCTACAGCTTTTTTTCTGCTGTCGTTTTACAAGTACCTACTCACCACAAAAAAAAAGGAAGACTGCTGGGTGGTCTTTTGGTCTCTTGGTTTCAGTGCCTTGAGATGTGCTCATCATTAAAAGAACTGGCAATGTCTCATGCCTACCATATATTAAATAAAAGGGCTATAGCTTGTGTAGCCATGCACAATATTGTGGTATATGCACAACAACCTGCGAAGGTACTCTGACTAGTGACCCTTCTCATCCTTTCTCAAAGTATTTAGCAAGATGATTAAGCCTTTCACTTGCCCCATAACCTGCTGGACAGTATGGTGTAGTATTTAGTCCCATACAGCTTGCACAATTCTTTGATGATAGCAGAACTGAAATTAGTACATTGGGCACAGTGTAGTTGACTGGAAATGCAAAATTGTTGGAAAATATGCCAGAGAGCCTTAGCAGTAGGAAGCACTGTTTGATCCTTGAGCACCACAGCCCATGTGAACTTGCATGATCAATGACAACCAACACGTGATCAACGGCAACGACACATTAGAAGTCCCACTAAGTAAACAGTGCATTTCCAGAATGTCTGCAGTTACCACATACATGGGCAACTTAATTTCTATTGAGGACATTAAGACCTTTTCAGGATGAGCTGAGGCTTTAATGAATAGCACCATCAATCTAATGATTACACCTGGGATGCACTTTAGACAGCTTTGGTTTAGAAAATGGCTCAGAAAATGGGACAAAGGACAAATCAACATCCAGATGTGTTACCTTATTGTGGCACCACTGCCATGCTTCATTCTTTTGTCTGGATGGTGGGATTAACTGATACCTGATCCCTTGGTTCTTGATAATGCCTCCACACTACCCCATCCTGTAAAACAAGATGGTATCCATTCAGCAAATCCAGCACTAGTGTTTCTTCCTGATTTTGTTCTGCAGGTTTTGGTATGTAACCTCTGTGCACAAAGAAAAGACCACAGTTTATGACAGGATTTTGCTTTTGTTCCTCTTCCTACTGGGCTATGGGAGGAGTATCTGATCAGTGGCTTATATCTGGATGCAGTGGATTACATCTTCCCTAACTATACCCTAAGTTCCCTTCTTCTGGAAGTGTCTGAAAAGTTTTTAGATGCAGAGGACAAAGGTGTGAACAGTCTCCTTTCTTAGAGACAATTAAAATACAGGGACTGAAGGACTGAAACTGGTACCCCGTCTCTTCAGTTCTTCCCAACTTGACAAGTATCTTAACAAATGTGTCCTATCCTCCTCCGTCTAAAATTAGAATTTCCCTTTTTGCTTCCCCTTCTAACCAATACAATAACATATCAAACTAGTTATCAGCAGGAATATTCAGAAAATGAAAATGTTTTTGAATGGGTTCCCACTGGGTCCTCCAGTGTGTTTCCAAAGACCTGTTTCTCAAGTGAACTGGTAACTCTGAATTGCACTTAATGTACCTGTATGTGTGATTGACTGAGTGTGAATGTGATTACCTTATGATGTATTGGTGTCCCATACAGGGTATACCTATCGATATTTATTGATACCTATTGATCTTTGATTGTATTTGATCTTCAGAACACTTTTATTGTAGTTATTGGATAAACCATGGGATAAGATTCCTGTTTTAAAGGGTTTTATGGACAGCGTATAACAACCAGCCAACTTCTTATCCTCCTAAAAATGAGGCAATTTATATGTACAGTCTTAAAGTAAATTTATATCTTAAATACTGCAGCAGGAGGTCATGCAAGAACAATGGAATTTCAAGGAGATGGTAGATATGGTTGTCATGAACATTGATGAGGAAGACTTCAACAGTTTGTTGTCAAGCTACAGTTCCTCAGTTGATCCACTTTCTTGTTGCGGTGGAAAATTTTTTCTTTTTTCTATTATAGAGTACCAAACACATTTTATTTATGTTAATTGTTAAGATCTTTTTCACTCAGTTAATGTTACATAAACTGAGTTACTGACAGTTATGATGGTGCTGGAACTACTGAAGTTATTCAGTTTAGAAACAATGCATTAGAAAAGTCAGTGCACTGTATTATATCTCATAGTTAAGGACAAGGTATCAGGGCTGCAAACCACATCAGATCAAACTCTAGAGAAGGAACACTCTCTCAGTACACATGGGCATCATCACAAGCTCAGTAGAGAGGTAAGTACTTGTTCTTCACAAAATGTTTACATAATATATAAGACTTATGTTCATTATTATTTTTCAAATTTATTTTTAGCAATCTCATACCATAAAAACTGAACACCAAACTAAAGGAACCTAAACACAATACCAGTCCACAAAAAAGGTTGCATTAATGTATTTTAAAGGGCAAATACAATCTGGGGGCCATGGTGCCGCAGTTGCTAGTGCTAAGTTCTTCACAGAACTTGGGCTTTCCGTTCAGTGTGGATTTAACTCCAGCTCAGTCTGTGCAGTCTATATGTCCATGTAAGGTTTCTCCAGGTGCTCTGATTCCCACCACAGTCCAAAGAGAGTGCTTCAGGTGAATTAGTGGTTCTAAATTGGCATGTACTGAGTGAAAGTGTGTTAGTGCCTTTTAACAAGCTGGCACCCTCTTCAGAGTGTATTGTGCTTTGTACCCTACACTTCTGGGAGAGGCTGTGGGTCTCCCTAACCTTGCAGTAGGACAAGTATCCTATATTTACATTGTTATGTAATTCTTTATGTAAATGACTGTATGATTTATGTCTGTGAAGATTCTCAATCATCCAGGTCATGGTATATCTAAAAAAAAAAAAAAAAAAAAAAAAAACAAAGACAACTGGACTTGCATGAGTTTTCTTGAAAATGTTTCACCACCCATCCAAGTGGCTTCTTCAGCTGTAAAAGACTGGTGGGGAGTTTTGGTTTTAAACTTGGAACATCTATGGGTGGAGCCCATTTGAGACTCACATGACTGGGGTCTGTTAACAACCCAATAATCACCTGCCAATTAGAGGATGTTATTGAAATTAACCTGGGTGGTGTCCTGTTTTTCTACAATTAGCAGTACTTAACAACCCATTAATGGCCAGAACCACCAGACCCAAGGTGTAAATGGGTGGGAAACTTTTTGGGGACAGATACTAAAACTGTTTATATATGGTTGATAAATTGTAAATGTTGACAAACTGTATTATAAATGGTCTCAGTCAACCTCCCCTGATCAGAGAGGGGTTTTCCAATTTTACATAGATGGCTTCCTTCACTCCTCTTTCAAACCATCTGTCTTCTCTGGCTAAAATGTGTATGTCGTTATCCTCAAAAGAATGTCCCTTGGCCTTCAGGTGTAGGTGGACTGCTGAATCCTGACCTGAAGAACTGGCTCTCCTGTGTTGAGCCATGCGTTTATGAAGGGGTTGTTTTGTTTCACCAATATGCCAATATACAGGTCTGTGCATTCCTCAGCGCACTGAACTGCATAAACTACATTGCACTGCTTTTGCCTAGGTGTGTTGTCTTTGGGGTGAACAAGTTTCTGCCTTAGAGTGTTGCTAGGCTTGAAGTGCACAGGGATATGGTGTTTGTTGAAAATCTTCCAGATTTTTTTTCTGATATTCCAGCCACATAAGGGATGACAATGTTCTTTTGTTTGTTGTTCTCCTCTTTGTCTGTTCTGGGTTTCCTTCTAGTACTTTTGATGAAGGCCCAGTTTGGATATCCACATGTTCTGAGTGTTTATCTGATGTGGTTTTTGTTCCTTCTCCTTGCCTTCTGTCCTTGTGGGTACAGTCTGCACTTGGTGGTGTAGGGTTCTGATAACACCCAGCTTGTGTTCCAAAGGGTGGTGGGAATCAAATAATAAATGCTGATCTGTGTGTGTGTGTGTGTGTGTGTGTGTGTGTTTCCTATACACTTCAGTGTTGAGGCTTCTGTCCTCCTCCACATACAGTGCACAGTCTAAAAAGGCCAAACAGTTCCCACTGATGTCCTCCCAAGTGAACTTGATATTGCTGTCCATTTCATTGATGTGCTGTGTGAAGGATTCCACCTCTTGCATTTTGATTTTAACCCAAGTGTCATCCATGTACCTGAACCAATGGGAGGGGGTGGTTCCTGTAAAAGAGGTCAGGGCTCTGCTCTCCACATCTTCCATATAGAGATTGGCTACTATAGGTGACACTGGTGACCCCATTGCATAGCCTTGTCTTTGCCTGTAGAAACCCCCATTAAACTGGAAGTAAGTGGTAGTCAGACAAAGATCCAGCAAGATGCAAATGTGGTCTGGGATGAGGTTGGTTCTGTCGGCCAGAGTGTTGTCCTGTGTTAGTCGTTCCCTTACCACTCTTGTTGCTTCTGGGGTGGGAATACATGTAAAGAGAGAGATGACATCATAGGATACAATGGTTTCTTCTAGGTCGGGTTGGATATTCCTGACCTTGTTAACAAAGTCCTGAGAGTTTTGAATGTGATATGGAATTTTACCAACTAGCGGAGGCCAGGGGGCTAGCAATATTATATGTGACTGAGTTGATGCTGCTGACGATGGGTCTGAGTGGAGCTCCGTCCTTGTGTATCTTGGGGAGTCCATAAATACAAGGGATGGCCTCCCCAGGATACAGCCGGTAGTACAGTTGTCAGTCAATAGCCTTTTCCCTTTCCAGTTCTTGCAGGTAGTTTTATTTTCTTCTTGTATGTATTGGTGGGTCCCACTTCAGTGTCTCATATGTGGCCGTGTCACTGAGGAGATTACCACACTAAAGTGACCAATCAACTGTATTTAGAACCACTGTACATCTTCCTTTATCAGGTCTGGTGGTTCTGGCCATTAATGGGTTGTTAAGTACTGCTAATTGTAGAAAAACAGGACACCACCCAGGTTAATTTCAATAACATCCTCTAATTGGCAGGTGATTATTGGGTTGTTAACAGACCCCCCCCCGTCATGTGAGTCTCAAATGGGCTCCACCCATAGATGTTCCAAGTTGACTTCCAGTCTGAAAAGCGGGGTAGTTTCAGCAAACCAGGATGATATTTGCTGGAAGGTTGATTCAGTGTGAGCAACAAGGGCAGCGTCATCAGCAAACAGAAGCTCCTGAATCAGCTGTTCCGTGGTTTTGGTGTGGGCCTGCAGTTGTCTCAGATTGAATAGGCTGCCATCAGTGCGGAAGCGCATGTAAATGCCATCATCAT
This sequence comes from Scleropages formosus, assembly GCF_900964775.1. Lineage (NCBI taxonomy): Eukaryota > Metazoa > Chordata > Actinopteri > Osteoglossiformes > Osteoglossidae > Scleropages > Scleropages formosus. Next base: position 25,767,325 of record NC_041824.1, read on the forward strand.
TGTTAAGTTCTTGGACAGCCTGCTGGAGTATCGTACTGAAGAATAGGATGAACAGAATGGCTACAAGGACTCAACTTTGTTTTATGCCATTTGCAATTGGGAAAGGCTGTGAGATGTTGTTTCCATGTCTGACCTGGCTGAGCTGGCCCTCATGGAGCTGAATGATCATGCCCAGGAACTTCAGTGGGCAACCTAGCGTTTCCAGGATTGACCAGAGCCCTTTCCTGCTCAGATCTGTCTCAGCACAAACACCATGTTGGTTGGATCTAAATCCACATTGGTTCTCTGGGAGGTGTTCCTCTGCAACAGCTGGTACCAGCCTTTTCAGTAGTATTCTTGCAAGGATTTTGCTAGCAACAGAGAGAAGAGTTATTCCATGATAGTTTGAATAGTCTTATTTATCCCCCTTTGTCCTTGTACAGGGTAATGATTACGGCATCTTGGAGGAGTTTTCCCTGTTCCCAGCAGTGGATGAAAAGTTTCTGAAGTTTTGTGTGCAGGTGATTTGATATGCCATATTTACTATTTATTTCCTGCAAATAATAATTTTACAAATAGCTGATCAGAGAGAGGTTAGGAGTGCTATGAATGATTACTGTAATTTTCTAAACTTCCATCATTATTCTTAGCTATTTTAATTACATACCATGTTGTCAGTGGCACTGTTACTACTGAAAGGGCCCAGGAGGCTCTGGAAACATGTGGCTTGTCTCAGCAGCAGAACTTGAATGTACAGATACTCTCATTAAAAACTCACCAAAAACCCAATATCATGCATCTCTAACGTCATAACCAACCATTGTTTATTTATGTGAACACCTCCTAAATCAGCATCAGCTCCATCCCCTGTTCCTTGTATACCACACTGCCCAACCCAGCAGATGCTACTGTTCCCACCACACACTGTGCAGAACTTGGGACCCTGCCTGTCCCATTGTAGCCAACGCACTCCACTTCCTTCCTGTACTTACCTTGATGCCAGCTTCAACAACCCTAGAATCACTTTAGTCCCTATATTGCCAGTTTTCCCTTGCCCATGTTACCCCAAATTACTCCTCTAGGTTGCTGAAGGGTAGCTTTAGATTTTCATTCTGACTTTATAATGCAGTACTTCTGAACATTCATGTTACACCAAGCCACCTGAAAAGCTTTCTCTTGAATGCCATAAGTGTCAATACTGGTATTTCATTGACCAAAGGGGCCGTGGTCATGCTATTTAACATAACATTTAATGTTAGCTAGAAGTCCTGACTTACCAACTCCTCCTACAAAATCCACTTGCATCCTCGGATAGGTGATGTAGTCACAGTCAAGTCTCCCATAAAATTCTCAGTTTCCACCTTAAGCCTGGGACCTCCACATTCATTTGTTGTTAGTGAATCCTCAGCCTGTGTGCTCTTTGGTGCTACTGTTATCAATGTTGACATCCCTGTTAAATTCCCCAATTTCACATCCATTATAGCCAAAGAACAGGATCCCAGTGAGACTTTTGAAAGCTTGTCCAATTTGTTTTTCACTTACACTGCTGTGCCCTGCGCTCCCCTGATACCCTTGGGAACTCCAAAAGGTACCTAGAAACTTCATTGTGAGCACCAGTCTGGTGTGACTCCTTTGCTCTAGTGCTATTCCTATGGAGATTTTCCTGTGACAAACTCTATAATTGGATGTGTAATGGTCCGTCCTTTTTACAGCACCAGCAGATCTGTAGCTGTTTGAACTTGGTAAATGGTCTCCTTGCTCTCTTTACCACTTGCTGCCCTCAAAGCTTGACAGTGATGCATGTGCTCAGCAGTTTCCCAGGATGGTCTTGGCGTGTTTAACATCACTCAAGACTCTTGGAAGCAGTGAGACTTGCAGGTTGCTGAAGCCCCTGTAATGCAGTCAGAGGAAAGGCTTGACAGCTAGATTGTCCTGCACATTGGTGGGGTATGGGGGGGGGGGAGGGTCTCATACTGAGGACAACATGAACTTTCCTGTCCAAGCCATCCTATTGTTGTTCTATTCCATCTGTTGTACTTTGCCTCTAGCTGCAGCTGGACTTCATAGATTTTCTGTGATGCTGAAATATCCTGGTGGGCAAATGTATTGCCAAAGCTGGAGATCCTCTGCTTGCATATACCACAATGGGGCATGAAAGCAGGAAGGACACCAGTAGGGATTTGTCCAGCTCTCAGCTTCCACTGATCATGGGTATCAGTTCTTTCGAGCTACCATGGTCAATGGAGTGTAATCCTCTTCATTGTACTCCTCCCTGTTCTCTAGATTCAATACAGTTTCCAGCAACATTGCTCTTAATTGTTCCAGGTTGCCATATTTTTCAGCCATCTGTTCCTGTAACTACTGCTATCCACACAGAACCCCCGTCTGCACTGGATGATCATTGCAGTGATTCCCAGCAATCTGATTCCAGGTCCTTCCACTTCTTAACACAAATATGACGACGCACCCCTGCCATGGTGTTGTTGCCAATATTATTAAGAGGTTCAGTACAGAAGAATCTTAAAACATACCTTTTTATGTGTAAAAACAAAATACTAGAATGCCTCATAGGTCAGCATTTCCCATTGCTGCTCAATGTTTTAATGTGTTTTTATGAATATTAACTACAGAAGTGTTTGTTTTTCTCCCAAAAAAGGCAATTCATAGATTGAATCTGAATGTAAATTTATATTCAAAATATTCCTCCAGGAAGTGATGGAAGAACAGGACAATTTCAAAACGACACATGATATATTTGTCATAGATGTTGATGAGGAAGAGTTCAAAAGTTTGGTGGCAAATGTCAGTTCTGGTGAGGATCTTTCTTCTCAAGAAGGTGGGATTTTTTTCTTTATATTTTTTTCACTGTTATGAAATATTTTTATGTAATACATTGATTTCTAAGGTTGTTTTTTCAGAAAACTAAGTGTTAGTGATGTGCAGTTTCTGGGCAGTGCAGTGGTTCAGTGAGTAGTGCTACTGCCTCAGTACTTGGATGGTGCAAGAGAATGTGGATTTGATCCGTACTCACCCTGTGTGCAGTTTGCATGTTCTCCCCATCTCCATGTGGGCTTCCTCCAGGTGGTCTGGTTTCCTCCCATAGTCCAAAGACTTTCAGTTCAGGAGAATTGATGACTGTAAATTGCTCTTAGTGTATGAATGGGTTAGTGAGTGTGTGCATGTGTGGCTACCCTACAATGGGTTGGCGTCCTGTCCAAGGTGTACCTTGCTCACCCCTTGTGCCCAATGCTTCTGGGATAAGCTCTGGTTCACCAAGACCCTACTCAGGACAAGCAGTTCTTGAAATTGAGTGGACTCACATTGGTTGGCAGTTGAAATGTATGTATGTGTGATGTAAGCTATAACATATATCTTTTTGTTGAGGTTTGTGAGTTCCAGGAATTATGAATTTAAAAAAAGGCCACTTTATCACCTCTTCCAGGTGAAAACAAAGGATCAGACCAAACAAAAGCACACCCAATTCTAGAGAAGGAACTTTCTTTCGGTCTGCATGACCATCAACATCAGCTTAGTACAGAGGTGGGTATTTGTTCTTAAAAGTCTACATCTTGTAAGAATAAGTTTTGTTTTTAGTAATGTTTGCTTCCTGTTTGTCTAAACCCAGCATGGAGCTAAATGTTTAATACATTAACAAGATTTATTTTAATTTTTAAAGTTTACTTTGAGCACGAATGTGCAATTAATGAAAAACTAAACCACACAATAAAAATTCCCACAGCAAGCCCAAAGATCTTTTTAAAGGGCCATGTAATTGTACGGTAGCATGGTGGTACAGTAGGTAAAATAAATTTTTAGTTCTGCTATTTAGTTTTACTTAAATATTTGATCTTCAAATAATTTGTTGCCCCTCATGAGATGGAAAATGACAAAGTCATCCATTCATCTCCATCTTCCTCCACTTATCCGGGACTGGGTCGCAGGGGCAGTAGTCTAAGCAGAGTCCCCAAGACTTCCCTCTCCCCACACACCTCCTCCAGCTCCTCTGGGGGAACCCCAAGGCGTTCCCAGGCCAGCTGGGAGACGTAGTCTCTCCAACGTGTCCTGGGTCTGCCCCGAGGCCTCCTCCCAGTGGGACATGCCCGGAACACCTCCCCAGGGAGGCGTCCAGGAGGCATCCGGAACAGATGCCCGAGCCACCTCAACTGGCTCCTCTCGATGCAGAGGAGCAGCGGCTCTACTCCGAGCTCCTCCCGGGTGACCGAGCTCCTCACCCTATCCCTAAGGGTGCGCCCAGCCACTCTGCGGAGGAAACTCATTTCTGCCGCTTGTATCCGCGATCTCATTCTTTCGGTCATGATCCAGAGTTCATGACCATAGGTGAGGGTAGGAACGTAGATCGACCGGTAAATTGAGAGCTTCGCCTTACGACTCAGCTCCCTGTTCACCACAACAGACCGGTACAATGACCGCATTATTGCGGACGCCGCACCGATCCGTCTGTCAACCTGCCGCTCCATTTTTCCCTCACTCGTGAACAAGACCCCGAAATAGTTAAACTCCTCCACTTGAGGGAGCAACTCCCCCCTAACCCGGAAGGGGCAATCCACCTTTTTCCGACTGAGAACCATGGTCTCGGATTTGGAGGTGCCGATTCTCATCCCCGCCGCTTCGCACTCGGCTGCAGACCTCTCCGGTGCACGCTGTAAGTCTTGATTCGATGAAGCCACCAGGACCACATCGTCCGCAAAAAGCAGAGACGAGATCCTGCGGCCACAAAACAGACACCCTCCGTTCCCTGGCTGCGCCTAGAAATTCTGTCCATAAAGATAATGAACAGAATCGGTGACAAAGGGCAGCCCTGGCGGAGTCCAACATGCACCGGGAACAGGTCTGACTTACTGCCGGCAATGCGAACCAAGCTCCTGCTCCGGTCATACAGGGAACGAACAGCCCGTAGCAGCGAGCCTCGAACCCCATAATCTCGAAGTACTTCCCACAGGATGCCATGAGGGACACGGTCGAATGCCTTCTCCAGGTCCACAAAACACATATGGACTGGTTGGGCAAACTCCCATGAACCCTCCAACACCCTAGTGAGGGTATAGAGCTGGTCCAGTATTCCACGGCCAGGGCGAAAACCGCATTGCTCCTTCTGGATCCGAGGTTCGACTATCGGTCGGATTCTCCTCTCCAGTACCCCGGCATAGACTTTCCCAGGGAGGCTAAGGCGTGTGATCCCCCTATAGTTGGAACACAATCTCCGGTCCTTCCGCAACTTCAGCCAGGGTAATGGACGAGTCCCCCTCCGAGTCTCCAGCCTCAGCTTCCTCTACGGAAGGCGTGTCTGAGGGATTGAGGAGATCCTCAAAGTACTCCTTCCACCGCCCGAAGACATCCTCAGTTGAGGTCAGCAGCGCACCACTTCCACTGTAAAGTGTTGGCGGAACACTGCTTCCCCCCTCCGAGTCGTCGGACGGTTTGCCAGAATCTCTTTGAGGCCGACTGAAAGTCTTCCTCCATGGCCTCACCGAACTCCTCCCAGGCCCGAGTTTTTGCCGCGGCGACTGCCAGGGCCGCGCTCCGTCTGGCCCGCCGGTACCCGTCAGCTGCTTCAGGAGTCCCATGAGCCAGCCAGGCCCAATAGAACTCCTCCTTCAGCTTGACGGCATCCCTTACCTCCGGTGTCCACCACCGTGTTCGGGGATTGCCGCCATGACAGGCACCGGAGACTTTATGGCCGCAGCTCCGAACCGCCGCCCTGACAACAGAGGTGTGGAACATGACAAAAATGACAAAGCCACAATTAAATATCTGGGTTCCCCAGGCTGACCAGGACATGGGCTGTTAAAAAATTTCACTATTTCAGAAGTAATCATTAAATCAACATTAAATCTCAACTGCCAATACAACTAAAACAAATAAAAACAAGCAATCCAGGGCGTCCAAAACGTTAAAGAGGCTAACGAGAGATAATCAACTGCCGACCGCAATGTTCAGAGCTGAACGATACCTAAAGAGAAATGCTCACTTCACAATGCACTCAAAAATAAAAACACATCAATCCGTGTATCAGTCAGTCATCACAGATCTTCTCAGATAGAAATCCCTTTAGGTAAAAAGGAAACAAACATCAACATTGAGAACAAAAAGTACTTGTAAGGCAGCCTTCTCAACCATGGTAATCTCAGAGTGACCTTTCAGGTTAAATGTATATTTATGTGTGTACAGCAACAACAGAAGTGTTTTTGTTTTTCCCTTCTGTAAATACATAGCTACAATTTTAATATATATTTATATCTGAAATACTCAAGCAGGAGACCGCAGAGAAACAAGGCAATTTCAACAGGATACGAGATGTGACTGTTGCAGACATTATTGCCAAAGATTCGACCGCATCACCTGCAAGCTCCATTTCCTCTGTTGAGCCAATTTCTTCCTGCAGTGAAGGTGGGACCTTCTTCTATTCTCTTCATTCTTAAATTATGAAGTAACCAGTTTAATTTCCTATATTTATTTTTTAATGAAATCTTTTTTGCTGAACTAGTGTTACATAGTATTTGACCCTAATACTAAAGATATTGGAATTATTTAGGCTTATGAGACTGGGGAATTATGAATTAAAAACTGCACTGTATTATCTCTTCCAGTTAAGGGTAATGCGTCAGGGATACAGACAACTGCAGGTCACGCCCTAGAGAAGCGACGTCCTCTGGGCCCACATGAGCATCAGTTCAGTAGAGAGGTGTGTACTTGTTCTTCCCAAAAGTCATTTAAACTTGTTTAATTCTCCACTATTTAGCTTCATTTTATTATTTAATCTTCAGAGTATTCTAAATGTACGAATTTGATAAAATGACTTCAGAATGAGATTTTTATTGTACGGTGCATTTTTTTTTTATGTAATAACTTCACAAGTGTTTATCCTTCCAAAAACACAGAATGTATTTGTATAATTTTAACAAATGTATATTTGAAATACTTCAGCAGGAGGTCATGGAACAACTGGACAATTTGAGTGGATTGGTAGATATATTTATCTCGGCCATTCTCAAGGAACAGTTGAACAGTTTATCTGTAAACTACACTTCCTCCATTGAGCCAGTTTCTTGTTACAGTGAAGGTGGGATATTTTTCTACTTTCTTTATTCTTATATCTTTTTTTTAGTTTCATGAACACCACTGGATTACAGTAATATACAAACAGTATACCAGTAAACTACAAATATATACATTCACAAATAAGAGCAGAAGGTCAAAGTTTGAAATATTTAGAATGTGATTATGTAGCACTATCTAATTAAAGTTCCAGAAGGGTGTCCAGACATGCCAGAATTCCACTTAATTATCATGCAAATCAAATATTAATTTTTCTCTTGGAAGAAAATTAAACACTTTGGTCATGAACGTATTTAAGGAGAGAACCTAGCATTACAATATATTTCTTTACTCTTATTTACTTGGCAATCAGCCTTATATTCCATAAATTCATTTAAAAAAAAGAATTTGGGTTGTGATTTAACAAGAAAATGGTAAGACACACTTTTTGTTAAAATACATACCGTTTATGAAATATACTCGTTGTTCAGGCCTGTCTATGTATCCTCACCTATTTAAAGTATCAGGGTTGATCAAATTTTTACAAAAGTAGCTCCTTTTTGTTTAGCATCAACATCAGCTCTGTAGGCAGTGGCCTCATTTCCCTTCACTTTTCCAGATTTGCCTCAAAGTCAGGTGTCAAGTGATACATTTCAAGGGATACCTGGTAAAGAAGAAAATCGTGAGACTGATACTTTCTTCTCTGAGATACTTGAGCAAGTGATGTACAGATCTTCTGTACCCTGTTCATCAGTGGAGAGGCTTTCTTATAGTAGTGAAGGTGGGACATTTTTTTTTTTCTTTTGTTCATTTTTATAATATGAAACAACAACCATTTTAATTGTATGTATTTATTCGATGATCTTTATTACTTTCTTTTTTACATTGACATGATTAAGATTTCTGATTTTACATAAATAGTTATAAACGTTTGTGCATTGTTTTATCTGTAACAGTCACTGATGAAGTATTAGAGCTGCGAACTACAGAAGACCAAGTTCCCCTCGAACTTCAGTGCCAGCCCAGTGGAGAGTTGAGAGTGGCTTCCCTTCCTTTCTCTTTCTCCGATTTGCCCTCAAATTTGGTATACTCTGACAGAATGCTCCATGAGAGGATCCGAGCTGATGATCCGAATCAGCTTCATGAAGATATTCAGAGTTACATGTCCTCTTTGGATGAGACTAACTTGCCCCAAGCTGAGGTGTCAGATGTGAAACAGATAGTGCAGTCATGCATTTTGGATCAGCCTACTGGAACATCTGCAGTGAGGGAGTCCCTAGTCATTGTCACTGACAAGATGAAGACATTACCGCCTAGTGTACCTTCTTTATCATGTGAGGGGACAACACCTACAACAGAGGAAAATCATAGCTTCCCTCAGCCACAGGGTAAATTCTGGGACTACAGGTTTCATTTCATAACCAAGTTGAGGATCAAGACCAAGGTATATACCTGTTTAAATAGTCATAACCCCACAGATACTGGGGTGTTGTTTTACTATGGAATGTTTACTGTTTAAAAATGACAAATTTTTTTTTTTTGCCTATGCAGCACTTTAAAAACAGAATAGAGTCACAGGAGTCACAAATACAGTCCAGTGACAACTTTGAAGTATTGCTCATTCCTTCAGGTAAGTTTTTCTTCTGCTGCCATTATTAAAGCAAAAAGATATAGGCATACTTACATTCACCCCTTGTTGTTCCATCACTGCCAGACTAACTTTATTCTGAGGGCTGGTTGCTGCTGCTGCTACCACTGTCTTGAACTTCCCTCATCTCACTTCTGCTACCAATATAAATGCTTCCATGGGTGCAGATGGGGGTAAATCAAGAGACAAAAGTGATTCCTATAATGCACCATTTGTCTAGACATAAAGCAGCAAAAGGGTACATCCATGGAGAGTAAATGCAATTACATTGTGTAACAGATTTTTACTTTCTATTTTACATGTATTACATTTATTCATTTAGCAGATGCTATTCTTCAAAGCAATGTACATCTCAAATCTCAAAGGATCTTTTTGTTCCTAGGTAGTAAGTCTACAAACCTTCCTTATTGCATATGCCTAAAAAGTACAGAAAATGCCCATTATTCCCTTCAAACTTTGCTTTTGAGACCAGGAACTGAAATTTACTTATTTCCAGTGGGAAAACAGGTGAAAAGAACAACATATGAGTAACATGTATGTATACTGAAGTTATACAAAAATGACCAAAAAGATTTAGAAGTGAGTTGTTTTTCGAGCTTTACGATTATATTGTAAATCACTTATACGAATCAGCCCCCAAATATAGCTTCCCTTATATATAGCCTCCCATTTATTTCTTTATTCATTTATTTATTTTTTTGCCTTTGACTTTCTATTTCATTACATTCACAGCAAGGCACAAAGTTATATTCCTTAGAGAAGACCACTGCTTTAAAACAAACATGTACACAGCACTATAAATCAAAAAACAAAGTTTTGATACTTTTCACAAATTATTTTTCTTTCAATGCAATCTTATTTTTATCCACTAGAAAAACTGTCTGATGTCTGTTTCACTGTTCCTGTATTTATCATTACTTTAAAAAAAATCCTTTCACTTATGCCACTAAATTTCTGCAAAAAAACAACAAATTTTGTAAAAATCTAAATCAAAGATACAAATATTAGACAATAATAGGGAGATAAAAGACATACCACACCATTACATAGAAAGAAAAATGGAGTATGCTACATTTATGCTAACTCAGCATCCCATCTCTGGGCTGAACCAAGCCAAAGGACTTTACATCACATGGCATTTTTCCCTGGCTTGAGACATCCTTTTTTGGGTAATTAATGTGAAGGTGTGAAAGATCATTTGTATTCTGCAATAAATCACAACTTTTAGCACTCTGTATTATCTCTCCCAGCTAAGGTGGAAGTAAGAAGGATGGAATGATTTTTACACCATACCAAGTTCTATAAAAGGAGCTTCCTTTCACACTTCTGAATAATAGTGCTGCTTGATACTCTACCACAGGTGTCCTATGTGTATGATGAGCTATACAATGTTCTGATTACTTCTGGTCTGCACCGCAGAAGTCAAGGGGAAGACTTTACCTCCTAGTGTCCCTTCCCTATTGGGGGAGGAAGCACTGCCTGGAACAGAAAGTGATCACAGCCTCCCTGAGCCACAGGGTCGATATAAATGGAGGGTCAACAAGTTCCATTTGGTACCCAAGTTCAGGACCAAGACCCAGGTACACACAGCTATTTAACTGGTTCACCCAAGGTACACCGGGCTTATCATGAAAAAGAAGTTTGCTTGATCAAGATGACTAAAGAATTAGTGCTCTGTTGGAAATAAAATGAATATTGCTTAAGAAGAAGGAATGAAATGAGTGATGCATTTTCCCCAGTCAAACTACTGACTGATCTGAAGGGTTTATGTACTGGCTCTGGGGGGGCATGATGGTGCAAGCAGGCTTGGCTGGGTCCTGCTCTCTGGTGGGTCTGGGGTTTAAGTCGTGCTTGAGGTGCCTTACGACAGACTGGTGTCTCGTCCTGGGTGTCTCCCCTCCCCCTCCAGCTTTGTGCCCTGAGTTGCCAGGTAAAGCTCTGGCTCGCCGCGACCCCGCTTGGGACAAGCGGTTGTTGACGATGAATGGATAAAACTGAAATTTTGTGTTTGGCTACGCAGCACCACAAACACAGGGTGGAGACACAAATACAGGCTTCTGAGACCTCTGAAATATTGGATTATCCTTCAGGTAAATCTGTTTTATTAATTACATAGAAATGGCAACATCAGGAGCTCAGTTTTCTATTTCATTATATTCAACACAAAGTACATGGGTGTCATACATGTAAGATGCTCCATGCAGGACAGTTACACTGTCTCGGTCTCCAGAAGCCACCGTTTTCCGTAGTGTAGATGCAGTCTTTCCCCTTTGCAGAGTGATTCTGTGTGCCCCAGTTGTGCTGATTGCTTCTGTTCTCCACCGCAGAAGTCAAGGGGAAGACTTTACCTGCTATTGTCTCTTCCCCATCGTGGGGGAAAACACTGCCTGCAGTAGAGGGGGATCACAGCCTCCCTGAGCCACAGAGTTGGTATAAATGGAGGGTCAGCAAGTTCCATTTGGTACCCAAGTTCAGGACCAAGCACCAGGTACACAGAACTATTTTACTGGTTTACCCAAGATACACTGGGCTTATTATGAAAAATGTTTGGTTGATCAAGATGACTAAAGAATTTGTGCCCTGTTGGTAATAAAATGAATATTGCTTAAGAAGAAGGAATGAAATGAGTGATGCATTTTCCCTAGTCAAACTACTGACTGGTCTGAATGGTTTTACAAATAATATCTGAAAAAATAAATAGTTAGCTCTATTTATATTAATCTATAAATATTAGCTCTACTTTAAATTTGTCATTTTAAATAACTAAAATTGAAATCTCGTGTTTGGCTATGCAGCACCACAAAAACAAGGTGGAGATACAAATACAGGCTGCTGAAACCTCTGAAGTATTGGATATTCTTTCAGGTAAGTCTGTCTTATTAATTCCATAGAAATGGCAATGTCAGAAGACCAGTTTTCTGTTTCTTCATATTCACCATTCAACACAAAGTATACGGGTGTCATACATGTAAGATGCTTCATGCAGAAAAGTCACACAGTCTGGGTCTCCAGAAACCACTGTTTTCTGTAGTGCAGATGCAGTCTTTCCCATTTGGAGAATTATGCTGTGTGGCCCAATTGTTCTGATTGCTTCCTTTCTCCACCACAGAAGTCAAGGGGAAGACTTTACCTCCTAGTGTCCCTTCCCTATGGGGGGAGAGAACACTGCCTGGAGCAGAAAGTGATCACAGCCTCCCTGAGCCACAGGGTCGATATAAATGGAGGGTCAGCAAGTTCTATTTGGTACCCAAGTTCAGGACCAAGACCCAGGTACACACAGCTATTTCACTGGTTCACCCAAGATACACTGGGTTTATTATGAAAAAGTTTGTTTGATCAAAATGACTAAAGAATTAATGCCCTGTTGGAGATAAAAGGAATATTTCTTAAGAAGAAGGAATGAAATGAGTGATTTTCCTCAAACTACTGTCAATGGTTTAACAAATGGTATTTGAAAAAATGAATAGTTTTTGTATTGGCTCTACTTTAAATTTGTAATTTTAAATGACTCAAATTGAAATCTCGTTTGGCTATGCAGCTCCACAAAAACAGGGTGGAGAGACAAATACAGGCTGCTGAGACCTCTGAGGTATTGGATATTCCTTCAGGTAAGTCTGTCTTCTTTTGTCATCAGTAAAACAAAGTGACATGTTTTGAAATTGTTTCGTTAGGAAAGTATTCTACAATAATTTCCCTATTAAATGTGTATGAAGTCACAAAGTTAAGTGACCAGTTTCTCTCATTCAGTACATTTGCAGTTTGACACAAAGTTATAGTCATGTACACAAGAGCACTGCTTTTATATGCACCAGTACAGCACATGCTATAAAATATAGCACAGTCTGGTACTTTCATGTTAAATTCATATGCTGTGTGAATTTGTGCATGTGATTGTAGAAGAAAAAGCTAGCCTTTAAAAACAGCGAATGGATGCAGTTTTAAAGTAAATTATGTACAATCACATGCCCACTTTGTGTCTAGAATACTCCATCGCAAGGTAATTCTCTTGGTAGGGAGGGAGCAGTGAGAAGGTAGATATTTCAATCAAAGTCTTTATTGAGCAAGTAATGGATGGCATATCTGAACTGTACATAGAAGGTGAGGGTGAACCAATAAAAAAATCATAACACGTGACACGGTGTATTATCTATACTAGCTAAGGTGGATGTATAAAGACTGTTAACAGCAACAGACCAAGCTCCATAGAAGGAACCCCCCCCTTTCATCCCACTAAATGATGGTTTTCCACCACAGAATTCAAGGGGTGGACTTTACCTCCTAGTGACCCTTACCCATCGTGGGAAGAAACACTGCCTGCAACAGAAAATGACCACAGCCTCCCTCAGCCACAGGGTCGGTATACATGGAGGGTCAGCAAGTTCCATTTGGTACCCAAGTTCAGGACCAAGATGAGGGTAAAAATAACTTTCACTATTTTTTACGCAGCAGACACTGGACTTCATCTGGGCTTATTATGAAAAAAAAACATTGATTGATATGAATTATTTATTTTCTATTAGGAATAAAATGAATATGGGTTAAGGAAATTATGTGTATTTTCCAGTCAAAATACTGACTTTCCAATGAAATTTTTTTTTTTTTTTTTTTTTTTTTTTTTTTTTTTTTTTAGTATTATTATTATTTTTTAATTGTAAATGACTAAGATGGAAATTGTCTGCTTGGTTATGCAGCACCGCAAAACCAAGGTGGAGACACAAAAACAGCCCGCTGAGACTTCTGAAGTGCCGGATTTTCCCTCAGGCAAGTCTTTTCTTCTGTCATCAATAAAATTATTTTCAATAATTTCATTAGGAAAATATGTTTTAAATGTTATTACAATTAAATATCTTCAAGTAGCAAAGTCAAAAGACCAGTTTTTCTGTTTCATTACGTTGACATTCTGGCACAAAATATATTCGCTTACAGAGCAGCACTGCTTTTCTGTGCACCAGTACAGTACACAGTGTGTACCAGAGTGCCACCGTAATACTTGGTACTCCTGTTTTACATACCTATGCTTTCAATTACAATCTGAAGTTGTACATTGGTTTTCCAATATATTTTGACCTTCAGTGTGCACAATTACAGTATATGCTATAGAAGAACTGTAGGTTAAGGATCTTGCTAATTATTTCACGCACATACACACATTGGCTGAAACCGCTTGTTCTGAGTGGGGTCGCAGCGAGCTGGAGCCTAACCGGCAACACAGGGTGCAAAGCTGGAGGGGGGAAGAGACGCACCCAGGACAGGACTCCAGTCCATCACAAGGCACCCCAAGCGGAACTCAAACCCCAGACCTGCCAGAGAGCAGGACCCGGCCAAGCCAGCTGCGACACACACACAGCTCATCCCAAGCGGGGTCGTGGTGAGCTGGTGCCTAACCCGGCAACACAGGGCGTAAGGCAGGAGGGGGAGGTGACACACCCAAGACGGGATGCCAGTCTGTCGCAAGGCACCCCAAGCAAGATTCGAGCTGCAGACCAATCGGAGAGCAGGCCCTGGCCAAACCCGCTGTGCCACTGCGCTCCCCTCACTAATTAGCTAATTCCTAGATTAGCTAACCCCTCGCTAATAGCTAATTAGTTCAATAAATACTAAATAAGTGATTCGGGCATCGGATAAGGGTGCCCCCTGGGCGCCTCCATTTGGAAGTATACCAGGCACGGCCAACTGGGACGAGGCTCCGAGGTCGGCCCAGGACCCGCTGGAGGGATTATATCTCATAGTTGGCCTGGAAACGGTTGGGGATCCCCCAGGCTGAGCTGGAGGAAGTTGCAGGGGACAGGGTGGCTGGGCCTCTCTGCTCTCCCTGCTGCCACCATGACCCTTTTAGAACAAGCAGGACAGAAGATTAATTTATTTAGTCTTCATCTAATAATTAGATTAATTGGATTCTAATAATAATATAATTCTTATAAATAATTAATCTTCAAATTAAATGATTTATCTGTTCTCCAACTCAGAAGTCAAGGGGAAGACTTTACCTCCTACTGTCCCTTCCCCATCGTGGGAGCAAACACTGCCTTCAACAGAAGGGTATCACAGCCTCCCTCAACCACACGTTCAGTATAACTGGAGGGTCAGCAAGTTTCATTTGGTATCCAAGTTCAAGATCCAGACCAAGGTAAATACAATTAACACCCAGCAAACACTTTAATTGGACAAAATTATTAAAGGATTTATTTTTGTTCTGCTACAACATAATATTTGCTTTGCAGTTAAATGCATTTTTCCCTTTTTGAAATGACCTTATCAGCACTGTTCTTTTTTGGTTATCCAGCACTTCAAAAATAGGGTGGAGCCACTAATACAGTCTACTGAGAACACTAATGTATTGTATATTCCTTCAGGTAAGTATAAACTAGTGTATAAACATATGGAATAGTCTGCACAATGAATAACAGAATCAAGCAGCATATATAAGTGTTAAACAGTGCTTGTCATTGTACCTCACCAATTAACTGTTGTATTGAAATAATTATTTTTATAATAGATCAGTATGAGAGATGGTTCTAATGTTAATTGGGTGGTAATATATTGTATATCCTGGTGGAGTCTGGTCCTCAGGAACTGTAACTGGACACCCCAGTTATAGAGTAAATATATATGAATTATTTACTACCATTTCAGCAAACCAGTGCTATTGCTCTTTACATGTTTTTTCCCTGCTCCTCTACTGAGAGAAAGCGCCACCCAGTCATCATCATTTGCAAGAATGTTATCTACCATCTTTCGACGTTTCAGCTGTTTCAAGTGTCATTCCAGGCTCTGATGATTGTTCTTTTTATTTTGACCTCTTCAATCTGTCCTATTGTCAATCTAATTGTAATAATTGATAACCTTCACTAGCTTTGCTGTTTATTCTGAGATTAAATCTGTCTATATTTACATTTATTAAATTAGCAGACGCTTCCTCCAAAGTGATGTACATCTCATAGAAAATATGTGTGCATCACATTAGCATAAAGAGACACTTAGATGCAAATGCACACACTGTCTGAACCGCTTGTCCCACATGGGGTTGCGGGGAGCCGGCGCCTAACTCGGCAACACAGGGCGGAAGGCTGGAGAGGGAGGAGACACACCCAGGACGGGACGCCAGTCCATCGCAAGGCACCCTAAACGGCACTCGAACCCCAGACCCACCAGAGAGCAGGACCCGGTCCAACCCACTGCGCCACTGCGCCACCGCGCCCCCCCCCTTAGATGCACACGCGTGATTCTAAAAGTTTTTTTCGTAGTTACTTTCCACTACATGAACCAAATAGCAATAGCAATTTTTTTACTTTCCACTGTAATTCTAATTTCCACGAGCAGTTTGCTATTTTCCACCATATTAACCAATTTAATACAGTCTAAAGTAACTTTTAAATTATATAAGTGCTATAGATTCTCCTCCTCTAGTTTTAACTTAATGTCAAGACCCCAGTGGGTGAAATCCCTGATGTTCACCATAGGCACCACTCAAGATCCATGCAATTAACCCACTTCACCCGCTTTCAGTTAACCTCATAACCAGGTCCCAGCCCTATAAAAGGCAGTAAAGATACATCGCTAGTTTGTGGATTCTTGATCAGCCTTGTACTGCTTTCTCTGCAACTTTCTAGCAATTCCTGTTGCTCCAGTTACGATTCCAGTGGTGTGTTTCTGTTCCAGTCCAGTCTACACCAGTCTTTCATGATCCAGTCCTGGTCTTGGTTCCAGACATTACAAAATACAATGTGTTGGGATGCGCAAAATACAAGCAGTCCCCGGGCATCAAGCCATTGTGGGGGTACGGTGCCGCAGAGGGCTTGGCTGGGTTCTGCTTTCTGGCGGGTCTGAGGTTTGAGTCCTGCTTGGAGTGCCTTGCGACGGACTGGTGTCCCATCCTGGATGTGACCCCTCCCCCTCCAGCCTTGCGCCATGTGTTGCCGCCGGGTTAGGCTCCGGTTCTCCATGACCCTGCTTGGGACAGGTGGTTTCAGGCTGAGTGCTGTGTGCTGTACAGTAAGTACACAGATGAGGTAGATACATATACATTTATTTACGTTAATTTAGCAAACACTTTTCTCCAAAATGATGTACATCTCAACAATACAAAAAATTCAACAGATGGAGAGATTTGGATTCAGACGTGATTTTTGAGTACAGTCCATTTGTCATATACTACAGTATAAACCAGTGTACATTACACAAGTAGCTGTAGGCTTTTCCATTACTAAACAAATTATTAAACATAACAAACAAATGTATTTATCTGGCACTTATGAAATCAGGAGAGAAGTGAGTCAAACTGGTGAATTTTGAGACCCCTCTTAAATGTAGAGGTATGTGAACAAAAAACAAAAACAGGAAAGCAATTCTCAGCTGTAATAAAGTAACTGGAAAAACAATGCAAAATTAAGAAGTTTTCACTGATTGTTGAAAAGTCTGCGCCTCATTGACTCATGACCCTCTATATCATTGGGGATAAATACCTAACGCTGGGAGCAGTCGGCCCATACCGAACATGGGTACAACTTTTCTAGGGCCATTATTCTGAAAATTTGTAAACTGGGAGTCCGTACACCCCAGTTTACATATATACTGCTCCTCCTGTATATCCTATATATACACACTGTAGTGTATCTGCCATTATTAGCAACATTTGATGAAAACGTGTCAAATACTATTGTTCGTTGTAAGTTGTGTTGATAAAAAATGTCTGCAAAAGCCCTAAATACAAATGTGAAAACAGCCCATGTGCAGCAAGGAGTAAGGGCTCCTTAACTGTATAACCTTTAAATTTCACGTTTCAGTTACCCATTCTTTGAACCAGAATTCTCCCCCTCAAAAAGCACAGTATATGAATATACTTGTGAACACCAAAACTGAATCACAGTTAACCGAAAAACTTGTGATGTGCTGTGGTTTCGGGTTCAGTACAAATCTAGAAAATAACAATTGTATTTACTGTCGAGACTTCAATTTGTATGGTTCACAAGCTCCTTATTTCTTTACACACACTGCATGTGTCAAACAATCTACTGCAGATAATACAAGAGCACTTTTCTTCACAGCCATTTTTCACATACCTTTAAATTGCACTCATCGTGAACTAAACCGTCTTATCTCAAGCCCAAACTTCTGACATCACTCCAAACACTGCTTGGAATGGAATTATAGTCACTATTTGAAACCAGTACGTGTGGCATGACAACCAATTCACAAGCTTTCCTCACAGCTCATGTGTCAAAATGTAATGACATACATAATGTAAATTCAGCAGCTCTCCAAAAATGTGACTTTTGCTGTTTATCCTTACAAAATTAATATAATACTGCGTAAAGGTTGATTGGGCACCATGCACTGCTTTGTTTGTGGTGTCAAAGAAGACACTGAGATGCAAGCGTTATATCACCATGGTGATGTTTTTTGTTGTTACATCAGAGAGGAAGTTGTAACATAAGCACTGTATCACCAAGGTAATTTTTATGACATGACACAGACAACGTCTCTTTATCCATTTGTGAAGGTCTTGTGGTGCAGGTTAAATATTTTCATAATGTCTGATAGGTCCCTTTAAAAAATTGAAAGATATTTTCGATGAATTCTGAAAGGACTATTATAGTGATCAAAAAGGAGGCTGTACCATATTTTTCCAAAGTACAAATAGTTCTTCAAAAAGCGCTTAAGACTTGTAAGTAGTTTTGTTACATTTTTCAGTGATAGTATTTTAAGTTTTGTCTAAATCCAAATTAACAGCAAATTTTTTCCTAATATATGATCTAGACTAACCTATTTCTAGCTCTCCTTTTTAGCTTAATTTTCTTCATTATCTGTATTTATGATGACAAAAAGTTGAATTGTTCTTCCCTTTTTCATAAATAAAAAGATACATAGTTCAGTGCACCCTTCCCCCACCATAAAACCCTCATTATATGGATATTCATTTATCCAGACTTCAAAAATTTGTGCTGCTCATCCCAGTATAAGGACTCCGTCCACAATTGTCTAGACTTGTGTCTGTTAAGTAAACAAAACTCTTGGTAAAATGGCTCAGACAAAACAAACTGATGGAGCTGCCTGCTCATATAGGTTAACAGATCCAGAAAGACGCAGCAGGTGCTAAGGCACATGCATTTGTCACTGAGAGAAGGGGGCAATATCTGCAGAGTGCCCTCTACAAAAGCCAGACTATAAAGGGTCCAGAGGGTCATTCTCATAGAGAAAAGAGGGTAGCCTCTGATGCACTAATCATTGCAGTATTTGAGATAAAAAATGGAGGAGAGACAGGTTGTTGTTAACATGATGGTTTCGTGTTGGTGTAGATTACATGTACTTTCTTGGAAGTCTGCAGGAAAATTTCTAGTAGTCAGAGAGGAGCTGAACAGTCAGGTGATATAAAACGCAATACTGGGTGACAAACTAAAGGAGATGAGAAAGAATAAGGTCCAGTGCATAAGTAACAGGTGTGACACTTGAAAGTCAGATACAGAATGGAAGGAGGTAAGTCAGTGACCTGAAGCAGAGTTGCTATGCAGTATCAGAGGTGCCTGGAAGCATTTCTGTAAGTCTACTTTGAGAAAATAATAAATAAGCAAATATACCAGAAGACACAGGTGTAGGAAGAGTGGGCAAACCTACATTACATTTAGCTGATGTTTTTCTCCAAAGCAACTTAAAATGTTAAGGTACTTACAATTATTTACCCATTTATACAGCTGGGTAATTTTTACTGAAACAATTTAGGGTAAGTACCTTGCTCAAGGATATACTACAACTGGAGGTGGGGATCAAACCTGCAACCTTTGGCTCTAAATCCACCTGGATGGATTTTCAGTGAACTGAAGTTTGGGAACAGAGTGCTCTGTTTATATGAATTCATAGATGAAAGAAAGAAGGTTTCAAAATTACCTTCACTTCTTTTGGGATAGTTGCATCTAAACAACTAAAACACCAGAATAAAAGTTGCATGCAACGTCATTACATTAGTATATTCAACATGACAAGGAATTCTTGCTATAAGATACAAATATGTACCCACTTATTTGTACTTTTAAGAAAGCTCAGCATTTACTCTACATCGAAGTCTAAGTTTTCTTTATGAAGTTGAGTTGGAAGAAGCTAGAATGCCATGGACAATAGTGCTGTTTTAGTCCTTGTATTGTGTGCTGGACTGCCAGTCTTGTGTAAGGCCATAGGATCAATGGCAGTGGAGTATGCTATTGACTATGTCAGTGGTCATGCCAGTCACTTGTATTTCTATATTTCCATCCATCCATCCATAAGTGTTTGTTTAATGCAGGGTTGCAGTGGTCCAGAACTATAATGTGCCATGGATGGGAAGGCATTCCATCATAAAGCAATGACACATTCATTGATACACACTAAGGGTGATTAAAGCTGATTTAGAGTCAACAATTCACCCGAAATGCATGTCTTCAGACTGGGGCAGGAAATACGTGTGAACATAAGAAGAATATCTAAAGCTGAGTGACATTCGAAATCATGTACACACCTAGAGCCCAGAAGCTGTGAGGCACCAGGACTATCTGCTTCAATACCACCTTGTGTTTTCAGTATCCCATTGTATTTGTCATTATTTGTAGGTGGTTTGCATGTATTTTTTGTCCTTTCCATGAGTCAGTTTATGTGCTGTAGCTCTGTTGTAGGTAGGTGAATGACTGCATTGAGTTTTACATAGAGTACTGTATCTTGCATTATAAATTGCCTTAGACAAATTTGTCAACAAAATGCTATGCTGTGCTTTTCTAACTATTCTACTAACAGTAATAATTTTACATATTAACTATTTAATGCACACTGTTGTAAAGATGGAAAGAGGAATTAACACAAATTAGTAGCCAGTTTAAATTAATAGTGACATGTCTGAAAAGATCATCTTCAATAGAACAATTTGCGACACTGTTACTACCTTAGCCATGTATTTAGTCTTGTACTCTTTAATAAAATCATTGATGTGGAACCATTTGATGGTAGAACTAATATACAGGTAAAACTGGCCATTATAGCTGGCAAAAACTCTGCAGTATGTATTGCACGTTGGTTTGTGGAAGAGCAAACCAGTCAAAGCCAACCACCTGCAAGGTTTTATAAGCAAGGCAGGAATATAAGTGGTTTGCCAGGGCTTTCTTCCATGCATGTCTGGGGGTCCAAGCACAGGAAGAAACACACAAAAGCCACACACCCTGAGCTGGACTTGACATCATACCTACCGAGCAGCTTAGGAGCTGTGAGGGATCAGCTTTACTTGCTTTGCCACCATGTCTCCTATATTGGCCATAGAATAAGAAAAATGAAAGCTTTCATTTTTATTACTCATTCATGATTATATTGCCTTTTGATATGTGGGACATTGTGGGGAAAGACAGCAGCTAAAATTAAAGGTACTACTGACATGCCATTTTAGCACAAATTTATATCTGACATGCTCCAACAGCAGGTCATGGAAGGACGGGGTTATTTCACTGGGATTGTAGATATGTTTG
This sequence comes from Scleropages formosus, assembly GCF_900964775.1. NCBI lineage: Eukaryota > Metazoa > Chordata > Actinopteri > Osteoglossiformes > Osteoglossidae > Scleropages > Scleropages formosus. The sequence continues at coordinate 25,788,484 of NC_041824.1, forward strand.
CCATGGCCATTGAAGAGGAAGAGCTGAACAGTTCATGTCCAAAATACACCTCCACCACAGATACTGTTTCTTGTAGAAATGAAGGTGGGACATTTTTCTTTTCTTTATTCTTATATTACCAGATATCTACCATTTTTATATAGCATGCTTGTTAAGGTTTGTGTTGCTCTGTTAGTGTTACATAGTGATTGACAATGTTGACACAATATTAGTCATGTCACTATTTGTGTTCAACGTATGAGTTTGACAAATTATGAATTTAAAAAACTGCTTTGTATTATTTGTACCAGTTGTGGATAAAGTATCCGGGCTGCCAACAACAACAGGTAATATTCTAGAGATGGAGCTCCCTCTTGGTCCACATCAGCACCAACTCAGTACACGGGTGGGTACATGTCCTTGAGAAGAATTAACAACTTGTAAATATGAGGCTTCGTAGTAGTCTATTTTATAAATCCAAAATAGAGGTAAATGTTTATTATGATTATTTTTAATTCTGTATTTTTTTAGTTTTATTTAAAATACTCTAACTGTATCCTTTAGATAAATGGCCTGTGGGATAAGGCTCTTATTTTAATGTGTTTTGTATTGGAACTTGAGATTTCTTCCACCTCAAAAAGACATATAATATACATTTATATCTTAAAATGCTTCAACAGGTTGTCATGAAAGGAGAGGAAAATTTGAGTGGAATGGTGGATATGTTTGTCAAGGCTGTTGTTCAGGAGGAGTTGAACAGTTTATCTGTAAAGTATGATTCCGCCATTGAGCCAGCTTCCTATTGCAGTGAAGGTGGGACAGTTTTCACTTTTGATAATTTTTACATTATGAAATAGCCTTTTTATATAATACACTGGTCCTGCTGTTACAATCAAGGAAGAAAGGAATATGTGGGGATAGAAATATTTTGAAGTTTAATTTTTAGCTGGACTTTCTCCATTCATCTCTTTTAAAAAAAATTCTGCTGTTCAGCATATATGACCTGTGTATATAGTTCCAGCTCATAAATATCAGTAAGTAAACACACACACACACACACACACACATTGACTGAAACCGCTTGTCCCAAGCGGGGTTGTGGAGAACCGGAGCGTAACCTGGCAGCACAGGGCTGGAGGGAGAGGGGACACACCCAGGACAGGACACCAGGCCGTCACAAGGCACCCCAAGTGGGACTTAAACCCCAGACCCACCAGAGAGCAGGACCCGGCCAAACCCGCTACGCCACTGCACCCCCCCACAGTGTCAGTATAACATAGCCTAAACAGTAGGAATCTAGGACTACCTTCAACTTGCTTCAACAATATTTATATGTCTGGGGTTTGTGAGTGTTGATGATCAATAACCAGATCATTGTTGCACAGGTTTGTGGAATTAATTAGTCAACATTTGCAACTGAACAGGAATTTGTTTTAGTTATTTTAAATACATTTTAATTTCGATGCAGCTAAAACTCCAAAAAAGGTTGTAAAAGTGGCAGAGTATGTTGTGCTGGTGTTTCACAGCACGTGGGCTGCACAATCTCGTATAGGTTTGACATTCAGCCTGTGTGTAATTTTCATGTTCTCCACATTTTCATATGGGTTTCTTCTTGATGCTCTTGTTTGCTCCCACAGTCCAAAGATGTGTTTTTTCAGTGTATGAATGTGTGTGGCTACCCTGTGATGGACTGGTATCCAGGGAAGGGTGTACCCTTCCCTAACATAGCTATCTATGCTTCCAGGATTGTCTCTGGACCACCACTGGCCATTAAGTAAAGGGTTATAGATAATGAATGAATAAATGAATGATTTAGAGTAGGAAAGAAAATTATTTAAAAAAATAATGCTTAGCAGTCAAAGTCAGTTTGGAGTTGATTACCGGCTTCTGGTCCCATTAGTGTTTGTAGGATGAAGAGCCAATGTACATATATTAAGGTGATATTTTTTTGCTGTTATAATTACTGATAGTTATTACTTTATGCTCGGCTTACTTTAATTATAACTGAAGTATACTTAAATAGCGAATTATGAATTTAATGCATGTCTTCCCCAGCTAAGAACAAATTATCAGGGAAAGAAACAATAGCAGATCAAAGAGTGAAGGAGCTCCCTTTTGTTCCACATGAGCATCAACACCATCTCAGTAGAGAGTTCAGTACGTGTTATTCACAAAAGCCTTTACATCTTGTAAGTATTAGTATAATTTGTTATTTGATCTTCAGGCTGCTCCATTGGATGAACTGACTGCATCATATGATTCTTATTTTAATGTGTTTGTTAATATATTAAAAACTAGAAGTTTTTTCCCCTTGGTGTATAGATATAATTTTGAAATTTGTATCTTTAATATCCCAGGAGGAAGTAATGGAAGGGCAGAGGAATTTCAATGGAATTGTAGATATGATTGTCACTGAGGTTGTTGATGAAGAGTTGAGCAGTTTATCATCCATTGCTCCACTTTCTTCTTGCTGTAAGACTGGAACATTTTTCTCCTTTCTTCATTTTTATATATTTATTCTTAAGGTGAATTTTTTTGCAAAACTTGTATCAGTGGCAAACAATTTTAACCAATGTGACTGTTTGTGTGCAACTTACTGAGGTTTGTGACAAAGAGAAATTATAAATAAAAAGCTATATTATGTCTGCCAGTTATGAAAAGGGTACTGCCAAAAACAGGAGACCACACTCTAGCAAATGAGATCCATTTCCACTCACATGAGCATCAACACCAGCTCAGTGGAGAGGTGGGTGATTTGTTATTTTTTTAAACAATAGTGTTTACTTCTAAAACCAATGCACATCTAAATATTTACTTTATGCATAGCCAAAATTAATTTATTCTTATTTTTACTTTATTTTTTTATCCTCAGAATACTCTTAACTGCATCTATGGGATATATTTCTTACTTTATCTAAATGCTTGTAACAACTACAGATAATAATTTTTTCCTCCAAAAAATAAAGTATACATAACAGTTTGAATATACTAGATAAGTATTTATCTCTGAAATACTCCAGCATGAGATCATGGAAGGACAGCACAGTTTCAGTGGGATGGTGGATATGTTTGTCTCAGCCATAGTGGAGGAGCAGTTGAACAGTTTATCTGAAAACTGCGATTCCACCATTGAGCCACTTTCTTGGTATAATGAAGGTGAGACTTTTTCATTTGTTTATTATGAAATGTACCTCAGTAACTATAAAGCAGATTTTAAAAAATACACTGGCTTCCTGAGTTACAAAGTGATGAGTTGCAAACTTGGAAATACATGAACATGTTCCAATTTACGTATTTATAATCCTGTTGTTTTATCTATTTTCTAAAAAATTCTGTTCGTTGGAGAAACATGTGGACTGTAGTTACATTACCAGCAAATAGCTACTACTAAAGCACATTGAAATTAAACACGCTGTATTATACTTGGGGGTGCAGTGGCACGGTGGGTTGGGCCACAGTCCTGCTCTCTGGTGGGTCTGGGGTTCGAGTCCTGCTTGGGGTACCTTGCGATGGACTGGTGTCCCGTCATGGGTGTATCCCCTCCGGCCTTCTGCCCTGTGTTACTGGGTAGGCTCTGGTTCCCTGTGACCCTGTATGGGACAAGCAGTTCTGAAAGGGTGTGTGTGTGTGTGTGTTACACTTGCTTCCATAATACATTGAAACTCTGCTGTAGGAGGGGCCAAAACAAATTCAAGCATGTAAAAAGTGGGTTGTGTTGATTAATGGAAAATAAAATTTTTCAGTTGGTCTTCTACTTAGTGTGTGAAAAAGGGAAACGTCGTCAGGAACGAGGACTGGACGCAGGTAAGTTTGTGGACCCAATTGCGGGTTGGACTTTAATCTTATAGAACAGGTTCAAGGGACAAGGCAAGGTCAGAGTCAAGAACAGACAAGGGTCAAGACACGAGAGCAAGCTAGGAAGAGATGCTGAAACTGCAAAGGCACAGAGCAATTGCAAGAATCTGCACCCAAGTGTGGACGCGGAGCCTCTTTTATCCCTGGTTTTCTCGAGTGGGCGCAGGTGTCTCTGCTTTGCTCGTTCCCGGGGGCGTGACAAACATGTAGAAAACAGACCGATTATTACAAACAAAACATGCACATGACAAATTTGATTCTAATAGTAATACTAATAGAATAAAATAATGAGAGCCAAGTCCCCATTGCGTTATATTCGAATTTGCGTTATCTCTGGGTTTCGTAGTCTATAGGACTGGGGCACAGAGTGTGCATGTGCATTCGGGATTACAGAGATCGTGCATAAAGAGTATTTTGAAACAGCTATATTGTATTATTTTTTTTTTTTGGGGTGCGGTGGCGCAGTGGGTTGCACCACAGTCCTGCTCTCCGGTGGGTCTGGGGTTCGAGTCCTGCTTGGGGTGCCTTGAGATGGACTGGCGTCCCGTCCTGGGTGTGTCCCCTCCCCCTCCGGCCTTGCGCCCTGTGTTACCGGGTAGGCTCCGGTTCCCCGTGACCCCGTATGGAACAAGCGGTTCTGATTGTGTGTGTGTGTGTGTGTATTTTTTTTTTTTATGGCATGCTAGTCTAAAGTTATAAGTAGTAATACTTGTATTTTATGGAGTTATTTTGTTTTATAAGGTGCGGTGTGATATGTGGAGATTTGCTGGATGAATATGATTGAAGTCTGTGGTATGTTCTTTTTTGGTATTTACATTTATTCATTTAGCAGACACTTTCCTCCAAAGCAATTTACATCTTTCCACTATATGAACCAATGTTTATCACATGAGTAGCTGCATAAAACTTTATCAGAATATCCATGACTCCTGCTCACCTTGCTAGTATGTTTTTTTATTTAACTTTGGAATCTGCGGTTTGTGTTGAATGTTTATTACTAGTGCTTCTGCTGGTTGTTACACTACTGTGATCTCCTGTATTATCTTTTCCAGAACACACCATAGCCTCTGCACTGCCAGCTGCTCATCTTCATGGTTTTACTTTTATGACTAACCAGCTAGCTAATAAATGTGTTTCGCAAAGACAGACATACTGGGATCTAAACGGTCACTCTCTCTCTTAAGCAAGGCTCCCTTTTTGTAAGTTTGGATTTTTTTTTTTTTTCCCTCATGCTAAGCAGCCCTGTCACTTTGCTGGAAAGCCATCCATCCATCCATCTTCCTCCGCTTTATCCGGGGCCGGGTCGCGGGGGCAGCAGTCCGAGCAGAGTACTCCAGACCTCCCTCTCCCCGCACACCTCCTCCAGTTCCTCTGGGGGAACCCCAAGGCGTTCCCAGGCCAGCCGGGAGACATAGTCTCTCCAACGTGTCCTGGGTCTGCCCCGAGGCCTCCTCCCAGTGGGACAAGCCCGGAGCACCTCCCCAGGGAGGCGTCCAGGAGGCATCCGGAACAGATGCCCGAGCCACCTCAACTGGCTCCTCTCGATGCGGAGGAGCAGCGGCTCTACTCCGAGCTCCGCCCGGGTGACTGAGCTCCTCACCCTATCCCTAAGGGTGCGCCCAGCCACTCTGCGGAGGAAACTCATTTCTGCCGCTTGTATCCGCGATCTCATTCTTTCGGTCATGATCCAGAGTTCATGACCATAGGTGAGGGTAGGAACGTAGATCGACCGGTAAATTGAGAGCTTCGCCTTACGACTCAGCTCCCTCTTCACCACAACAGACCGGTACAATGACTGCATTACTGCGGACGCCGCACCGATCCGTCTGTCGACCTGCCGCTCCATTCTTCCCCTCACTCGTGAACAAGACCCCAAGATACTTAAACTCCTCCACTTGAGGGAGCAACTCCCCCCTAACCCGGAGGGAGCAATCCACCTTTTTCCGACTGAGAACCATGGCCTCGGATTTGGAGGTGCTGATTCTCATCCCCGCCCCTTCGCACTCGGCTGCAAACCTCCCCAGTGCACGCTGCAAGTCTTGACTTGATGAAGCCAACAGGACCACATCGTCCGCAAAAAGCAGAGACGAGATCTCGCGGCCACCAAAACAGACACCCTCCGTTCCCTGACTGCGCCTAGAAATTCTGTCCATAAAAATAATGAACAGAATCGGTGACAAAGGGCAGCCCTGGCGGAGTCCAACATGCACCGGGAACAGGTCTGACTTACTGCCGGCAATGCGAACCAAGCTCCTGCTCCGGTCATACAGGGAACGAACAGCCCGTAGCAACGAGCCCCGAACCCCATAATCCCGAAGCACCCCCCACAGGATGCCACGAGGGACACGGTTGAATGCCTTCTCCAGGTCCACAAAACACATATGGACTGGTTGGGCAAACTCCCACGAACCCTCCAACACCCTAGTGAGGGTATAGAGCTGGTCCAGTGTTCCACGGCCAGGGCGAAAACCGCATTGCTCCTCCTGAATCCGAGGTTCGACTATCGGTCGGATTCTCCTTTCCAGTACCCTGGCATAGACTTTCCCAGGGAGGCTAAGGAGTGTGATCCCCCTGTAGTTGGAACACAATCTCCGGTCCCCCTTCTTAAAAAGAGGGACCACCACCCCGGTCTGCCAGTCCAGAGGCACCGTTCCCGAACTCCACGCGATGCTGCAGAGGCGTGTCAGCCAAGACAGCCCCACAACATCCAGAGACTTGAGAAACTCGGGGCGGATCTCATCCACCCCCGGAGCCTTGCCACCGAGGAGTTTTTTGACTACCTCAGCAACTTCAGCCAGGGTAATGGACGAGTCCCCCTCCGAGTCCCCAGCCTCAGCTTCCTCTACGGAAGGCGTGTCGGAGGGATTGAGGAGATCCTCAAAGTACTCCTTCCACCGCCCGAGAACATCCTCAGCTGAGGTCAGCAGCGCACCACCTCCACTGTAAACAGTGTTCGTGGAACACCGCTTCCCCCCTCTGAGTCGCCGGACGGTTTGCCAGAATCTCTTTGAGGCCGACCGAAAGTCTTCCTCCATGGCCTCACCGAACTCCTCCCAAGCCCGAGTTTTTGCCGCGGCGACTGCCAGAGCCGCGCTCCGTTTGGCCCGCCGGTACCCGTCAGCTGCTTCAGGAGTCCCATGAGCCAGCCAGGCCCGATAGAACTCCTTCTTCAGCTTGACGGCATCCCTTACTTCCGGTGTCCACCACCGTGTTCGGGGATTGCCGCCGCGACAGGCACCGGAGACCTTATGGCCGCAGCTCCGAACAGCCGCACCGACAATGGAGGAGCGGAACATAGTCCATTCAGACTCAATGTCCCCCACCTCCCTCGGGACCTGGTTGAAGCTCTGTCGGAGGTGGGAGTTGAAGACCTCTCTGACAGGTGCCTCCGCCAAACGTTCCCAACAGACCCTCACTATGCGTTTGGGCCTGCCAGGTCTGTCCAGCTTTTTCCCCTGCCATCGAATCCAACTCACCACCAGGTGGTGATCAGTTGACAGCTCAGCCCCTCTCTTCACCCGAGTGTCCAAGACATATGGCCGAAGGTCAGAAGAAACGACTACAAAGTCGATCATCGACCTCCGACCTAGGGTGTCCTGGTGCCAAGTGCACTGGTGGACACCCTTATGCATGAACATGGTGTTCGTTATGGATAAACCGCGACTAGCACAGAAATCCAATAACAACTCACCGCTCGGGTTCAGATCAGGGAGGCCGTTCCTCCCAATCACGCCCCTCCAGGTATCACTGTCGCTGCCCACGTGGGCGTTAAAGTCCCCCAGTAGAACGACAGAGTCCCCAATGGGAGCGCTTTCCAGCACGCCCCCCAGGGACTCTAAAAAGGCCGGGTACTCTACACTGCCGCTAGGCGCATAAGCACAAACGACAGTGAGAGACCGTTCCCTGACCCGAAGGCGTAGGGAGATGACCCTCTCATTCACCGGGGTAGACTCCAACACATGGCGGCTGAACTGGGGGGCTATTAATAAGCCCACACCCGCCCGCCGCCTCTCACCTTGGGCAACGCCAGAATAGTGGAGAGTCCACCCTCGATCGAGTAGAGTGGTTCCAGAACCCAAGCTGTGAGTGGAAGTGAGCCCGACTATATCTAGACGGTATCTCTCAACTTCCTGCACCAGCTCAGGCTCCTTCCCCGCCAGTGAGGTGACATTCCAAGTCCCAAAAACCAGAGTTGGCGCCCGAGGTTTGGGTCGGCCAGGCACTCGGCCCCGACCACCGCCCAAATCACAACGCACCGGCCCCTTACGGTTTCTCCGGCAGGTGGTGAGCCCACCGAAGAGCGGCTCCACGTTGTGGCTTCGGGCTGAGCCCGACCAGGCCCCGTGGGCATAGACCTGGCCACCAGGCGCTCGCATGCGAGCCCCCCCCCCAGGCCTGGCTCCAGGGTGGGGCCCCGGTGACCCCATACCGGGCGGGGTAAACGGACGCCTTGATTTTTTCGTCATAAGGGGTTTTTGAACCGCGCTTTGTCTCGTCTGTCATCCAGGACCTGTCTGCCATGGGAGACCCTACCAGGGGCATGTAGCCCCAGACAACATAGCTCCTGGACTCATTCAGGCACTCAAACCCCTCCACCACGATAAGGTGGCGGTTCACGGAGGAGTTGCTGGAAAGCTCTGGTTTTATTTGTTATGAGTTAAACTTTAAGTTAAAGTGACTTTGTAATTCACTCATTGTGTGTTATCTTACATGTGTACCTGGTTGGACACCAGTCTAGTCAATCACCCCCTACACACACACACACACACACACACACACACACACACACACTTTTGTGGGTGTGCAAAGTCGATGGAAGGAGCCGTGTGTCATCGGTCACTATTTTTGAGAGGATCACGTGTGTGTGTAGCTGCACTATTTGACCTGTGCACGGCAGAGTCCCACGGGTTTTCACAAGCGCAGGACAAAAACCTCTTGGACAAAACCCCTTCTTTTGAAACACTATCTTCTCAGGTAAAGGGTAAAGTAGGAAAAAACCTTCTTAATTAGATTTAAAAAAAAAAAAAGCTCTTAAAAATAATAAACCTTAACACTCAATGTTTTTAATATTGCTTTTTTATTTTTTAAAGATACAATATGATGTTCTTTAAATTATGTTTTTATGATTGTACAAATTTTATGTTGTAAAACAGTGCACTGTAAACATAATACAATGTTTATAATTCCTTCCTTATTGCTGTCTCATTATATAAGAAATTTTGCATTTAATACCTACCTTATTGCTGTCTCATTCTATAACAAATTCAGTATTTTACAATTCAGAGACGTGCTCAGAAACTACAAACCACAACCACTCCAAAACTACAGACCAGTCTCCCTCGTCTCCTTCCTGTTTAAAATTCTAGAGCGGGCGGCCTGTGATCAACTATCTGAATTCCTCATCTGGAACCACACACACACACACACACACACATTTTCAGAACTGCTTGTCCCATACAGGGTCGCGGGGAACCGGAGCCTACCCGGCAACACAGGGCGTAAGGCCGGAGGGGGAGGGGACACACCCAGGACGGGACGCCAGTCCGTCACAAGGCACCCCAAGCGGGACTCGAACCCTAGACCCACCGGAGAGCAGGACTGTGGTCCAACCCACTGCGCCACCGCACCCCCATCATCTGGAACCATCTCGATGGATATCAGTTTGGTTTCGAAGTTGGTCCACTCCATGAAGACGGCCCTCCTGCTGGTGTCTGATGCTGTCCAGTCGGCTAGAGCCGCCACCCCTCTCCTCGATCCTTATCGTCCTCGATCTGTCTGCAGCATTTGACACTGTCAACCACCGGATTATACTTTCCTCTCTTAGTCAGTTTTGGATCAAAGGAGCAGCACTAAGATGGTTTGAGTCCTACCTTTCTAACAGATCCTATCAAGTGGTCTGTGTGGCTCCCGTTCTTCTCCTCTGCCTCTCTCAACCAGCGTCCGGCAGGGCTTAGTACTGGGTCCTGTTCTCTTCTCGATTTACACCTCCTCCCTCAGGCCGGTCATAGCCTCCCATGGATTCAAATACCACTGCTATGCTGATGATACCCACCTCTTCCTCTCCTTTCCACCTGGAGCATTACACATTTCCACATGCATTGCTGCCTGCCTGTCAGACATCTCTGCATGGATGTCTAATCACCACCTCCAACTCAACCCCTCCAAAATGGAGATTCTTCACCTCCCAGCTGGCCTGTCCTCCTGTCATGTGATCTTTTGATCAAACTGAACAACTGAGTGATGACTGACTCAAGGCTATCTTTCTCTCAGCACATCGAAGCCAGCATAATAGCTACACGATCCATCCTTACCTCACAACTGACTCTGCCCAACTTCTTGTCCAGGCCATGGTGACATCCCGTCTGGACTACTACAATGGTCTCTTGCGTGGGCTTCCTACTGCTGCCATGAAACCTCTGTAGCTGATACAGAATGCTGTTTCAAGAGTTGTTTTTGACTTGCCAAAGTGTTTCCATGTACAGTGCTGTGAAAAAGTATTTGCCCCCTCCCTGATCTTTTATTTTTTTGCATATTTGTCACAGTTAAATGATTGAGATCAAACAAATTTTAATATTACACAAAGATAACCCGAGTAAATACAAAATGCAGTTTTTAAATGATGATTTCATTTATTAAGGGAAAAAAGCTGTCCAAACCTACCTGGCCCTATGTGAAAAAGTAATCTCCCCCCCCTTGTTAAATCATGAATGAACTGTGATTAACCACATTTTTTTGGAAAGCTGAGTTAAATTTCACTTGCCACACCCAGGCCTGATTACTGCCAGACCTGTTGAATCAAGAAATCACTTAAACAGAACCTGTCTGACAAAGTGAAGCATGCTAAAAGATCTCAAAAAGCAACACATTATGCTGCAATCTAAAGAAATTCAAGAACAGATGAGAAACAAAGTAATTGACATGTATCAGTCTGGAAAGGGTTACAAAACCATTTCTACAGCTGTGGGATTCCAGCAAACCATGCCTACAAATGCATCAATAGAACTTGGAACAGTAGTGAACCTTCCCAGGAGTGGCCAGCCTACCAAAATTACTCCAAGAGCGCAACGACGACTCATCTAGGAGCTCATAAAAGAACCCAGAACAACATCTAAAGAACTGCAGGCCTCACTTGCCTCAGTTGAGGTCAATGTTCATGACTCAACAATAAGAAAGAGACTGGGCAAAAATGGCATCCACAGGAGACTTCCAAGGCGAAAGCCACTGCTAACCAAAAAGAACACAAAGGCTCATCTCACATTTGCCAAAAAACATCTTGATTATCCCCAAGACTTTTGGGCAAATATTTAAGTGACAAATATTCAAAAAAATAAAATCAGGGAGGGGGCAAATACTTTTTCACAGCACTGTCTCTCTACTCGTTTCTTTGCACTGGCTTGCTATAGCTGCCCCTATCAAATTTAAGACCCTGGTTATTGCCTACAAATGTATGACTAGAACTGCTCCCAGCTATTTACAAGACTTGATCAACCGCTACACCCCAACCAGAATGCTTCGTTCATCTACTTCTGCCGGCTTGGTGGTCCCACGCACGAAAGGTAAAGCACAGAGGTTTTCAATTCTGGCTCCGTTGTGGTGGAATAACTGCACCTTCTCACTCAAAACTGCTGAAATTCTGTCTACATTCAAGAAGGGTCTGAAAACTCAGATTTTCACTTTGCCCAAGATCTCTCAAGCTCATGTATGGTGTAAATGTTCATGCACTGTAACTTTATGATCATGCCCCGATAAGCCTTTACACAGCCACTACTTCTGTATTGTATGTAAATGTTTGTGCTTCCTACAATTTTTTTTTTTTTTTTTTAATCAGGATTCGTCTAATTTTTGAGTTTTATGCACCTACTTGTACAATGAACATCGGTACATAAAGCGGAAAGAAAGTTTACTTAAGAATCACGTCTGCAACTATATGTCTCTTTCTCCTAATGTAATGTATAAATTGTATTTCTCTGAGATGTCCATCACTTTGGAGAAAAGCATCTGCTAAATGAACAGATGTAAAATGGTATACTTTTAAAATTTACTTTTAGGCTTTTTCTTTTTTTAAGAGCACAGTGTATTTTATCACGAAGTGGAAACGATGCATAAAAAATGCCATACCTGTCATGCCTCCTGTCAAACTTGAATTCAGTTATTGTATTTTTTTTTCCTGTACATGAAGTAAAATGCAGTCTTTAGTTTTGTGTTATGCAATTATCTTACAGCTGTCAAAATATACACTGCTCAAAAAAATTAAAGGAACACTTTGAAAACACATCAGATCTCAAAGGAGAAAAAAATCATGCTGGATATCTATATTGATATGGACCGGGTAATGTGTTAGGAATGAAAGGATGCCACATCGTTTGATGGAAATGAAAATTATCAACCTACAGAGGGCTGAATTCAAGGACACCCCGAAAATCAAAGTGAAAAAAATGATGCGGCAGGCTAGTCCATTTTTGCTGAAATTTCATTGCAGCAACTCAAAAATGGTACTCAGTTTGTATGGCCCCCACGTGCTTGTATGCATGCCTGACAATGTCGGGGCATGCTCCTAATGAGACGACGGATGGTGTCCTGGGGTATTCCCTCCCAGATCTGGACCAGGGCATCACTGAGCTCCTGGACAGTCTGAGGTGCAACCTGGCGGCGTCGGATGGACCGAAACATAATGTCCCAGAGGTGTTCTATTGAATTTAGGTCAGGCGAGAGTGGGTGCCATTCAATGGTATCAATTCCTTCATCTCCAGGAACTGCCTGCATACTCTCGCCATATGAGGCCGGGCATTGTCGTGCACCCGGAGGAACCCAGGACCCACTGCACCGACGTAGGGTCTGACAATGGGTCCGACAATGGGTCCAAGGATTTCATCCCGATACCTAATGGCAGTCAGGGTGCCATTGTCTAGCCTGTAGAGGTCTGTGCGTCCCTCCATGGATATGCCTCCCCAGACCATAACTGACTCACCACCAAGGCGATCATGCCGAACGATGTTATAGGCAGCATAACGTTCTCCACGGCTTCTCCAGACCCTTTCACATCTGTCACACGTGCTCAGGGTGAACCTGCTCTCATCTGTGAAAAGCACAGGGCGCCAGTGGCGGACCTGCCAATTCTGGTGTTCTATGGCAAATGCCAATCGAGCTCCACGGTGCGGGCAGTGAGCACAGGGCCCACTAGAGGATGTCGGGCCCTCAGGCCACCCTCACAAATTCTGTTTCTGATCGTTTGGTCAGAGACATTCACACCAGTGGCCTGCTGGAGGTAATTTTGTAGGGCTCTGGCAGTGCTCATCCTGTTCCTCCTTGCACAAAGGAGCAGATACCGGTCCTGCTAATGGGTTAAGGACCTTCTACGGCCCTGTCCAGCTCTCCTAGAGTAACTGCCTGTCTCCTGGAATCTCCTCCATGCTCTTGAGACTATGCTGGGAGACACAGCAAACCTTCTGGCAATGGCACATATTGATGTGCCATCCAGGAGGAGTTGGACTGCCTGTGCAACCTCTGTAGGGTCCAGGTATTGCCTCATGCTACCAGTAGTGACACTGACCCTAGCCAAATGCAAAACTAGTGAAAAACAGTCAGAAAAGATGAGGAGGGAAAAAATGTCAGTGGCTTCCACCTGTAAAAACCACTCCTGTTTTGGGGGTCGTCTCATTGTTGCCCCTCTAGTGCACCTGTTGTTAATTTCATTAACACCAAAGCAGCTGAAACTGATTAACAACCCCTCTGCTACCTAAGTGACCAGATCAATATCCCAGGAGTTTAATTGACTTGATGCTATACTCTGATTAAAAAGTGTTCCTTTAATTTTTTTTGGAGTGTATATTAATTTATTCAGATAATTTAACAATGTACCTTTTTCCCTTTCCAGGTTTTCCTCTCCGTCAAGGGTATTTATTACCAAGCAGATGTTCTTGGTCAGCTAGTTACTTGGCTTGTCCCTAAGTTAATAAATGAAAATGTACAAATGATCAGAAGAATAAAAATTTTGCTACTTACTTGTCCTAAGGGGGTTTTTGTCCGGGGGATGACCTAGGGGGGTTCTATTCCAGAATGTCCTTTTTGGTCCACGTGAGCAGCAACACCAGCTCAGTAAAAACGTGGCTACTTGTTCTTTACAAAAGTCATCACAACTTTCAAGTATCTGGTCCTGCAAATAGTGTAATGGTTATTACTGCCTCTTTCAGATCTGAAAGTTGTAGGTTTGAATTTTGCCTACTGCCGTAGCGTCCTTCAGCAAGCCAATTATTGTAAATTGCTCCAGTAAAAAAATAACATCTATCAATTTAGCCAATATTTTTATCCAAAGGGACTTAGTGTTAAGCTACCTACAATTGCGCATGTATACAGCTACTTCCCCTATCACCCACACAATTTCTTGTTGCAGTGAAGGTGGGATATACCTCTTCTCATTCTATAGAACCCTTGAGCAAGGTACTTAGCCTAAATTGCTCCAATAACTCAGCTGTATAAATGGGCAAATAATTGTAAGAAGCTTAACATTGTAAGTCGCTTTGGAAAAAAGCATGAAGACATGTAACTTTGGTGCACCCTTCTCTCTCACAGCTATGGATAAAATATGAGCTGCAAACAAAAGCAGAACTGTTGCCTCACTTAAGCACTAGCACCATCACAGTGGAGAATCAGCCTTTTTCAGCTCATAACCTCGCCTCAATCTTGTCACATCATACACAAATTTCTCAGGATACAAAGCAGAAAATGAGACCCACCCTAGTGTGAAGCCTCAAACCCACAAGCCATGTGGCAGCCAGGCACTGTGGGTCTACCAAAAAAACCTGTCATGTCTATTTACGAAGTCCTCTGAGATCAAATCTATATGCTTTGGAATCTTCTCACAAAGCATGATTTCCTGTTTTCCGCCCCATGAGGAGAAGAAATTTCTATGTTTTATCATACCTCCACACTGACACAACAGTTTTGAACACCCTTGCCATAATGGTACATTCCTCAACAGGGGTAGGTACTTCCCATGAGACACTATAAAGCCAGTTCAAACCTATTGCTTTCGTTTGTCAGTGAGAAAACAAACAATAAGCTATAGGCCACAGAGGCAGGCTGTCGAATCAACTGAACCGGTGTATTAGAAACGTACATGGGTATTGAACCAGCAGTTAAACTTTTTACCTAACTACTGAAAAATTAAATCTGTTAACATTAGCAACATGGCCTGATGCTGTTTGTGTGCACACCCACAGCCACAATGTTGAGATCTTGTTGCCATTATTGTGAGAATGGTTCTGTGTTCCTAGAGGTATATGTAAGTGGTGATATTGGGACAGCTTACTATGTCACAAATAGCTATTATTGAACAGATACAGAACAAAAACTAATGGGGCACACATGATGGAATTTTTATTTTAGTTTTTTTCTAGGTATATCAAACTAATCAGGTAGAGGATAGGGATTGTGAATGGCAGGTCTTACTAACATGGGTACAAGTACACAGTTTTGACCTTAGCAAAAAAATTACTACTGTAATGAAGATCTAAACTATCATGCTTACTACAGAAGTGTACTAAATACGGATAGGAGTGATGTTCAGGCTTCCTAAACATGCTTGTGTACATATTTCAGAACTGACAGGTGAAATGAAAAATACATTATCAAAATGAAAAGTGTAAAGAAACAACACACCAACAGGTGAATTAAAGACTAACTGTGTATCTGAAAACATACAATGCACATATAACAATATTGCACTGATTTATAAAATCAAAAGAAATGCAGACTTTTGTTATGGTTAGCGATTTCAGTTCAGTACATGATACTCCACTTGCATGGAATACCTAAAATCCTGCTAAATCCTTGAATTAAAAAACATTTTGTCTCAATTTAACATAAATACATTCAGCAATATACCATACAACTTCCATTTTGATGTGTTACAACTTTACAACACCTTAAATTCCCAAGTTGTTTCTTTTTCACAAATCCAATACAAGTTGCACTTTGAAAGGATGAGAAATTTTATCATCCAAAGCAGAGCAGAATCACACTACCTGACAAACAGGTTCTGTTACTTCAATATTTACTTAGTACTGACAAGCTTTGTTAATGACAAACTTGGTGTTAAGGACACATTCTTAATATGGCTTCCAGTGGTCACCAGAGATGGTCCGTTTCAGGATCCTTCAGGAGGGTTTACTTCCTCACAGAGGCAAGGTAAGCATACCAGAACAGTGCCACCAGGTTAGCAAAAAGCACCCGAAACTGGGAAAACAGCCACATTTGACATGGTTATGAGTCAACTGAAACTCATTGTTACCAAAACCCTCACTGGCCACTCAGCCTTCTTACCTGCACAGGGACAAAGTTGATATTGATAAACTGGAACGGAGTCCATACTTTCCAGTTCATGATCAGGGCTGGCCAGTAACTGACTCTCAGTTTAGCTTGTAAAGCTGGCCACTTGTTTCCCTATAAATACATCAAGTTACATGACTGGATTTTACAAACTGCTGAAAACTGTAAATATTACTTAAATTCGTGAATTCCAGTGCAATCTTATTTCTAATAAACACAGAAACAGTCTTGCCCTGATGAACAGAAGGTCATATTACAAGAACACACTTAAGCAGTCTGTGTTGTAAAATCTGTATAAGAATCAGTTTGTAAATTTGCTAAATAATCTGTTCACACTTACAATGAACTCAGAACAACAGAAATTTCAGTTAAAAATAAAATTACCCTTCGTAAAACTGAGCACCATAAAAGACGAGTGGCCTCCTCATTTAAGCGTGAATTGGCTTTTCTTGTCGACCTTTAATATTGAAGCTGTGTGCGCACTCACTAGTCTCGCAGAAGTTTTCCATTCTTTTCAAAGGCTGCCGAATTACAATTGTCTTATGATGTGACTTTATTTATTTATTCCATGTGATGCTACAAATAGCTCAGCTGGGGCTAACAAGTGTTTACAGTAACTATAGGACTGCCTCTCTAGGTAGTGTTCTGATATTCTGGACTTGGCTGTGAATTTGATTTTCTCTGTTTGAAAGGCAGGAATTTGCATTTTTGGTAAAAACATTGGATAGCCTTTTGTGGCTCAGGAATGCATTCTTTTAGAGTTTGTTTTACAACAATTCATCTTACAAGCAGATTTTCAGGAGCAAATTATGAGAAAAGGTTTTTTTTTGCAGGGGAAATCTACATCAGAATCAGAATCAGAATCAGAACGAGCTTTATTGCCAAGTATGTTCGCACATACAAGGAATTTGACAGGAACCACCACATTGTGTACGTATTTACTGAAATAACAGAAAATTAATTTCTACAGTGACTTTGAGGACTACAAAACATAGACAACCTACTTCAGAAAAGTTTCTTACCTCCAAAATGTTCATGACAACAAAAAAGAGTAGGAGGAAGGCTGGGGCAAAGACCAAACGATCCAAAAGTAACCGTTTTACCATGCAGCATGGAGCACTTGATGGCACCAGCAGCTCCAGCAGTTGATAGAAGTAATGGCTTATAGGACCTGTAACACAAACTCTAGAGGAAAACAAAAAACACAAGCTAAAAAGGTTGTGTTAAGGCACACAGAATAATAAATAAAGTAATGTGACCAAGGAACTGACAATTATCCTGGAAAAATATACAAAAGTGAAGACTACTGCATTACATACCCATAAACTGCAAAGCGAGCAATCCCGAAAGTGTCAATGTCCTTTGCTTGGCAGCCGCGTTTAGCCTTTGCTCTCTTTTCTAACACTTGAGAGAGCAAGTTTCCCAAGGCTGACAGAATTCCACTGAAAAATTAAATATTACCAATTATTACACTGGATGGCATGGTGGCACAGTAGGTAGTACTGCCATCTCACAGCACCTGGGGTGTTTGGGTGTAGGCTTGGTGCTCTGATTTCCTCCCACATTCCAAAAACATGCAGTTGAGGTGAATTGGGTTAGGGTTTGGGTTAGGCTACCCTGCGATGGACTGGCATCCTGTCCATGATGTACCCCACCCCCCACAACAGCTTTTACCCACCGATTCAGTTAATGAAAATGAATGAATACATACATTGCTAGCATCAATAAGCTGACCATTCTAGCAATTATATTTTAGTTTACAGAGTAATAGAGCACAGGGTGTAGTGGACAAGGTTGAAAGGGAACCAGTGACTAGCAGTGCAGGGTACAAGAAAAAAGACACTGCTGAAGAGATCAGAGTCTAAAAGTTTAATTCACGGAAAACAACTTGCTGACATTTCTGCTAAAACAAAGCTTACACCAAACCACTACAAATAATTCATACTATTTTTATTGTTTTATGACATAACTATCCTAAAATTATGCTATAAATTAAACTTTTCTTCAGTACAACCAGGTAAAAATATATAATCAGTGTCATAATGACTGTTATTTGAAAAAGAACTTTCAGTATTTTCCCCAAATATTGTACACTGTGTGTGTTGCAATTCGTAAAATTCTATAATACATCATGACAGAAAAGAGCTATGCTATGTATGCTATGCTGAAAATGACGACAAATGGAACAAAACTGCAGCCGACTGCTAGTAGTAGTAATTAGCCCAGTTACTCATGCGCTTTTCATAAGGCATACTTTTGAACAGAAAAATCAAGAGTCAGAGAAGAAGAGAGAAGAGTAGCTGAGTAGCACTCACCGACCTAGTGAAAGATTTGGTTAGAATAGGGTATCTCTTTAATAAATACAAGTACTGCTGCAACAATAGCCGCGAATGGAAGGCTGGGTCTCGGATAACAACGCTTTGCACAGGCATTATCGAACGGAATTATATTTCCCAAAAGCACACCGACACGAAACTGTCAAGAATCCTGATAACGAGGGGTTTTGTCCTTGTGCCGCGCACGCCGCAAGGAGTCTGAAAACCCCGCCCTCTCTACGTTTTACAGACATACAGTACCACCTCAAAGTGAAGTTCCTAAAAAATGTTCAACGTCGAATTTGAAAATGTACTTTCAAATGCTGATTGTGTAAACTTTTGCAGAGATCTTTTTTTTATCAAATTCTAACATAGAAATTAGTTTAATCTATAAGCATGAAACTGACTTTGAACCAAATAAATTCCTGAATTCCTCATACAAGAAGAACAAAGAAAGGAAAAAGGGGGCGATTCTCTATCGCTTCGCCTTCATTGGCGGAAACATAAAACTTGTGGTTTTGGGGCGGGGCGTTATAGGACTCCCGCGTGTTCTCGCGAGGTTATACGTAGCGCGCCAAATTCTGTCAGACGAAGAGAGGCTGGGTGGTGGATTGTTCTGTTTTCGGTTTTATAATTTTGCGATATTTGGTCTTAAACTGACCATATTTGGCCATATATATACCCGTACAAATATAATCTTTCGATAAAAGAGTCTTTGCGTTTTGTCAGTAGTTCGTACTTCAGGGAACAGCATGATGATATAATCTTTGTGGATCGTCAGACTAGTAGCTAGCTAAAATTTTAGGCCGAAAATCAGAAATCAGTTTTGGGAAATTCAAGACTTGTTATTTGATCACAATGGTTCTTCAAAACAGTGGAAGATATAAGGCGAATCGGGAGCATGCAGGAGACCCCGATCAGCAGTAAGTTATTGATCCTAGATCGATATGTTAGCCTACTAGTCGAAGCACACATCATAATTCACGTATGCCACTGGGCCTTAGTTTTAAGTTTAGTTGTGTTAATATTCTCAATGTGGCTCTGCAACATAGATTTTCCCTCTCTATACAAAATTTACAGTGCAGAGTTACACACTGACTTTTCCAGGATGATGTAGAGTTTTTTTCACGTTTCGTTTTCTTGGCCCATTGTTGATTGTTATACTAGAGGTGCTTTTTTTATTTCATGTTTCCTTTAAAGATTTTAAAGGAATGACTCATGGAAAGACAAATCATTGTGTATTTTGCAATTTTATTCAAAGCATACCACTATCCTGCAACCTACCCAGGATATAATAAACAAACAGTAATCAACTAAATGAAAACATAGATGGACAGAGCACAGATAGACAGTTCAGTGATAAATAAATAAATAAATACCAATTAATCAGTTAAAAATAGGCACAAATCAAAATGAGAACATTCAGCCAAAGTACATTCTTGGTTATTGTTTTAGAAATCATAAGGATCTCCAGGGTCAGGTAAAGCTGTTTTTTCAGTCTGTGAGGACAGACATTTCTGAGTACCAGGAAACCACACAGAGAAGTTCCGCACTGCTTCAGAAAATGTGTCAGGTCCCTGACCGATGCACAGAAGCAGGGGGGACACTAACTCCAAACTGAGGACAGCTGGTAGTGTAGTGGTTAAAACTATTGCCTTTGGGCCTAAAGTTTGAATCCCACTGCCAGCTGTAGTACCTTTGAGCAAGGTACTTGTCCTAAAAAAAATGCTTCACTAGAATAACCTAGCTGTGTAAATGGGTAAATAATGTCAGGTAGATTAGCATTGTTAGCTGCTTTGGAAAAAAAGCATTAGCTAAATGAAAACAATGGGGGTGTGGTGGTGCAGTGGGTTGGACCAGGGCCTGCTCTCTGGTGGGTCTGGGGTTCAAGTCCCACTTGGGGTGCCTTGTGATGGACTGGTGTCCCCTCCCCCTCCAGTCTTCTGCCCTGTGTTGCCGGGTTAGGCTCCGGCTCCCCGTGACCCCATATGGGGCAAGTGGTTTCAGGTGATGAAAACATGTAACTTGGATGAGATGAGATGCCATGTTTGCAGTGAGTCATAGATGTTCCACCAGGAAAGATACTAAAAACTGCTTTCAGTGGTGTGAGTGGAACTGTCATGGTAGTAGACAGAGTGGCAAATACTGAGGTCCAAAACATGGTAAATTTAGGCCAGGAAAGCTCCAAAGTTTGGCCATAGTGATACAGTGTTTTCTGGCATGCTGATGACTGAACTGCACCAGTTATGTAAGTGTCAGCAGCAGAATGGTTAGAGCTGCTGCCTTTGGACATAAATGATCTTGCTTCAGTTCCTGCCTCCTGTTCTACAGCCCTCAAGCAAGCAACTTACCCAGAGTTGCTCTGCTTAAGAAATACCTCACTGTCTAAATGAATCACTGTAAATTTTTTGGAGAGATGCATCAGGAGGAATGTAATGTGCTGGTTTTTGAGCGGTACCAGTGATGCAAGGATTATTTGGTTGTTTTCAAACATGCTGATGTTTGAGTTATTTCGGTGATGTGAAACTGATGTGCTGTCTACTCCCAGGGAAGATGCACCCAGTCTGTCTGCTGTAAAACGCTTGGAGCGCAGCCAGTTCACAGATGAGATGGACAGCCGCTTTGGGTTCGAGAGGATGAAGGAGCCAGGGGAGAAGACAGGCTGGCTGATCAACATGCATCCAGTATTTGTCCCCTTTTTCCTCTCCTGTTTTATCAGTATGTTAGTGCCATTACATTAATAGAATATACATTTAGCTTGTGTACAATCCTAGAGATGATCTCATTTTTTTTCATTTGTTAGACAGAAATCTTGGATGATGATAAGCAAATGGTTAGTGCTGTGGACTATTATTTCATTCAGGAGGATGGTAGCAGATTCAAGGTAAGTCAATGAAATTAAAGTTAGAGATAATGTAGATACTCTTAGCTGTTGCTTTCAGGCTAATTCATTATAATTTGTGCTTTCTGTTTTTATTTTTAGGTGGCACTCCCCTTCAGACCCTATTTTTATATAGCCACTAAACAGGTAAGTTTGTAAGTAAGCAGTCTTTAGTCAATACCAGGGCAACTTTACTGTGCTAGATGCACTACAGTCATTCACCCATTTTTACACCATAGCCATGTAACACAGGCATACACTACATGCAGTTAAGAATTGCCATTTCACCTGAAACATATATCTTTGGACTGTGTGAGAAAACCAGAACACATGGAGCAATCCCATTAATTAGTATGAAACATGTTTAAACTTCTTATTTTGGGCTCAGAACTGCGAGAGAGAAGTTACGTCCTTCCTGTCCAAGAAGTTTCAGGGGAAGGTTGCAAAACTGGAGATGGTCTTGAAAGAAGATTTGGATCTGGTGAGAGATGAAAGGAATGCGGTATCTTCATGGTCCTCAGGGGCTTCTGCAGTCAAGGATCTTTACAGTGAGCATAAGCGGCTTGTCATCAGATTAATAACCTCTCAGAATTTCTCCCTTTGTCTCTGTTTAGCCAAATCACTTGGTGGGTCTGAAAAGAAACTACATCAAGCTTTCCTTCAACACTGTGGATGACCTCATCAAAGTTAAGCGCGAAATCTCACCGGTGGTATGCAAGAATCGTGAGAAGGAGAAGTGCAACGATGCCTACACTGTAATGCTAACAAGGTGCTGCTCCCTGACAAGAAAGGAAAGTGCACATGTTGGTTGGCTTCGCTGATGAAGCTTTGCAGGGTGTCAATGAAAAATTGTTTAAAAAATTTTTCAAACTCACCCCTTCCTGTTCTTTTTAATATAAAAATAGATATCAGAAGAATTTCTACATAACTGAGCAATTTTTGAGTGACTCAAGCGTAACAGTTGTATGTACTAAGGATGCATTATATTGTTACTTTACTCAGTGAAGTCTGCACACTTCATAGGTACAATTAGTTTTTTCTTCATGAAGGAATTATATTTTGTACATAGATGTCTTAATAAAAAGAACAAAGAAAGGAAAAACTGAGAAGAAAAATTAGACAAATTCATTCTAACTATCATTACTCTCCTGTCCCAAAAGGGACAGACATGTTGCTAGTAGAAATTTAAACTAGAAGAGTTATGAAGAAAAACAAACATTGCACAAACCAGTAAATGTCAGCATTAACATTACCAAAAGCGTTTTCTTAGTCACTAATTTTGCTATAGAATATTATCGATTGTAGAATATTAGAAATTGAGCTGACTTTGCAAACAAGCTAAATTAATTTTCTCCATATTTTTCATTAGCATCCTATTGCTGAGCCCATGGTTTTACATTTGTAATGACATGTTTTTGAACAGTTTTGACAGTTGCTGCTTGTCTGTTTTTTTGCCTTATTGTTTGGTGACAGATCTGACCTGACTTTCTCTTTACCAGTGTCTTGTCTGGTGGAAATGTTGTGGCGGCAGATGAGGACGGAATGTCCAAAAAGCTTGCAGACCAGATGGATAACATCGTGGACATGCGAGAATATGATGTACCATACCATGTCCGTTTGTCGATTGACCTCAAAATTCATGTGGTACGATTATTTCTTTTTCAGTGTGTAAGTTTGCACCTTATGATTGGTGTTGCTGCTGGAAAAAGCTGCCTGTAAAATTTCTACTGCTTATCTGTATTTTGTGGCAGGCTCACTGGTACAACGTGCGCTATCGAGGCAGTGTCTTTCCTCCCGAAATTGTGCAGAGAGATGATCTTGTAGAGAGACCAGTGAGTGGGCATGACGTGCTCCAACAGTCTTCTGAGTACTGCTTTGTAAATTTCAGGTGGTGTTAGCTGAGTGAACGTTTTGCTGCTCTCCCCTCAGGATCCGGTGGTGCTTGCCTTCGACATAGAGACCACCAAGCTGCCTCTGAAGTTCCCCGATGCGGAGACTGATCAGATCATGATGATCTCTTATATGATCGATGGTCAGGTGTGTGATGAGTGGACTTTTGTGGCAGCTGCATTCCTGCTGAAATTACTGTAATAAGCTTTGCATTACACATGCAACAATGTAAATGTGGCTTTTCACTGTGTGTCAGGGATACCTGATCACAAACAGGGAGATTGTCTCTGAAGATATTGAAGATTTTGAATTCACCCCAAAACCGGAGTATGAAGGGCCCTTCTCTGTGTTCAATGAACCAGATGAGGTAAGAAGTGGTGACGTGGTTTCCAAGCGTCGACTCAGTTGAGAAAGATCAGATGACTAATGGAGCATGTCCGATTACTTCCTGCGGTTGTAGGCCTCTCTCATCCAGAGGTGGTTTGAACACATCCATGAGATCAAGCCAAATATTTTTGTTACGTACAACGGTGATTTCTTTGACTGGTGAGTGCATATGAGGTGCTTTCTTTTGAATGTTTTCTGCTGTGAAAGTAACTGCTGAATCCAAGTACAGGTGGTCTTTACATCATCATATGTGACTTAGACTGACCTGGATGTACAACAGCCATCACATTAATCTTTTAAAATTATTTTCAAGTCCAAACATTTGGTCATAATGTCTAAGAACGACCGTTGCACCTGTATGTGTTATTGTTTGGATTGCAGTCAGTGTTTGGGTGTTCATCAGTGATTGTGTTTATTTACATAACTTTTCATTTATGATTCCCTTCAAGTTACTTATTTAAAATAGCAATAAAAATTGTGTTCTGGTGATGCAGAAAAGAAAAAGGGAAAGAAAACTGATTTAGAAATGGAAGTGAAATAATAGTGCAGCGTAAATATGTAGTGTTCGCACTATATCATTTTTCCATGTTAATATTATTTTAACAATGTATGAAATTAATGGAAAAAATAGCAAATCCCTTTTATATAACAGTTTTCATAGCTGTTAATTGTTTACATTTCATTGTGGTTTATATAATATAGTAAAAGGGGATTTGTGACTTAAGGTGAAGTTGACTTACAGCGAGGGTTCTTGAAATGCAACCACGTTGTAATTTGAGGACCACTTGTGCTCTGGGACCTGTTGTTGTTTCCCCCAGGCCCTTTGTGGAGGCCCGGGCAGCCCACCATGGGCTGAGCATGCACCAGGAAATTGGGTTCCAGAAGGACAGTCAGGGGGAGTACAAGGCGAGCCAGGCCATGCATATGGACTGCCTGAGGTACAGCAGTGTTGGCACAAAAATATTTGCTCGAACAACTGTTTTTTTTTTTTTTTTTTTTTTTTTCCCTGGCTCTCTGGAGGAAACTTTGAATACTTCTCTGTCTCAGGTGGGTGAAACGTGACAGCTACCTGCCTGTTGGGAGCCACAACTTGAAAGCAGCAGCCAAGGCCAAGCTGGGTTACGACCCTGTGGAGCTGGACCCTGAGGAGATGTGCCGCATGGCAACCGAGGAACCACAGGTACATCAGCAAGTGGCTAGCTAGTGTGTCGCTGTCAGTAAATACTGGTATAATTATGTGCTTATTTTTGTATATTGGTATATTTCAGTTTTTAAATCCTTTTTATAATAAATGTTTGTTTTTATCAGTTTGTCTTGGATTCTGACAAGTTTGCTGAGTTAAATTAATGTCACATAAAAGACTGTGAGCGCACACACACACACATCGTCTGAAACTGCTTGTCTTGAGCGGGGTCGCGGCGAAGAGCCTAACCTGGCAACACAGAGCGCAGGGCTGGAAAGGAGGGGCACACCCTGGGCGGGGCACCAGTCTGCCGCAAGGCACCCCAAGCAGGACTCGAATCCCAGACCCGCTAGAGAGTGGGACCCGGTCAAACCTGCTGCACTGCTGCACCACCGCACCCCCTCCTCCGGTTTTTTGAGACCAATTTCCTGAAATGTTTAAACTTCAGATGGTATTTCTGCTAAATAAAGCTGTAAATTAGAAAAATGTAATATTTCTCTGACTTGTTCTTAGGCTCTTGCCACCTACTCTGTGTCAGATGCAGTGGCCACATACTACCTGTACATGAAGTATGTTCACCCCTTCATCTTTGCACTGTGCACCATCATTCCCATGGAGCCAGATGAGGTTTGTCTGTCGATTCCTCATCACTGTTTCCATTTATTTTTGCAGTAATACCTTCTTGTTCTTATGTAGTCAATTTTAGTTCCACTATTGGTGACATCTTGAACAATAATGGCATTGTTACTGGTTTTGTTTAGGGTAGTATTGTGGTTAAATAGTACAGGCTTGTAATCTGAAGGTTGATGATTCATATTGCTAGAGGGATTGTGCCATACTTAAACTGACATTCTTCAGTGAGATTTATAGTTGTAAATAATACTTCACTGGTAGTAACTTTTTATCCTTTAGTGAAATATTCAGCTGTATAGATGGATCAAGATTGTATTTCTGGATTTGGGTTGAAAAGCAATCCAAGCAATGAATAAGTGGTGGTGATGATGATGATGGTGGTGGTGGTGCATTGTGTTGTGCATGTTTCAGGTGTTGCGGAAGGGCTCTGGGACGCTGTGTGAGGCTCTGCTCATGGTGCAAGCTTTCCATGGCAATATTGTGTTCCCCAACAAGCAAGAACAGGTTTTCAACAAGCTTACCAACGATGGCCATGTGCTTGATTCTGAGACCTACGTGGGGGGCCATGTTGAAGCGCTGGAGTCTGGGGTCTTCCGCAGCGACATCCCATGTCGTTTTAAGATGGTGCAACATCCTTCATATCCTAGACAATTTGCTTATAGTGCCAATATTTAGATATATGTTTGTTTATTTATTTGATGGGCTGGTTTTAACAGAATCCAGCAGCATTCGACTTCCTGCTGCACAGAGTAGAGCGAACCTTGCATCATGCCATAGAGGAGGAGGAGAAGATTCCCCTTGAGCAGGTCCTCAATTTCAAAGAGGTCAGTGCCATCCTCCTTGCAACACCAGGCAGGAAGCAAATATTAGGCTGTTGTGTGCAATAAGAGCTTTTTCACAGTACCTAATGTTTAGTGTCACTTAATTTCATATTATCTTTTGGTTGTTCCCCTTACATTCTGATTTAACAGTTTAGTTTAGTGTGATCTTTTTAAATCAGAATAAAAAATGTACTACTAATTTTGTATTTTAGTTACCCATCTAATGTATGTTGTATGAAGAGTGGTATTGGATTGGCTGTACTTTAAGAATTGTGTGCATCTATATATTTTCGTCTGGTGAAAGGCGCTTTTGTTTTCACTGAGTTGTATGTCACTTTGGAGAAAATTGTCTGTTAAATGAATGAGCATAAATGTGATTTCATGATTTTTGAAAACAAATCCATTATGTAGTTTGGCAAGAAGCGGTAATACAGGGTTTCACAAATCGAAGAAATTAGTGTAATGGTTTATGAACAAAGACCTAGAATGCATGCTAATGATTTTGTTTGTCCAACTTAACAGTTTTTTCCGCCATAAGTATGTAACAGTGGTCCATTAAATGCTTGCGCAGCATGATCAAATTACTAGTAAGTTAAATGTCAGTCAGAGTTTATTGGCTAACAAAAGGTGTCTTGCTATGGTTCTAAAAAGACCAATTGTTGACATGAATTACACTTTATGAAAATATTCCTGCAAAAAGTTACTAAATACCAGTTCACCTTCAATCAGTCATGTCTTCCCAACTCTACTGCACCCTGCTTTCACTCTTCTGTCCACTCATGTACTAAAAGTTTTGACTAGTACTGTATTTTTCTGTGCTCTGTAGGTGTGTGAGGAAATAAAAAAGAAGCTGATCTCCCTGAAAGAGGTGCCAAACAGGATAGAGTGTCCGCTCATTTATCACCTTGATGTTGGGGCCATGTATCCCAACATCATCCTCACTAACCGTTTGCAGGTAGGTGGAAACAGCTTCTACAAAACAAAGGTATCTAAATACTAGACAATCGAAACAATGCCATGCAGTTGTTGCTTATTGTCAGCCATCGGCCATGGTGGATGAGGCCACTTGCGCTGCCTGTGACTTCAACAAACCAGGAGCCAACTGCCAGAGGAAGATGACTTGGCTGTGGAGAGGCGAAGTCAGTAAGTTGCATCGTATCCTTTGATGGACAGCCATATTTTCCTGAGATATGTTCACATGTCCAGTTCTTACCTCTCTGTCTACATTCAGTGCCAGCTACCCGCAGTGAATTCCACCGCATCCAGCAGCAACTGGAGTCTGAGAAGTTCCCCTCCCTGATCCCCAGTGGCCAGCCACGTGCCTTCCATGAGTTGATCCGTGAGGAGCAGGCACGCCATGAGAAGAAACGGCTCAGCGGTGAGCACTTTTAGCGAACCCTCACCTCCCCTCGGTGGGTTTTTTGGCGTGTGGGTTTGTTTCATGGCTGGTTTCATTTATGCAGTTTCGCTGTATGTGTGGTTTATATTCTTGTCAGACTACTGTAGGAAAGCCTACAAGAAAGTGCACCTGACAAGGCTTGAGGAGCGTGTCACCACCATCTGCCAGAGGGAGAACTCCTTTTATGTGGACACTGTACGGGCCTTTCGAGATCGCCGCTACGAGTTTAAAGGGCTGCACAAGGTACTAGCCTGCTGAATGCCCCTGCCATTGAGCATTGGGAAAAATAGCATTCTATGATAGTTATGTGCTTGTCTGCAGCAGGTCATTTTTAGCTGGTACACTCCAAAACTGTGGAATTTCCTCCCTGAGAATATGGTCAGAATTGCTTTCAAGATACACATTTGCGTGCTTCCTTTCTGTTCCATTTTTTTCTCATCATTTGTTTCACCATTATATCAGATTTAATCATCTCAGATTAGCTTGCTGTTTAATTTTGTTGATGTTTCATTGTTGTAGTTTATGCTGACTTTTACTGTAATATTGTTCCTGTGTTATTAATGTACCTTATATATTATTGTTCTCTCTGTAATGTCCTTGTGAAGGTGCTACATAATATAATTACTATTATTAGTAGTAAAAGTAGTATTAGTATAATTGTAAGAATACCTTGTGGACCCCCATGGTGAAGCTTTTTTCTTCCATGAGGTTTTTAGGAATTGGGGGAAATGCTGATGGTGTAGTGGCAAAAGAAGCTTAAAAGTTTAAGTCCCTGGTTGGCATTGGTGATGAGTGGATTTCACTGATATTAAAATAATTGGCTAAGCTAATATTCTGAGAAAGTAACAGTCTTAGAACAGTTGTACTTAATCCTTAGTGGCTCTGATCAGTCTTCTGTCTAATTTACATGTCTCAGGTGTGGAAGAAGAAGCTGGCAGCTGCTCAAGACAGTGGTGATGCAGCAGAAGTGAAACGTTGCAAAAACATGGAAATCTTGTATGAGTCTTTACAGCTGGCCCATAAGTGCATCCTCAATTCTTTCTATGGATATGTCATGCGAAAGGGGTATGTTCCTGGCAGCCACAGGTCAAGATTTTACTTGACATTGTATTGTCACTCATGTTATTAGTGAAGTCCTAAATCTAAGCAGGATTTTAACTTTTATAAAGTATTCTGTACTATGAGTCAAACTTGCTTATTGAAAGTTGGCAGTTGCACCTACAAATTGTTTGTCTCCCTTGAAGGGCACGTTGGTACTCCATGGAGATGGCTGGGATTGTTTGCTACACTGGTGCCAACATCATCACGCAAGCCAGGGAGCTTATAGAGCAAATTGGGTGAGCAAACCTCGAGTTTTTGTGTCTAATTTGTCATGGAATGGAATGAACTCATTGCTGGTTAAGCATCTCTTTAAACAAAGTGGGCAATAAAATATATTTGTACACTCATGGTCATTTGCAGGTAATGACAAATAGGTTTTGAAGTACGTTTATTATAATGTTTCACTGCCCTCTGTGATGCAGGAGGCCTCTTGAGTTGGACACAGATGGTATCTGGTGTGTTCTCCCAAACACCTTTCCTGAAAATTTTGTCATCAAATCCAGTAATGAGAAAAAGCCAAAGGTGACCATCTCATATCCCGGTGCTATGCTCAACATTATGGTGAAGGTAAAATATTTTTTTGTACTGTGCATAGCTGAGTTAATTGAAATGTGATACTGGTACATAATGGTGTGAACATTTTAATTATACCCATATAAGGTGTGAGTTTGATTTATTAGGGAGTTGCAGGACTTTTTTGAGGGTATTTTTTTAAAATATATGACTTGGACTCTTTAAAACTTTAATTTTATTCATTAGCACAAAATGCATACAAATATTTAGCTCTAGCCATTGTGATATTACAAAAGTTTTTGGAATATGTTTAACTCTGGAAGTGTCGTTTTGCTTTGCTGCAATTTTTTTCCCCCTAGCATTTCATTTTTGCCTGCAGGAAGGATTCACCAACCACCAGTACCAGGAGCTGGTGGACCCTGCAACCTTATCCTATGAAACACGATCTGAAAATAGTATCTTTTTTGAGGTGGATGGGCCCTACCTGGCCATGATCCTACCAGCATCCAAAGAGGAGGGCAAGAAACTTAAAAAGAGGTGGGAGGCCTGAGTTGGGTCTTTGACAGTCCAGGATGGTACCACAGTAATAAGTTGTTAAAACATATGTGCTCTTCCCCCTTTACAAAGGTGATTTGTTCCTGAGAAACCCTTCATAAGGTGAATCCTCATAAATCAAAGACAAAATTACCATTCATTTTAGTGGCAAAAATTTTTATGTCTTCCCAAGACACAAGTTGACACCCATTTGTGCTAAACATAGCTAATCCAATTAAATGAACACAATTACTAAAGCAGGTAACCTGAATCAAAACAGAACAGTAAAGACATTTACATTTATTCACTGAGCAGATGCTTCTCTGCAATGCGACGTACATCATAGAAAATACAATTTGTGCATTACATTAGGAGGAAGAGACAGCTGCCGATGTGTGATTCTTAAGTACAGTTAGTTTCCTTCACCATATGCACCGACGTTCATCACACAAGTAGCTGCATAAAACTTTACCAGAATATTGCCAATTCCTATTCACATTCCTAGTAGTTTTTTTTTTTTGATACATCATACATTTATGTTACATTGCAGGAGTAACTGTGTAAAGGATTGATCCAAGCATGATCATGAACATTTATACCTTACGGGCATGAACATTTATGCCTTACATTAATTTCAGAGATGATGGGCGAAGTGAGTCCAGAAGAGATGAGTTTTAAACCATTTTAAATGTGGACAAAGATTTAGCAGTTCTAAGCGATTGGGGAGGTTGTTCCACCACAACAGAGCCAGAACTGAAAACCTCCATGCTTTACCTTTCGTGCACAGGATGACCAAGCAGGCAGATGTGGAAGAGCGCAGTGGTCTGGTTGGCGTGTAGCAAGTGATCAAGTCCTGTACATAGCTGGGAGCAGTTTCATTGATGCATTTATAGGCCGTAACCAGGGTCTTAAATTTGATCCGGACAGCTATGGGAAGCCAGTGCAGAGAAATGAGTAGAAGTAAAGTAAGTAAGTACACGAGTAGAAGACAAAAGAAATCGATGAAAACAATGCAATTGAATTTACGTTTGCCAACATTGTTTAGATAGTTTGGATGATAACAGGTGAAACTTGCAAACAAGGCCTAATAGAGGTTGACAACTTAATGGAGCAAGAGTTAATGGGTAGCTGAGAAGAAGTCCACATGGCGGCTCTGGTGTCACACTACTCAGCTGACATGTAAACGGCATGTAAATGTTCTTCTTAAACGTGAAAAAATGTATGGTTATGTAAATTTAAGGAGGACAATTAACCATTCATAATCTCAAATCTTGTAAGCCAATGGTTGTGTCTCAGAGATGACTGCATTAAAGTATGAAAATTACTGGTAAGAAAAAAAAAATACAATTGTGAAAGTACTTTCTTTGGACAGGTATGCCGTGTTCAATGAAGATGGCTCTCTTGCTGAACTGAAGGGCTTTGAGGTGAAGCGGCGAGGAGAGTTACAGCTCATCAAAATCTTCCAGTCCTCAGTGTTCGAGGCTTTCCTTAAGGGCACCACACTGGAGGAGGTCTACGCTTCTGTAGCGAAAGTGGCTGACTACTGGCTGGATGTACTCTACAGCAAGGTGAAGTTTACCCTTCATTTACTCTGAGTTATGCTGCTCTTCAAGGCCAGTACAACTCGAGCTTTGCTTGTGACATCCGTACCTCAAACCTCCAGGCTGCCAACATGCCGGATACAGAGCTGTTTGAGCTGATCTCTGAGAACCGTTCCATGTCCCGCAAGCTGGAGGACTACGGCGAGCAAAAGTCTACCTCCATCAGCACAGCCAAGCGCCTGGCTGAGTTCTTAGGTGACCAAATGGTGAAAGACGCTGGTCTAAGCTGCCGCTACGTCATCTCCCGCAAACCTGAGGGCTCCCCTGTTACTGAGAGGTGAATCCAGAATCCAAAGCAGCTTGCTCGTTAGTGCTGTTCCCATGACATCCGCTTATGAATGAATTTGTGTAGTACTGAAGTCTCTGACAAATATTCAGTGGAACAGAAAACTTCTGCTCAATAATGTCATGTAGAACCACACAAGGTAAGAAAAAGACACAGCTTTGGAAGTTCAAAGTACTGCTTAGACCTGATGTTTGTGTGTGTGTGTGTGTTTTCTGGACAGGGCCATCCCACTTGCCATCTTCCAGGCTGAGCCCAGTATAAGGAAACACTTTCTGCGCAAATGGCTCAAGATGCCCAGCCTCCACGACTTAGACATCCGCTCTGTGAGTCCAGCTCCATACCATGCAAACTTTACAGTAGAGAGTTAATTTTCCAACATTCGTACGGTTTTAATACTGTAGCTCAACTTGTTGCTCTCACTTGGTCCCATCTGATACACCTTTCTGTTGCTGCTTTGTGCTGATGGCGCTTTTATTCCCTGGAGATACTGGATTGGAACTATTACATTGAACGGCTAGGGAGTGCCATACAGAAAATCATCACCATTCCCGCAGCCCTGCAGCAGGTATAGCCAGGAAAGGGTGGGAGATTGAGCTTGTGCACTAGAGGGTGATCTCATGCACTAGAATGAGTAGCCATTCTCCTTGGTTTGTTTTTCACAGGTGAAGAACCCAGTGCCAAGGGTCCGTCACCCTGACTGGTTGCACAAGAAGCTGCTGGAAAAGAACGACATCTACAAACAGAAGAAGATCAGTGAACTCTTCACCAGTGAGGGCAGGAGACAGGTAGCTTCACAAGATCACTGTTTGTACACTTAAAATACTACATATGTACCACTTAGACCATGTCAGTGAGACATTAAAGGGCACAATGTTTGTTTAAAAGCAGGCACCTGCAATGTCCTGCTTCTGTAAGATGTGTTCGAAAATCATGATGCCACACAGTCGCCTTTCACTTCTTCTCCTAGGTGACCTCCCACCAGCCAGCCCTTAATGGTAGTCAGTCTTCAGAATCTGGGGAGGTGCCGGACATGGAGGACTTTGGTATGCCGCGGCACCCCCTGCAACCTGCCATTCTCATCAGCACTAAACGCAAGAGAGCATCCCAGGGTGGGGAACACGAGGTGGAGTCACAAGAGCTGGAGCTCACGCAGTCATGGAGGGAGATCCTTGGCCCGCCACCACCCTCTGGAAAAACAAAGGTACACAGCTCACACCTGAATGCTGTTTCTAGGCTGTCCTGATGCTATAATCACTCATTGAGACAAATTCTAGGTCTTACGGCAAAATGCATGGCCAGCTTGCAGTGTAGACCTTACCACTTAAGATCTCCCCTGGATGAGTTTCACTATGGGAGAGTATTGGTTCCACAAGGTTGGCCACTGTGCTCCTTCCTCTCCCTCCAGGAAGAGCGCCTGGTGTGGCTACGCTACCACAAAAAGAAGTGGGAGCTACAGCTGCGCCAGCGACGACAGCATCGCAAGAAACGGCGTCTGACCGATGGTGGGGCTGTGCCCGCAGGGGGTAGGGTGATCCGGGGAGGCACTGGCACCACTGATCTAGGAAACTTTCTGCGTCGGACAGCCCGCAGTATCCTTGACCTTCCCTGGCAGATGTACAGGTACGTTTGGCAGCTCAGCTGCCGGGTGCTCTTTGGATTATTTCTCAAGCACACACACACACACACACACATTTTCCGAACCGCTTGTCCCATATGGGGTTGCGGGGATCCGGAGCCTACCCGACAACACAAGGCGTAAGGCCGGAGGGGGAGGGGACACACCCAGGACGGGACGCCAGTCCGTCGCAAGGCACCTAAGCGGGACTCGAACCCCAGACCCACTGGAGAGCAGGACCCGGTCCAACCCACTGCGCCACCGCACCCCCTATTTCTCAAGTACACCTTTCAAAAATGAAAAGGTCACGCACGGGGAGACCGAATAGGATGCTCGGGCCCGACGTAGCCGGCTAGCCCGCCCCCCGCCGGCACCACTGCCGCCACTGCCACCACCGCGCGCGCCCCAACCGCCACCGCCCGGGGCAGCCCCGCGA
Source organism: Scleropages formosus (assembly GCF_900964775.1). Taxonomy (NCBI): domain Eukaryota; kingdom Metazoa; phylum Chordata; class Actinopteri; order Osteoglossiformes; family Osteoglossidae; genus Scleropages; species Scleropages formosus. The sequence goes on from NC_041824.1 coordinate 25,822,240, forward strand.
CCCCGGCCCGCCAGGACCGGCAGGGGCCGGGCCCCACCCGGGGGGCCCCAAGGCCGACCGCCCGGCCCGCGCACCCCAGCAGCGGCGCCCCGAGCAGACCCCAGCCCAGCGGCCCGTACCGCCCCCCATCCCCCGAAGGGAACGGGAGGGCGACGTAGCCCCCGCCCAGCGGTCCCCCGGCACCCGCCGCCGCGGCACCCGAACCGAAGCGATCGCATCCCCACGGGCCCCGCCGACCGAGCACCGAACCCCCGACCGGCCCGAAAGACACCTCCGGTATATACGCCCTCGGCCTTCACGAAAGTCACATCCATGTGGTCCACTCCGTCACATTCAGACCACGCCCAGAGTGGACCTCCACAGGCGGGTCCTAGCAAGCCACGGTTGGCGAGCACGAGATGGAAAAGTCGGTCCCAAGGGCCCTGAACAACTCCCCGGACGGCGGGCCAACTCCGGGAGGGGGGTGAATAATAGGCACCGCTCCACCCCCTGGGAGCGGGACTATGACAGCCTTTGGTCCTGGCAGGGCGTCACTTCTGCCGTCCCACCGAGAAGACTCGCTATTGGTTATCGCACCGCCCCCCTAGCGAGCCCGAGGGGAGCGGTCTATCCAGCACCTCTGGCGGGACCGCTTTTGGTGAGGCAGGGCGCCACTCTGCCGCCAGTCCGGTACGGTCGGGTCGCCTGGCCACGACCCGAGAGGGGCGTGGGATGCCCTCGATTCAACAACCTCCCATCTTCCGAGAGGATGTCTAGCCAGAGCCAAGGACCCACCCGCTCTGACTCCGGGTTTCTGGCTAACACTAGGTGCTGGGCTCCCCACCGTAGCCGCAGAACACCCCCAGGATATCCAGGGAGTATAGCAGCGCCCTGCGGCTAACCAGCTCGGCGAAAGCCTTAGCCCTGTGCTTCGCCAGTCCCAGTTCGGACAGGATCTCGTTGTTAAACTCGGGCCACTTCCCTCGAGCTCCCACTACCAAGCCGAAGAACTTGACCCTATCCGCAGCCGTTAACTCCGAGACCTGCGGGCCCAGATGACTGTAAACAAACACTTAAACGTTAAATAATGTAAAACATTTAATTTTGGATGTGGTGACACTAGGAGACTGTTCACTAGTGGTGCATATGTGTGTATGATGAGTCTTTTCTCCCCTCGGGGTTTGCTATAGGCTGGACTCTGTACATGCGCACTGGAGTGCATCAGCAAGCCTTCTTGTAAGATATACACGTGTGGCATCCAATAAAGATTTTGAAGGTGTTGGAAACCAACCCGGACGGGTAGCGTTTGTTGTTTTCTGGAGCCCTAAGTGTCTAGGCGAACCCGACAAGAACGCTCGGTTACAATAATTTTTACATGGAAATTAAAATCCTGGAAAGTATAACAGCAAAACATCTAGTCTGAAGTAATGTTCTGACAGGTTTTATGATGCTTACATGTTGTGTAATTGAAACAATGTGTTTGTCATTAAAATGTTAAGCAACTTTGTCATATTGTCTTGACTATTGAGAGGACAAAATTTGTGCAGATTGCAGAGACGAGTCATCCAGGCCTGTTCAAGCTCTGGGCTGTAATTGGCAATGACCTGCACTGCATGAAGCTCAACATTCGCCGTGTCTTCTATGTGAACCAGAGGGTTCCCAAACAAGAGGAAGGAGCCAACTACAAGAAGGTCTGTGATTGCCTGTTGGGATTGCCATGACAGCTTGGCCTAGTGAGTGTAGTAAAGGCTCAGATACTGGCCTTGAGTGAAAAATGAAGAATAATAATCTGGTATAGGTGATATAACTTGGTAATATACTGTAGGTATAGTGTAGGACCGTTTAAACACAAATTTGTTCAAACCATGGCAGGATCAAGGTTTCCAACTTTGTGTTAATGCAACTGGAGTCAGACTATGTAATAGCACTGAATATTTAAAATAAAGTAACATAACATTTGGCGAAATGAAATCAGTTTTTGGTTTTTGGCCATCCCATCACATGCTCTGTGGGTAAGAGCAGTCAAGGGCCTTTTTACGAGACATGGTCAGATGTGTCTGTGAAACTTTTGAACCACTCTTGCAAGTTGCTGATGCGTTGGATATTCTTCTGTATTGTGCTTTTATATGGGAAACATGCAAAAAAAATAGAGAATGATCCTTCATTCAGGGTGGAACAAATCCTAACACCAGTTTCAGAAGAGGGTGTATAATTGTTAAAATTGTACCTGATGTTTTTTTTTTTTTAGTTAGGTTTAGTTATTCGTTTATTTTTTATTTGTAATATACTGTTATTTGTCTGATCATTCTTTCAGGAATCAGTTCTGTAGTAAGCTGTGTGTGCTGCTGTCTCAGTCAACCACCTTTGGGACTAATGAAGTTCTCATTCATTCAAATGGCAAGAAAATGTTTAAATGAGCACATTCATAAATTAATCATCACTTTTTTCCCCCTGCTCACTGCAGGTCAGTCGAATGCTGCCTCGTTCCAACATAGTTTATTACCTGTATCAGTACACAGTACCTGAGGATATGTACCAGGAGCACATCAACGAGATCAATGCTGACCTCGCTGTCCCCGATATAGAAGGTGTTTACGAGACACAGGTAAAGTGTAAAAGCTGTTATTGAGTTGCTGTTGTTACCATCTCTCTTTGAACATTATTGAAGTTAGTTTCTCTCACTGTTGTCATGCAGGTTCCTCTCCTGTTCCGCGCACTTGTGCAGCTGGGTTGCTTGTGCATGGTCAACAAACAGGTGGTCCGCAGCCTAGGTGGCCGTGAGACAGACACTTTCGACCTAGAACATCTGGAGATGAGGTCCCTAGCTCAGTTTGGTTATCTGGAGCCTGGTACGTCTATACCTGAATGCTTAGAATTAATGCTTCAGTGCTGTCTGTTTGAATAAATATATGTTGTTCTATCATGACTGAGGTTGTGATTGGCATCACAGAGTTCATTCCCATGTTGATGTTTCCTTCTTCCGTCGGTAGGTAGTGTGCGCCATATTTTCCTGTACCACCACAGCCAGGGTCACAAAGCCCTGTTTGGTCTCTTCTTCCCATCCCAGCGCAAGGCCAGCATCTTTGTTCTGGACACGGTGAGTTTATCAGCAGTCAGCACAGCACAGCAATCCACTAATCTTGGAATTGTGGCCAATGACTTGTGACTTTTAGTCCCAAGACTTTTCTTACACTCTTAAGTGAAGAACTGAACAGCCCAAGTAGTGGAGCAATGCTACCCATTCAGGTCCGCAGTAACCAGATGCCCAACCTGAGCGCCCTGTACGAGGCTGAGCGCACTGCCCTACTGGAGAAGACCAGTGATGATCTCCTCCCTCCGGAGAAACACACATTCGAAGTGCGAGCGGAAAATGACGCCAAGGCTGTGGACCGTGCCTTACAGCGTCTGCTGCTCAACTACAAGGTCTGACCTACTTTTATGTAATATAATTTATCACTATGACTTTTTTTTTTCATACTGTCAATTTTTCAATTCAATATATTTTTATAGAGCGCTCTTCTCACGCAGTGACACAGGGCGCTTTAACACAGGCATTAAGGCAAGAAAAACAAATACATCAGATGAAGAAGCAAAGAAGACAGTTGACTACCGACTATCATAATATAATACTTTTATAGAGCTATAAGTATGCCTACAGGCCACGGAGGAAAGGAACAAAAACTCCCAACTGAAAATCAAGGGACAAAAAAACCTCTGGCTGCCCACCCCTCCTGGGCATTCTAGATTAACTAACAATTCTAAGCCAGTTTACAAGTAACAATGATATTGTTGCTGTATGGTAGCTTGAATCCCCGGCTCAGCATGGTATGTCACGTCCATCATGGCAGTTGGTCATCATCTTCAGTCGGCATGGGGTGCATCTGTGACCACTGGTCGGCCTCCTCAGGTCTTATGTAGGGGGACTGCTCAACAAGAAGAAAGACTTAGTAATTTGTAAGTTAAACAAGTAAATTTAATTTGCATTGTATAGAACTGGGAAAAACAAACACAGTCAAGTGGAATTACGTTTCGAGGTGGAATGCCTGAGTAATGTAATGTTAAATATAATGAAAGTAATGAAACTAATACCATTTGTTGTAAAGATTGGCGTGATTGTGTCAAGAGCATCACCACCCACCAGAAGTACCTCTGATTTACTGGCATTTAGAGAAAAAAAAAATTTTTACTCATCCGTAATTTTATATTGGTAAAACAATTAGCTAAAGACACTACATGTGATGGATCATCAGGCTTAAATGGTGCATATAGCTGTGTGTCATTGGCATACGAAGGGAAATTCACATTATGTTTGCGAATAATGTCACTTAATGGTAACATATACAGTGAGAACAGTAATGGACCCAACAGAGAGCCCTGTGACACACCATACTAAACCGTAGTTGAGATGGCGGGGGTGCAGTCATCAGATTTAAAATTTTGAGTACAGAGTTGTTCTCAATCCAGCCTGAACCTCATCTGGGCCCTGTTACTCATTTGTGCTGTCCAGGAAGAGCGCCGGGGTCCCACCCTGATCGCTGTGCAGTCCAACTGGGATTTCCGCCGTTTGGCAACAGGAATGCCAGTTCTGGAAGAATTCCCAGTAGTGTCAGTACATGTGGTGGATGACATCAGCTACAGTGTACTGGACTGGCAGCGCCATGGTGCACGGCGCATGATTCGACATTACCTTAACCTGGACAGCTGCCTGTCCCAGGCATTCGACATGGCCAGGTTACTGCTCTGCTTTGTGTCCTTCCTCTCACCCAAGGAGCATTGTGCTTTGAGTTCTTCTCCAGCTTCACACACTCTGCCCCCCCCAGGTACTACCATTTGCCTGTGGGGAACCTCCCTGAGGACATTTCCATCTTCAGCTCTGACCTGTTCTTTGCTCGACACCTGCACAAGCACAACCACCTGCTGTGGCTGTCACCAACAGCACGGCCCGACCTGGGAGGCAAAGAGGCCGATGACAGCCGCCTAATCATGGAGACTGAGGATCGGGGCACTGTGGAGATCAACACACCAGGCTGTTACTCCGCAGGTATGTCCAGTGTGGCTAACACAGTAGCTAGCAAGAGGCAGTGTTCTTTTTTAGCCTGTTGGGCAAGCCTAAGCCTTTATGGTGTGTGTCTTTGTCTGTGTGTGTATTTGTGTATGTGTGTACTAACAAATGTGTGAGCAGTGTGTGTGGAGCTGGACCTCCAGAGCCTTGCCGTCAACACCATCCTGCAGTCCCAGCACGTCAATGACATGGAGGGCGGCGCTAGCCTGGGTGTCAGCTTTGACGTCCTTCAGCAGGCCTCCTTAGAAGACATGATGTCAGGAAACCAGGGTTCCCCTGCAGTTGCCAGCTATGATGAGACAGCGCTCTGCTCCAGCACTTTCAGGTGAACAATCCACATAGGTATGACAGTCAGGACAGGTGGCTCAGTTTTCACATTCTTACTATAATAAGTTGGAAGGATTTAAGGAACTCCAAAGTGAAAAGGTATGGAGCTCAACATTAAAGTATGCCCTTGGATTAGAGCTGCTGCTACTTAAGATGAACTTGTTATCTTGTTTAAATACCTCCTGGTTGTCTCCCATAGGAGGAACATCAGGTACTCTGCTAGTCAATACTACCTTCACCAGGATAAGAAGTTTGTGAGAACAGAAAACCAAGTTATGAATTGTGTAATAAAGAAATAGTTGAATGTAAACTATGAAAATTGTATTTAAGGAGCTCGAGTTGTAACCAGAAGAGGTGTAGTAGAGAAAGTGTTTTGTTACAGCAGTATTATAACCAACCCCACTGTCCTCCCGTTAATCGTGTGTCACTACGTACAGGATTCTAAAGAGCATGGTGGTAGGCTGGGTGAAGGAGATTACGCAGTACCACAACGTGTATGCGGACAACCAGGTGATGCACTTCTACCGCTGGCTGTGCTCGCCTAGCTCGCTGCTGTACGATCCGGCACTGCACCGCACACTGCACACCATGATGAAGAAGGTCTTTCTGCAGTGAGTGTGCTACCTTTTCCTCTTGGCAGATGGTTTTAACAGTTTAACGAGAACATTATAACTCCAGTCCAGTTTGTGCTTTTAGTTGAATGAAGCATCAATGGGATTTGAACATAGTTGGGAAATATTTACTCTATATCAGTAATATGTCACCCTTTTGATTGGATAAGTAGTTATGAGAAATGGATGTGTGGATATGTTGAATATATTGTTTATCCTGCTTATTTGTTCTTTTCATCAGATTAGTTGCAGAGTTCAAACGTCTGGGCTCCTCTGTAATCTATGGGAACTTCAATAGGATCCTGTTGTCCACCAAGAAGCGGCGACTGGATGATGCTCTTGCCTACGTGGAATACATCACCAACAGGTCAGGTGCCATCTGATGTCAGCAGCATCATACAGCTTTGGAAACTGTTATTGCCTACATGTTCCTAGTTACTGGTTGTCATTTTTCTAGGTCTGTTGCATTAAGTTTATGGTAACATTGTAATGTATAGAGATCTTAGAAAAGTTAGACTTCCTTATGAATCACTGTACTTTTTGCTGTTTAGTGAGATGAAAAAGTAAGTACAGCCCTGATTTTAAAGATATTGTGGGTTATCAAGAGATGAAACAGAGATCAGGAGAGACATAATACAATGTCTGTGGAAGGCCCAGTGTCTTTAATGTGATTCCACTCTCAAACAAGCTGTCAGAAAAGCAGGAACAACTTAGAACACAGTTAGCAAACTGTCCACACTTAGCAAACAAGTCCATGCAGGGGAAAAAAAGGCAAGGGAAAAAAGAAAGTCATCAATCCCTGGTTTGGGAGCATCGTCCCATACCGGTTCTCCTGGTCAGAAGGTAGGTTGTGGTAGTTGTGTTGAAAACCAGCTCAGTCGTGACTCACCAGATTTGTAAGCAGTCATCTGTGCTGCTCTCTCATATGTCGTCCCTGGTGCTGCCGCTTGACATGCTTAGGTTGCGGATTTCACTGGGAGTGTCAGGGGAAGCATCAATGTAGGAGTCTTCCGTGTAGGAGTGCATCTCACCGACTGCATTCCCCAGCCTTCTCCAGTGCCCTTTATCCCTCAAGGTGATGGGAGGATTGGGTACAGATGTGTAGGAATGCCAGCTGTCCCAGGTGCTGAAGGCTTTCCCTCTCACTCCATCACAACATTAACGTGTATGTAATATGCTTAAATCATATCATTGTGTAAAACTGACTGGATTTAACAAATAACACTGGAAATTTTACCTTTGCAAATTTGTATTCAACAAAATTCAGCATAAATGCAATTTCCTGTGGTGGAAAAAGAAAGTACATCTCTAAATTCAACATTGTATGTTGCCTGCTTTGACTGGTAACTTCAAGTAAACATTTTTGAACTTTGGTCAACTCTTCAACACAAAACTGCTACAGTCATGTAATGTTTGAAGGCTTTGTATCATGCACACGTTGCTTCAAGTCCCTCTAACATTTTCCATTGATTTAAATCTCAGAAATTGACCTGGCTGCAGGAGTTTCATTTGCAATTCAGCTTTAGTTTTTTAAAACCAGACTCACATTCTGCTCCAGTACCCTTTGGTACATTGTGGAATTCATAGTTCACACAACAGTACTAAGCTGCCTGGACTTTTAAGCAGCATAACAGCCCCATGGCATTATGCTCCTGTTTGGTTTCATCCAGATAGAAGTTTGAAATGGTAAATCAGAATCCATCTTATTTATATGGGACAGATGATAGCGTAGGGGTGAGTGCTGTTGTCCTTGGGTCTGAAGGCTGTGATTTGCCTGTGTTGCCGGGTAGGCTCCGGTTCCCCGCGACCCCGTATGGAACAAGCGGTTTAGAAAGTGTGTGTGTGTGTGTGTGTGTGTGTGTGTGTGTGTGTGTGTGTGTGTGTGTGTGTGTACTACTGCTATAGTACCTTTGCTATATGTACTTCGGGGGGCACGGTGGCGCAGTGGGTTGGACCAAGTCCTGCTCTCTGGTGGGTCCTGGGGTTTGAGTCCCGCTTGGGGTGCCTTGTGACAGACTGGTGTTCCGTCCTAGGTGTGTCCCCTCCCCCTCCAGCCTTATGCCCTGTGTTGCCGGGTTAGGCTCCGGCTCCCCGCAACCCTGTATGGGATGAGCGGTTCAGATGATGGATGTGTGTGTGTGTGTGTGTACTTCTCCAAAATTTCTCCAGTAAAATTACCTAGCTGTTTAAAAGGGTGAATACCTACAATTATTTACCCGTTTATACAGCTTTCCATGGTTTCTTCGCTATTTTGGAGCTTCTGCTTTTTTCTTCAATTTTTGCTTTGCAGGTGTCTGATACAGTTTGTTTCTTAACACAATATTCCTCACAAACACTGCTAAATTCCAGTCACATGTGACCAATAATCATTTCTTTTGTTTTACATTCACAATTGTCGCTTTACTTTTTTGTTCATAGTATATTAATTACAAAAAATGTAGCACAACACAACAAACGGAATTTGCGATAAAACGATCCATGTTCCAGATACTGTATACAGCTAACTCTTCAACAACATGGTTTGAACTGCGTGTGTCCCCTTATACGTGGATTTTAATAATAAATATATTGGAAAATTTTTGGAGATTTGCGACAATTTTAAAAAACTTGCAGATGAACTGCATAGCCTGGGAATATCGAAAAAAATTAGGAAAAAGTTATGTCATCAATGCATAAAATATATGTACAGTACTGTGCAAAAGTCTTAGGCACTTAGATGTTTCACAAAAATATTTGTTTTAGATGGTTATTTAATGTCTTCTGCATTAGTGTCAATGGGAAAGAGCATATTTTAGATTTCCAAGCATTCCTTTTGCAAAAAGTTACAGTATTAGAGTAAGGGTTTTGTATGTTCTTAAAGAAAGAAAGTAAAATAGTAATAAACCACTTTCCAAATAGAGAACTTGAGGTCTTGTATGGCAAACCGATTAACTGAAACAGAAACAACTGTATAGAGGCAATAAAACTGGGCGAGGGACAACCATACTGAAAATGTGAGGTTTTGTCAGATATGGCAGTTTAACTCTCAGATCTTACACCATGGCAAGAGTGAGTATAGCAACAAGACATAAGGTGGTAATCCTCGGGTCAAGCGGTTGTTGACGATGGATGGTGACTGAACTTTGTAGGAAGTTAATTAGTTAAGTGCATTGTTCTTAATTCATTCATGTTCATCATTCTCACTATACAGCTTTTTTCCCCCAAGTGCCTGAAACTTTTACACAGTACTGTAGATACTAGTCTATTTTATCATTTACTACCATAAAATATAAACGTAATACGTATAACATCTACAGTCTTTTGTATCATATAAGACAATATTGATGTAGGTACTGACAGACAGAAGATTCATTTTGTAAACGGATGATATGTGAACTTACAGTATCGATAAATACAGTACAGTAAATGTATTTTCTGTTCTTTTTGATTTTCGTAACATTGTCTTTTCTCTAGCTTACTTTATTGTAAAAATATAGTGTATAATACATATAACATACAAAATATGTGTTAATGGACTGTTTCGGTAAGGCTTCCAGTCAACAGTAGGCTATTGGTAGTTAAGTTTTTGAGGAGTAAAAAGTTATACACGGGTTTTCAACTGCATGGGGGATCGGTGCCCCTAACCCCCGCGTTGTTCAAGGTTCCACTGTACTTTGCTTTAACAGTATAACTGACAAAATACATGCATACCGGCATATCAACCAGACTACTCTGGGGAAGTACCAACAGATTAATTGTAGAATTTGTTGAATCTGTTAAATAAGAGTCTGTGGGCAGCAAGGTGTCAGAGTGAGTAGCACTGCAACCTCTCAGCACCTGGGTTGTTTGGGCATAAGTTTGAATCTGGCTCAGTTTTTGTGACGTTTGCATGTTCTTCAGTTTCTTCCTGCAGTCCAATGACTTGCTGTCCAGGTTGATTGGTGATACTAAATTTGGTTTAGTCTGTAAAAGGGTTCGTGTGTGGCTACCCTGAGGTGGACTGCTGTCCCTTCCAGGCTGTATCGCTCTCTGCTTTGTGCCCAGTAATTCCAGGATAGGCTCCGGACCACCATGACCCTGATCAGGACAAGACATTATTGAAAATGGATAGATGGAAATAAGTCAGCTAAATTGAGCTCTTACTGTATTAAATCAGGCACTTTTTCCCAGAGTACAGTACACTGCTGTGTATCACCTAATGTATTATGGGCATGTTCCTTTAATGTAATTTTACTGAAGTTTCGCTACTCCCTACATTCTTAGCATCCACTCAAAGGAGATTTTCCACTCGTTGTCCATCTCTTTCTCACGATGCTGGGAGTTTCTGCTGTGGATGGATCTGACCAACTACGGAGGGGTGAAGGGCAAACTTCCTTCCAGCATTCTGTACCAAGAGGTACCTCTGCCTGTGCTGCTCTAACTGCTGTAGTGTCTCTGCTGTGAAGTGGTTTGTAGAATGAAATGTAAAATGCCATAATTTTTAATGTTGGATTGCTCTATGTATTGTTGATGTAATGCACCTACAATACTACTGTATTGTATTCTCAAAAAACGTGCATCGCTTTGGAGAAAAGTGTCTGCTAAATGAATAAAATGTAAATGTGAATGTAGGATGGAAAGGTGCAGAAAAAGCTTAGAGACAAGGAGGGAGCAGAAGACTACAGTGATGATGAAAATGAAGAGGAGGATGCTGAGCCAGGAGGAGAGGATGACATAGAGAGCGATGTGGAGGACCTAATTGAGAGTAACTGGAATATTATGCAGTATCTTCCCCAGACAGCCTCTTGTCAGAAGTACTTTCTGATGATCATCTCAGGTACTCTTAAACTTGAAAGGTTCCTTTTACAGGGTTGTTTTTCCCATACAGTTGTGGTGTTTAATTTGTTCTTATGTAATCTGATTGGTTCTTAGCTTACATCGCAGCTGTCTATCATAGCATGAAGGAGGAACTGCAACGCAATGCCCCTGGGGCCACACCCATTAAAAAGAGGGGGGTGAGCGAAGCCTCACAGCAAGCAATGGGAGACACCAACGCCTTGCCTGGTAAGGACTTCAGGATCGGTTGTCAGTGTTGACTATGTTTAAAATCATCACTGGAAGTAGCAACATTAAAGAGTTGGATTTATAATCAAAAGGGCCACAAACTATTTTGTTGTTGTTAATGCATGTTTAGATATGTCTTTATTATTTACATGTTTTAAAATTGCTGCAGTGGCTTATGTTTTCATACAACAGCATGTTTGCCTGCTCTGCAGTCATTCTCCTTCTATACATTCTTTGTGCACGATCTTGATAGACGAAATACAGTACAATACCACACATGTATGTAATCAATTCCATGTAGGTTATCATGGCAAAACAGCTCCAGTTCCTGATCAGTTTATTATAAGTTCAGAGTGATCATCTGCATTTTTATGTTACTGTGTTGAATGAAGATTAAACACTCATGGGAACATTTAAGAAAATCAAATTATTGTGGTTTTTTCATTATGTACAGAAACTTAATCATGCTTGTTATGAGGGAACTCTGAAGAACAAGCCATAAAGATTAATACATGTGGCACGAGTTGTCCAATGCAACGCAGGAGAGGGGACTGTCCAAATACAATGGGAACATTCAACATACACATGGCAAGATATTGTATGCCATGTGTATGTTACAATGGCTGTACACAAGGACCCAGTCCAACTGTGAACCCATAAAGAAAAAACATCCAGCATTGCCATTATACATCTCCATGACTCAAGACCAAGCAGCTTAGTTTCCTCCCCCAACCACCAGATCAACCACAGAGTGCCAACATGGATATTTCATTGAAGTTGTCAAGTGGGCACCTCCCTTCTTGGTGTTTCGTTGAATTAGGCCCATGACACCTCAGGGCGGCTCAACAGCAAAGTCTGGCATCCCAGACCCACCCCCCTCCACACATGTTAGATGCCCTTCATCCTCAACAAATGCAGCAATTCCACAAACTTAACCACCCCAATTTAATAATATCACACCTCCACACATACCATAAAATGCTGAAAATGCACCAACTACACAAACTTAAACCATCTCAGATTACTCCATTCATGCAAACAACAATAGCTGCAAATGCACCACTCCACAGACTTAAATCAACCTACTTAACAAGGCCATGCCTCCTTACATACCAACAGCTGCCTCCATAGCTAGCCACCTGCTACTGATTTTAACAACCACTGCACACCTCCCTCTGACCTGTAACTTAAGTACCCTGCTCTCAACCATAACCACTGAGTCGCCTTCTCAGCAGCCTCAGACATGTCATTCACTGCCATCCTTAACGAACGTCCTCTGATACCAAATTCCCCCAACAACAATGTGGCGGATTAAGCCACAAACCCCCCGACACCTACCTCTACTGGTCTCACATGAGCCCACCACCCATGGTCTTTTGCCTCTGCCACCAAATCTGCATTCTTTAACATTTTCAGCTCATATGCCTCCCCAATAGCATCCTCAAATGGCACTGTTAATTCTACAAAGTACACGATCTGCTCACACACTGAATATAATACTATGTCTGGACGTAATAAAGTAACCATAATAACGTGTGGCACCTGGAGCTGTTTCTCCAAATCAGCCAGCAGCTTCCAGTCTTGTGTGTTACCCCACCTACTGAGACACGTCCGCTCTTGCACAGTGTTACTTTCTCCCGCCCGCACAAATCCAGTTGTACTATTTATACTGCCAGCAGCAAAGAATTTACCAACAAATGCTTAAACACAACAATGAGCCCAAAGGAAAGGAAACAATGAACCCACTAAGAACTGTCTGTTTAATCATAACTGTAATGTAAGTGGCAGTGTCTCTTGATCTCGCAGGTATGATCACCTTTTCCCAGGAGTATGTGTCAAGTGAACTGACACAGAATGTCTTCACCATCACTCAGAAGATTCAGAAGAAGGTGACAGGCAGCAGGAGTGGCACGCTGCTGTCGGCTATGTTCCCCAGCCTGCCTGGTTCCCATCTGCCCCTCAACAACCCTGCACTGGAGTTCATCAAATATGTCTGCCAGGTACGTGGCTGGCTCGCTGGGCCTTCTCATTGATTTGTGTCTGATCAGATGTGAGGGTGTGTGTTACCACTGTAGCAACCTTTTTTACTGATTGCCATGTCTCTTTACACTCATCCAGGTATTGTCCTTGGATGCCAACATCACCAATCAGGTGAACAAGCTCAAGAGGAACCTTTTGCGTCTAGTAGATGTGGGCGAGTTCTCTGAAGAGGCCCAGTTTCATGACCCTTGCAAGTCCTTTGTCCTCCCAGAAGTCATCTGCCGCCACTGTAACTTCTGCCGGGACTTAGATCTTTGCAAGGATCCTTCTGTAGCACCGGTGAGAGCTCAAAACTGTTACTGGATTAGGGTCTGGAGCTTAGCTTGATTTTGTATATATTTAATAACATTATATATTGTGTAATTTTAGTTTTTGATTAGTACAACTGCCTGGATTCCAGAGTAATTGTATTAGTGATAACTATCAAGAAAATTGGAAAAATTGCAACTTGCATAAATAGTACTACTCAGTGTAACCAGGGTACACAAATGCAATGACTCGGGTGGCTTTGTTCAATATGCTAAGCAGGATTTTTGATATTGTACCTTCCCGCAGGATGGCTCAGTCCTCCCCCAGTGGTTCTGCTCCAACTGTCAGGCACAGTACGAGACAGAGGCCATCGAGATGACATTGGTGGAGTGTCTTCAGAAGAAGCTTATGGCGTATACTTTGCAGGACTTGGTGCGTGTGGCCCTGAATGGTGTATCAACAAAGACAGCACAGTTTCAGGGAAAAGCTGTCCTTGTGTTTCTTTTATAAGAGCAAAAGGAACTTTTTTCCCATTATTTGGGTAACAGTGGTTGGAGCTGATGCCTCTGGCCTCAGCAGTTGTAAGTTCTAATCATATCTCCTGCTATAGTACCCGTGAGAAAGCTGCTATGCCCTAAATTGCTCTGGTGAAAATTTACCCAGCTGTATAAATTAGTAAACATTTGTAGACATCTGAACATCATAAGTTGCTTTCAAAAAGAACATTAACTAAATAAGCAAATGTTTTATGGAGCATTTGTGCTGCACAATGCCATAGTGAGTAGCAGTGTTTTGTCACAGTGGCTCGATGATGTGAGAGAATGTGGGTTCAGATCCATCTATTTGTGTGGAGTTTGCATGTTTTTTCCTGTGTTTGCACGGGCTCCTTCAGGTGCTTTGATTTCCAACCACACTCCAAAGATGTGTGACAGATGAACTGGTGACTTTCAGTTGCCAATTGTTTGTGTGTATTTGTGTTTTTGTGAGAGAGCGAGAAAGTGAGTGTTACTTTGCTCTGCCATATAAAGAGGTGTATGTTTTGGTATACCACCTGTATAGTATATGTAACAGGGGTGCGCGGTGGCGCAGTGGGTTGGACCGGGTCCTGCTCTTCAGTGGGTCTGGGGTTCAAGTCCCGCTTGGGGTGCCTTGCGACGGACTGGCGTCCCATCCTGGGTGTGTCCTCTCCCCCTCCGGCCTTACGCCCTGTGTTGCCGGGTAGGCTCCGGTTCCCCGTGACCCCGTATGGGACAAGCGGTTCTGAAAATGTGTGTGTGTGTGTGTGTGTGTGTGTGTGTGTGTGTGTGTGTGTAGTATATGTAACATTGTAAATCACCTTCGACAAAGTAATCAGCTATGTACTACTTGATAATCATTTTATGCTTGACGAAAAGTGTTGAGTAATTGCATAAATATGAACATGAACCTGGATTTTTAACATGGCTTTAGGCATGTTTCATGATACCCATTTTCAGTGGGTCAGATATTTGGAATCAGGAGTGTAATTAAAGACTAGGTGACAGGAAAGTTAGCAAGCATTACTCTGAACTATAGTGTTTTCCCCTTGTTTTGTACACCAACCGTATTTTTAGGAAGGTGCTCAAAAACCTAGGCAGTTATAAATGAGCAGTGCTCCATATACATGTGAATCTAGCCCATGGATCTCATTCCCTGCCAGGTTTGTGTGAAATGCAAAGGTGTGAAGGAAGCCAACATGCCCATCTACTGCAGCTGCGCGGGAGACTTCACGCTCACGTTCTCCACCAAGGTGAGTAGAAGAATCCCAGACACCCCCCATGCCAAACTAATTTTTTTTTTTAAAAAAAAAAACGGGAGTGGTTTGTAACTACAAGTCGTATGCAAGTCAGATGTTCGTAATCCGGGGACTGTCTGTACTACTGCTACTACTACTACTACATCTAAGCAGTACAGATTCATCTTGATCCAGTTTAACTGGTATTTTCAATGTCTGTAGTAAATTCGGTTTGGGTGAACTCAAGTATTTCTCAGCTTCAAGTTTGCCAGCTTGTGATACAACTGCACACGTGCACTGGGTCTGTGTCACCTAGTTAACTAGGAAGGTGATCAGGAATCGTGAATATTCTGATAAAGTTTTATACAGCTACTCGTGTGATGAACATTGGTTCATACAGTGGAAAGAAACTACTTGCACTTAAGTATCTTTGCTACTTTGCGACACTCGTCAAATAATTGCGTGTCTACAGCGGTTCATTGGCGCGTTGGCCCAAGGTAGGACAAAGACTTTGTTCTTTCCAGTCGAACTGTCACACCCATGACCTCGCCCCAAACATCTGCACCTGCCCAAAATCAGAGCAGTGGGGTATAAAGAACCTGCACACCCTGGTTGCGGAAGAAACCCGTCTCTCCAGCGCTCTCAAGTGAACCCACGACAACCTACTCGTCCTTCGAAGTCCCTTGTTCTCCTCACTCCCTTATTCCCACTCCTGATGTCCACGGGTCCCGACACTTGCATTGTCTCCTTCACCTCGACATCAGATTCTCCCCAAGACCTACCTTTGTGCATCGACTGGCCCACACCTGTCCCTGACCACAAATCTCACCTGCTTCCTTGTCTATCGACAATAAATATCCCGTGATTAGGTACACACACACACACACACACACACACACACACACACACCCCCCCCCCCCAGTCTCCTGCGCGCTCAGTATGACACGGACCACGTTGCTGTTAACAGTATCTCGTGTGTGTTACTGTATTTGGCTTTAATTAAAAAAAAATCAAAGCCAAATACAGAAACACATGAAAATGATCACGACTGAAACTAAAGTGGAAATAATAATAATAAAAAGTCATCGGCAAACACTGGAAAAGTGAACATTAAAGTTTCTTCAATGTTTTTATACCTACACGCACACATTCTCTCTCTCTCTCTCTCTCTCTCTCTCTCTCTCTCTCTCTCTCTCTCTCCATTATAAATACTGTAGTTACATTATTATTATTACTTTACATCATTGTATTATTGTATTGTTATATGAAATATGTTTTAGTGTATATGGAAGTGTTTCTCCGATGTTTTTCACGCTTAGAAAAGTACACAATATGAGCAAAGAAACAGACAAGGAAACTACAGAATGTAAATGTATAAAATAGATCTATATAATATACTGTGTGTGTGTGTGTGTGTGTGTGTGTATATATATATATATATATATATATATATATAAATAATGTATGAAGCTTAAAGTATTTATTGATTTGTTTAAATATATCAAATATAAACAAATCAATAAATACGCTTTTCAAAGGTTCTTGTTATGTCAGGTGCAGATGGATTCTGGTTTCTGTTGCTCACATCACACACTGCTCTCTTGCTTCCAAATGTGTAAGAGATTCTTTTTGCATGTTTTAAAAGATATTTTCACCATTATTAACTTGGCTGCGAGAAGCAGTTCAATCTGGAATCTTTTATGGCATTCAGGACTTGTGTTGTTATTCCGAGTAGTCTTACAGTAGGTGTTATTATTATGGTAAATGAAAGCCTTATGGAAGATAAATACAAATAAATGAAAGTGTGTGATTCTTCTCTGGACCTTTGCGTTTAAGCCTGCTTTTCTTGTCTCAGAGCTTCTGGGAACAAATCGGAGTGTTCCAGAACATCGCAGCCCACTACAGTATGCACTTCCTGCAGGAGACCATCGACTGGCTGCTCCACATAAGTCCAGAGCTGACCAAAAAGATGTAGACACAAGTGTCCTCCTGACTTCCTGCCAAAGAGGCATGTGGATTCTTATAGCAAGGAGCTTTTACTGTTCTGGTGAGAAATTGAACGTCCCAACATAACTGAAGGCTGTTGATGATTGCAGTGGGTTCCTTCTTGCTGGCCATCCTTCAAGTGTGGAGGATCTGTGAACATTTTTTCTTTAAAACTCAGATATAAGAACAGCGATACACTTTTTTTCAGCATCAGAAAAGAACTTTGGTGCTTTGTAAATACACAACTGGAAAAGCTTGCATTTTGGGGCAAGATGGTCAGGGTTTAAAAAATTGGGATATGGATGTGTTTGCAACAAAGTTACAATGAATGATGTTTTGTCTGTCTTTGTACTGAAATTAATAAATATATTTGCACATGAAGATGCTGAGTTGTCTTACCTGTGGCTGATTTCTTTATAAAGTACAATTTGCTTTTTGGCTATTGTTTTCTTAGCTTCACTGTTTTCAGAACTACTTTTGGCTATTTGTTTTTGTAATAGTAACTAGTGTTTAATAAGCTTTTTGTTGTCAAAGTCTGCAGATATGTTAATCTGAGTGGATAAATCATAATGTTATCGTAACAGTTGACCACAGAATATCTTCATGCATCAGATTTGATCTTACCTATTCATAGGAGGGGGCGCGGTGGTGCAGTAGGCTTGGCCTGGTCCCGCTGTGTGGCAGGTCTGGGGTTTGAGTCCTGCTTGGAGTGCCTTGCGGCGGACTGGCGTCCCGTCCGGGGTGTGTCCCTTCCCCCCTCAGCCTTGCGCCTTACGTTGCCGGGTTAGGCTCCGGTTTGCTGCGACCCCACTTGGGACAAGCGGTTTCAAACTGTGTGTGTATTCATAGGAGATGTGTTATTAGGTTTGCTTGCCTGCTCTCTCTCCCCACTAATCTCATTTATTTCTGGGATCTCAGTCAGTCTGCTCTGAATTAGATTTCTTAAAACCAAATTTAATTTGTCTTGATCACATTAGGAAGCTCCCCTTAAGTAATGGAATTATGTCAAATTTGTATAAGACAAATTTCTTGTCATTTCCACTACTTAATCCTTGTTATGCAGTTATGGCAGCTTGGCTGTGTAAAATACCAGTTAGATACAATGAGGAGCAGTGACTTTTTAGATTTTTGTTTAATTGTGGAAAAATATTTCCACAAATACATTATTTTGACCCAATCTATTTGGTGCCAATGTATCTTGATATATGTTTGACAGGCCTGAAGCTGGGTGGTTTTTTTGTTTTACAGTTACGCTGCCCAAGTATAACAGCTTCTTGGCAATAACACATCACAGCAGAACAGACAAATCCAATAGACCGCAGACCAAAAGACATTTTCCGAATCGATGTGTGGCTGGCAGTCACTTGGTTAAGAAAATACTTTCACTCCCACTTCCCTGAAATCTTTTTAAGAGCAGTCCTTTTAGCGTGAAACATCCTTATTAGATTATCTTGAGCCAAACGATTTCTTGGACACCTTTCTATGTCCATATAGCTCTGGCAGGGAGTGTTATCAAAACAGGAAAAAAAAAGCCTTCAAAGCTGTTATGGTTGTCTGTTTTATTACAGTATATTGGTGCTTTTTTTTTTCTTTTACATATTTCTGCATGTTTTACACTTTAAGTTCAACGAACTCTGTTGTGTTCCCTTTCAAAGGAGCAAAGTTACAATATGTAACTGTTGTGATTAACTTTTACCATCTTTTCCAAACAACGTTTAATGACTGTCAGTGTTCAATCTGATGTGCATTACTGTACCTTGTTATAGCTAAGTGACAAAGGTGAGGGGAAGGTTGTTTCTAGAGGTTACATTCATCAGGAAATACACTACACTGTACCTTCATTCAAAAATGTATTTATGAAAATGTGAATTTTTAAAGTTCTTTATCTTCTGGTTCATACCTTTATTTTCTTCTGAATTGAAGATGTAGGTAATGATACATTACTACACTTCTCATTCTGTGAACTTGTAACTGAAGTCTATAAATATCACTGGTACCAGAAGTCTAAGCATCATGTGAGGTACAGAATGTTTATATCAGATTCAAAGTAAACTTCTTATTGTTAATGACCATATGAATCCCTTAGCATGAAAAGCTGTCTGAAGTTTTCTCTCCATGCCTCTAGAGTTCTTGACAATTACTGTTATAAAATAATTTAAATTAATTAATCACTAGAAATTAACACTAACTATTGTACCATCAAAATATTTAACATTTCCTAAAATCCCATGGAAACAGAATTGGCTTGTGCAGTAAAACAAATCATTTCCTATTTTTAATGTAAAATACAACTTGTGTCTCTGCTCTTCACCACAGATATATATTCAAATAGGCTTTCATAGCTCATCAGAAATTTTCAGAACCGTTTCAAAGCCATATTCATATATCCTGAAAAGTATGATCAGTTTCCAGCCAAACCCTCTACAGAACATCCTGTGGAAACCAATATTTATAAGGGAGTAACAGTGTCTTTTGAAAATGTCTACACAAAACCACAAAAATGAAACTATAACATAATAGGTATAGATAGTCTCTGGCTGCAAACACGTGCTTTTTAACTTGTTTTAAAATGTATGTGTGTATGTTTTTTATAATCACTATCACCCACATGGTCACATTGGTATTTATTTTAATTGTCTCATAGAATTTTTGGGCGTGACTTATTCTACAAGTATTTTTTTCTTACAAGCCATCCTGTCAACTTTTGACAACCGTACAAACAGTGCCTTGCAAAAGTATTCAGACCCTTGACAAAATCATGCATTTTACTGAATAACAGAACAGCTTTAATATTGCTTTCCATTTGTTATTTGAACTCAGAACACCACTACTCAAGTGAATTATTTTAATGTATTGAGTTTTGCGTTGCCCTTCTTTTTTGTTTTCAATAAAAACTGCCCACATTCCACCTCTAAGTTACTTGAGAGAGCTTGAACAGCAAGGATGGGCAAAAATTGCACCAAGCTGGTGTAAAGGACTGGTACACACCTACCTAAAAAAGACTTGAAGCTGTAATTGCTGCCAAAGGTGCCTGCACAAACTATTGGCTTCATGGGTTTGCATATTTATGTAAATGGAATATTTGTTTAAAAAAATGTGATGCAAAATTAATGTTCACAATTCATTTTGAGCAGTAGTGTCCTGAATTCAAATATTGCATGGAAAGAGATATTAAAACATCATTTTGTTATTCAGGAAAATATTGTGTATAATTTTGTCAAGGGTCTAAATACTAACCATAAGGCACTATATGAGAGAGATGTTTCATGTTTCTTATAAATGGAACTGTACACATTTAAGTGTAAATATATATATTTAAATACAGGCATAAGTATATTAAAATGTTGGTATGTGCAGTGAAGTAGGATGATTTTACCTTTAATGTAAATCTTTAAACGTATTCAGTTTGACGTCTTCATTTGCTCAGGTACCTGAAGAATCTTTTTTTTTTTTTTTTTTTTTATTTTATACTCTTCAGTTTTCCCTATATACATAACTGATATTGCTGAAGAAATTTTTAATTTGTCTAAAAATTAATATCTGGAAAAATGTATTTGATGTCAATTCAAATGTTTTCTGCTTCTTTTATTTAACCTTTTCTGATGTTTTTTTTATGATTATACTGAGACCAGACATTTTTAGTCAGCTGATGCAGTTTTAACATTCACTAATTCTACCATTCTTGTCAATTCTTATTAATATAGTACATTTAATTCCTTCCATTTGAGTATTACATGAAGTCTCAGCTTTACTAATGGTGATATTTCTCTAAAATGGATGCACTAAGAGAAGACTCCTGTGAAATGTAAGCTTTACATTAGTCTCACTTTCTCATTTAGTCCTCTATCAGAGCTGTCCTTGGCTAAGAAGACACTGCGTTCCCTCCGAGTACTGTCACCCACACCTCCATGATCTGGGGTGGGTGTCATAGTGCCACACCCTCTGAAAGGTCTGAGTGGATTGAGCCATAGCTTGTGAGAGTGATATCAGTCAATGTGACAGGAGGAGATTCTTCAGAGACCTGCAGAAATAGCACCAGGGTAATGCATCAGTACTTTGGTCACATGGTACCAACACAGTATTAACACTAGTCCAAGAGATCTATAGTAAAATAAGACTGTACAAGGATTCTACTCTTGTGGTAGATAAAGTGAGTAAAACATATTGTTATTGTAAATTAACATTGTTAATGCTCCCTAATTAGAGGAAAATTTGTACAAAATTAGCATTTTAACTCAAACAGATTCGTGCTACAAATTGAGTCAATAAGATACGGCAAAAATATTCTCACCTCATCAAATTTTTTTTCACTGTAGACCTCATTCTTGTCAATAAAAGTGAGCAAGATCCAATCGCAAATGAGAGAACACTGACAGGAAAAATGGAATAAAAGGACAGATTCTTAATAGTGTTGCAAAGAATGCACTCACTTCATAATGTGCTTTAGATAATGGCTTTTTCAGAACTTACAATTCCAACAGATGTCATTGCAGTCACCATGTTGATGATAGTTGGGATGATGCTAAATTTTCCAGCCTTTAAAGAATCAGTTATTGTGCATTTTGGTTATGTCGTAATACATTTACAAAAAAATAATTGCTTTGTAGATACTAGAATTTTTCCACAGAACACTGAAGACTGATTAGCTTACATGCCCATGGACGATGACATCCAGACGAATTCCATAGGCTTTGATGAGCGTGCGAAACTCTTTGTCATTTCTACTGTAATACTTAGCAAACCTGGGGGAAGAGAGTTAGGAAAAAAAGCTCATACACTGAGAAGAATGCCTCCATCTTTCCACCAGAATGCTGCACCTATAGTGCCACCATGATTGTACAATTGGTCCCACAGTGGAGAAGACTCTGCAGCCTCAAGTTGACCTGCACTGCACGCCAAGTGCCACAAGGTTACAGAAGGCCCACTAACCTGTAGTTGTATCCTGAGCTGGGTAGATTTTTCCGGACATCCAGCCGTCGGAAAGAATATGTGGGGATGCATTTGGATGGATCCATATCAAAGTCACAGTTCCAGTTAATGAAGACCCCAATCACTCCTCCCTGACAAGGCCACAAATTGCATGCTTTTAATATTTCTCTCCAAATGATCTCAGCTTTTCATCAGCACAACAAGATATGTGGCAGTAAATGGAATACAGGACAAATTACCACGAACCTTAAAGTCTGTTTTTAGTAATTTCCCATTGCAGATTAAATCACATATTTGATTACATTATGAAGTAGCTATATATTGTTTGAGGAGCATCAGAAACAACTCGGAATTTTAATTTGGAACCTCATATCTCTGTTCTATCAGAATTTGTTGAGGTGTTCAGTCTTCTTTTTTACAAGTCTTGGCTGCAGGATTGGTGGCATAGCGCACTAGAAGGAGGACTCACCGTTTGGCACAGTTCACTAAAATTCTCCCTGGCCTGCTCTGCAATGTAGCCCAGCCGGAAGATGGGGCAATAGGGGTCCGTCTCCTCATTGTATGTACAGCGGCTCAGATATTTGCCTCTCTTTGGCTTGATGTTCCCTCTGGCTCAGATTAATAAAAAACACAAATTGTTAATTAGGTACAGCTTTTAATGAGGTACAGCTGGTACTGTAGTGGTTAGAGCTGCTGCATTTGGATGCAAATGTTGCCAGTTTAAAACCCACCTCTGACCGTAGTACCCTTGAGCAAGGTATTTACCCTAAATTGCTCCAATAAAGTTACCCAGTTCTGTAAATGGGTAAATAACTGTAAGTAGCAATTTTTACAGCTGGGTAGTTCAGGGTAAGCACCCTGCTCAATGGTACAAGAACAGCAGGTAGGGGTTCAAACCTTGGTCACTATGCCATATGCTGCCCACACCCAAGTCGCAGCATGGATTGTAATAATCTATAAAAATGTCATTCCTTGCATTTAACTTACAAACTTTTTTGTTTGCCAAATGAACAAGACTGGCAATCCAACAAGTCTTCCTGTATTCTTGACATCGTACTATCGATTAACCTTCAGATATTCAATGTACACAGGACAAGATGTTATACCCTCTGAATGTATTACAATGGCAGTGCACAAGGATCCATTCAACCAACTTCACCATGAAGCCACAGACAAAAAACATCTGGCATTGCCATTATACATTTCCGTGACTCCCCCAGTCACCACATTCTTACCTGAGAACTTTAAACTTTGGGAAGTGAATAGTGTTCTTGATGTATACAGTGAAATTTATGGCTTCTTCTAATGCCGGCTCTCTGAGGAAAAATTGTGTAGTCTTCAGTCAACACTGTCATGAGAATTAATTACCATAATTCCGTACAATGTACACTCAACTCTTAGATCCTCAGAGAAGATCTCAAGGAAATGATGACAGCAATGGGTGACAACACAAACATCAGCTGAACAGCAACTGTGTGTACGAGCTTTCCAAAAAAAAAAAAAAAAACCTAAAACTGACCTGACAGCTGCAAATTCCTCAATTGGACACCAAGTTCTGATTTCACAGGTCTTGAAGGTGTAGTTGTAATATGGTATACAGCGCCCTGTTCTTTGACCTGCCGACATAATATCTGTGTAACTTCTTAAAAATGAACAAATTCCCTTATATTTACTGCTTCTATTACATGTGTTTTTTATCAGTTTTTGAAAATATACAATATTTGCATTAACAATTTACTTGTTATTCAGTGAAGGTGGCTGATTTTTTTTTTTTGTTAATAAGATCCCATACCATGGCCTTCAAAGCTGACCTCTATTCCTGTGCAGTCCAAATCTGATGTGCAGTTGGCGTGAGGGACAGAGTAATGCTGAACAAAACAGAAGTTGCATTGTTACCGTAGCAGAAAGCAGTTAGAATGATGAGATGTTCCTCACACTGGCATATACTGTGTGGTCACTACATTCTGGCACTGAAATGCACAGGAATGCAGACCCACCTTCCTCGCTATAGTGTTGAAAATCCAACTGTGTTCAGGTGGTCCTTCAGTTACGACATATTTGACTTACGACCACCCAGACTCACAATGGTCATCCCATCAACCTTATATTATTTTTCAGTCCTAGCCATAATGTTTAAGAATGACTACTAGTCCCCTTCCCCCTCCGGCCTTACGCCCTGTGTTGCCGGGTAGGCTCCGGTTCCCCGTGACCGGTTCCCCGTAAGGGACAAGCGGTTCTGAAAATGTGTGTGTGTGTGATCAGAAACCTATCCTAGTATCACAGGGGGTGAGGGAAGGTATCTATTGTTGGGACATGAATTTATTGTGTGTGTGTGTGCTTCATACTATATGATAACAGATGGCCGTGCTGCCACAAGGCACCATATTTGCTATTCTCTGGGTCTCAGTCAGTGTTTTAGTGTCTAGCAGTGGCTCTGTTTTGTTCAACAAACTTTTTGTTTGTGATTCCCTTGAAGTATCTTTTGTTTAAAATGTCCAGCAAGTGCAAAAATGAGTATTCATTATCCATACAGCATTCAAAAAGAACTACCGGTACTGTATTTCAGGATTACTACACTATATTCTGTTAGTGTTAACATGAATAATGTGTGAAATTCTTGAAACATAACAAAGCACTATAATACAATGTATTCATGTTAATTGTTTATATATCTAAGGCCGGAGGGGCCGGGTAGGCTCCGGTTCCCCGTGACCCCGTATGGGACAAGCGGTTCTGAAAATGTGTGTGTGTGTGTGTGTTTATATATCCTTATGGTTGGGGTGGCACAGCAAATAGCACTGCTATCTCACAGTGCCTGGTTGGAGCGAAAGGATGTGGGTTCAGTCCCTCCTCAGTTTGTGTAGGGTTTGCATGTTTTCTCTGTGTCTGTGTGGGTTTCCTCCCGCACTCCAAAGACATGCTGTTCAGGTTCACTCATAGTGTGTGAGTGACAGAGAGAGTATGTTCCACTGATGTATGGATGAGTGACTCATTGTAAGTAGTGTATCTAGCAGTGTAATTCAACTTGGTGAATGAGGTGTGTGGGCTGAAAACACTACATAGTATCCATTGGAAGTCGCTTTGGAGAAAAGTGTCTGCTAAATAAATAAATGTAAATGGCTTGTGTAGCAGTATACAGGGATTTAACAGGGTTGTTGAAATGGAACCTTGTGTTAAATTGAGAACCACCTGTTCTGGAATGCACATAAAGTACAATTCCCTCACCTCGGCACATACACCCTGCCTCTGGTTATATGTCACCTCTCTGCGCAGTATTGTGCTGATGACATCGCCACCCTGGAAATGGAAAAATACAAACAATGAGATTAAAAAAACCACCTGTTGAGAACTAGAGCATTTCTCTTATTTCACTGGTCTGGGAGTGACAGTTTACTTGCATCTCTGCATCTCCTAGCACATTGATGCCATAACCCAGTCCTGCAGATACATCCAGCATAACATCTACAGGACTCACCCTTATCTCACCACAAATTTGACACAGCTTCTGGTCCAGGCCTTGGTGATAACCCAACTGGACTACTGCACTTCTCTTCTCTCTTACCTTCCATCCTCCTCCATCAAACCAGTGTGGTGCAGAACACTGCTGCACGAGTTGTTTGACCTACCAAAGCATTCCCATGTATCCCCCTTCCTTGTCTCTCTCCAATGGCTTTGTGTTGCTGCCTGCATCAAGTTCTGGTTATAGCCTACAAAGCATCAACAGATCTGCTCCACAGTACCTACAAGACTGATTGTTTGCTCTCCAACTAGACTGTTACGCTCTTCCACCTCTGCCTGGTTGGTGATCCCAAGCACAAGAGGTCCAAAATCAAAGACTTATATGTCCTTGGTCCTGCTTCCAATAGGGTGGAATGAGCTCAGAACTGCTGAATCCCTCTCAACATTAAAGAAGGTTCTAAAAACTATAAATGTAAATTTATAAATATAAATTTATAACAGTATGCGTTTGTTGTAGTTGTACTGCACCTATCCTTTCATAGCCCTTGAACCTCACCTTTCAGTTAAATTAAAGACAATGAGGATTCTCAGTAGCAGCCCAACTATATCAAATCTCTTTCAGATTCACTTCTGTCTAGATCTCTGTGTGCTTCAAAAATAATGTCTACATCTACAGTGCTGCTTGAAAGTATGTGAACCCTATAGAGATAGCCATTATTCTTGAGTAGAATATTAATATAAACTTATAAAATCTAAATCTTGATACTTTCAAGCAACACTGTACATTTCTACATTTGTTGGTGAAATGCACTTTTGTTTTCTCAGAGTTGTACGTTGCTTTGGAGAAGAGTATCCAGTAAATACATGTAAATTTATAACAGTATGCGTTTGTTGTAGACACCTTTGTACTGCACCTATCCTTTCATAGCCCTTGAACCTCACCTTTCAGTTAAATTAAAGACAATGAGGATTCGCAGCAGCAGCCCAACTATATCAAATCAAATAATTAAATAAATTACATTATTTGCCTTTCCTCATGGTGATCTTTTGTTTGTATAACTCTGGATGCAAAGGGAAGCCAAAATATTTATTAATTTTTTAAAATTTTGGTTGAATATTAAAGCTGTTATCTTCTCTTTGTGGGGGCACAGTGGCGCAGTGGGTTGGACTGGGTCCTGCTCTCTGGTGAGTCTGGGGTTCAAGTCCTGCTTGGGGTGCCTTGCAACGGACTGGCGTCCCGTCCTGGGTGTGTCCCCTCCCCCTCCAGCCTTACGCCCTGTGTTGCTGGCTTAGGCTCTGGCTCCCCACAACCCCATATGGGACAAGCGGTTCAGCTGATGTGTGATGTCTTCTCTTTGTAGACAATAATTCTCTCAATTTTAACTATTTTTCATATAGAGGATAAGTTCCCTTCCAGCCTGTTTCTCACCTCTGTGGGTCTGACGTACTCCACCATGTCCTGCATTGTGTCACCCAGCAATGCCGTCCCTTTCATTCTGGTGTAGACAGAGCTCTCTGGCCGTGTTTCGCTCTCCTGGTAGGCCTTCTGACTGATGAAGACATACCTGCAAATAGGAAAGTACACAACGTGATACAAAGCACATCCTCTTATTGGAACTTTCTCACTGTCACATTATACCCTTTTGGTTGGCACAGAACAAAAATACAACTTATCAGTATCACACACACACACGCACGCACGCACGCACACACACATTTTCGGAACCACTTGTCCCATACGGGGTCACAGAGCCTAACCCGGTAACACAAGGCGTAAGGCCGGAGAGGGAGGGGACACACCCAGGATGGGACGCCAGTCCATCACAAGGCACCCCAAGCGGGACTCGAACTCCAGACCCACCGGAGAGGAGGACCAGGTCCAACCCACTGCGCCACCGCGCCCCTCCTTATCAGTATCAAACTGTAAATATTCTAGTAATATTTTAAATCAGATCCAAAAGAACTGTTCTCAAAAAAAGACACCAATTTAAATCATATGTATTTTAATGCAACATGCCTTATCATTATAATCTAGTCCCCAGAGGGAAATTATATTTCCTTCGATAGACATTTAAGCATGAACATTCAGTAAATTCTTACAGAGGTATAACTAACATACCATTCATTGTTGAGTCAAAGTGGGTATAGACTATTGTCATTTTGAAATCCTTTTAAATCTTTTCATGTTATTCTGCAATATAAAACACAATACCTTCTCTGACCTGCGGAAGAAACATTAGGAAAAGAAAACTCCTTGAAATGGACTTATGGGTTTCAAATTTCAAATTACACTGTAATGTCTGTAATGGTGAGTAGCACAGGACTGTACTCATCTATCACTTTAGTGAAAGTATTACCAGCATCACTACAAATGATCTTCACAGCATTTGAAAACAAATCTGTGTCTAGTTGGTCCTTTCTAAATGGAAAGGTGCAATTTAGAATAAAAAAAATAGTTTGACGTCACTTTTTTTTAAATTAAACACTATGCGTCTAGTAACATAAAGAAATTGTAAGGGCTGAATTGACAGCATTGTTTCTCACACAGGCAGAAGAAATGAAAAAGCAGCTTTTGACAAAAATTTCTGCAATTGCAAAAGCAATATTAATCAGCATACAGCAACAGTGGTGCAGATTGCTGACATTCACAATTATAATTTTTTTTATATAAACATGCCTACATGAACATTTTAAATCAGATGGACAAAGAATGAAATTGCACCAGCGCTCACCATATGAAATAAGTGGTCACAAGCAAGTACACGCTTCTGTAGATTATCCCAAGCGTTCTGTTTTTAACCACCATAACCTTTGGTGTCTCATAGTCCCAGAAGCCTAGAAAAAATGTCTTGACAAACTCCCGTAACCCCATGTCTGTGATCTACCGCCTCAAAAATTTTGCTACCTTCTCTCAGGAGAGATGAGTTGCATGAGCTGAGTGCTGACGTTCCAGACCTGC
Organism: Scleropages formosus; assembly: GCF_900964775.1. NCBI lineage: Eukaryota > Metazoa > Chordata > Actinopteri > Osteoglossiformes > Osteoglossidae > Scleropages > Scleropages formosus. The sequence goes on from NC_041824.1 coordinate 25,850,616, forward strand.
TCTCCTCGTGTCAGTGACCAGCATCATTTGGTGATAACAACCTCTTGTCTTTTGCTCTGGACAATCCCCTGTCCAGATTTGCATAGTAGTAGACCTCCTCCTGATATGTCATGATGACCTCACATTCCCTACCCTGATACATTGTGTGACCAACTCATATTACAGTTTATATATGACACATATTTCACAGATTTTTGCGGTAATTCTATTAACTGATTTCTAAATTTCACTTTATTTAGGACAAAACCTATGAGTGCATTACTTTCAAACCCAGAGGTTACTATATGGGTGCCTATAAAAAGCACCCAACGCTTGAATCTTTTCATGGTCTGTTATTTTACAGCACTAAATTACAATGAATTTAATTAGGCTTTTTGACAGTGGTCAGCATTAAAAAATACTCTAATATGTACAACTGTGAATGTCAGTATTTCCACCGAGTTAGAGCTAGTGATTACTTTTTGAATTCAGTAATTTCAAGGACTAGAATTTTAATGTCATTTTAAGTTAATAGAAAATAGTTAAAGTGTTATATTGCAGTTGACTGTCTTTCCAGTCTTGTACTTTTCTTTACGTTCTGGGCTAGGCTCTGGACTACCAGGACCCTGTAGGCTGCATGTCAACTGGTTATTCATTTAGTCCAAAACAACTTAAAATTTTTTACCAATTTATAAAGCTGGGCAATTTCATTGGAGCAATTTAGGGTAAGTACCTTGCTCAAGGGTACTACAGCAAGAATTGGGTTTGAACTTTATACCTTGGGTCCAAACGCATACCAAAACACATCAGCTAATTGATAATTGATGGATGAAAACATTTATTATGGCTTTTATCTGAGGTTTTTCCATAACATCTGAATTATTAGAATCATCTACATGATTATAGCTTTACTGAGTGGAACTTAGTGGTAACAATGACATCGGAGTTATGCACAAATCGAGTCACAGACCCAATCACCCAAATAAGACCCGAGTCACAGTCCCAGTTGAGAGTGCACCCTAGGCCTAGTGCAACTCCAACCCAATTAATAGTAACATACGGGATAGGCTCCGCTTCACCGCAACCGTGCGTGCTCAGGACAAGGGGTTACAGAAATTGCATGAAGAATGAATTATCATATTACATTTAATAATGGAGTGTCTGTGGACATCTAAATAAGTAATTATATCGACAAATCCACATATGAGATAACCTCTGGCAGGCGATTTAGTGTATGTGATCATATGCAACTGCAAATACAATTGTTTTGTTAACAGAAATACTGTATTACAGACATTTAAAATACTGTCCATTTTCAGTCAGGCATCCAAAAGCAGTCATAACTGGGGGCCGTCATTATTTGCAATCAGGCGCGTGTGCGGGCAGCCTTTGACCCTCTGGGTCCTTGAGCTGCAGCTCGTCCAACACGTGTGTAATTAGAGGACAGCTGCTAACGTGTGTGCGAGGGTTGTTCTCTAGACTAGTACTCCGCATAGCTCGATCTGGTCGCTAAAAAATGGGTGGTCAACAGCAAAAGAAGGTAAAGTATATCATGTGTATTGAAGCTGTTCACGAGCTAATTAGGTTTTGCTTCGTACGGTGTGACCGGCGGCGCGAGGCTGGAAGTTAGTTTAGTTAGCCGCGCAAGATGAGTTATCTTCTAAGGAAGTGTGTGGAATCCATGTTACGATATTGTCATGCCTTTGCATTGTCTGTTCCTACAGTATGAAAGGGGGTCTGCTACGAATTACATCACCAGGAATAAAGCTCGCAAGAAGCTGTCCCTGAGCCTGGCTGATTTCAGGTATGAGACTCTTCTTGATGTTGCGGATGCAGTCTGACTTATGTGAGATGTTTCACTTTCTGTGGACATGCCATCACATTCTTGTGCTGTGTTTCTGTGTCCAGGCGCCTTTGTATCCTGAAAGGCATCTACCCCCATGAGCCGAAGCACAAGAAGAAAGTGAACAAGGGCTCTACGGCTCCTCGCACCTTCTACCTGCTCAAAGACATTCGATTTCTCCTGCATGAGCCCATTGTGGGCAAGTTCAGAGAGTATAAAGTATGTGCTCATATTCAGTGCTCACCTGATTACAAGTGCTGTAACTTAGCCACTGTGTCCTCTGCATTATTACTAATGACTGTAGTTTTAAGAGCCTTACAGTGGTAGATCACTAGTTTTACCATAATTTACCCATGATTTATACAAACACACACACACATTGTCTGAAATTGCTTGTCCCAAGTGGGGTCGTGGCTAGCCAGAGCCTAACCTGGCATCACCAGCCTGGAGGGGGAAGGGACACACCCAGGATGGGACGCCAGTCTGTTGGAAGGCACCCCAAACAGGACTCGAATACCAGACCTGCTAGAGAGCGGGGCCCAGCCAAACCCGCTGTGTCACCCGCCCCCCTCCCATTTATACAGCAGGGTTTTTTTCATGAACAAAACTGCATCTTTCTGTTTTATGTTGCTGTAGCCAACATGTTGTGACTATATCCACATATATAACGTAAGGGGGAAAAAAAACTGCAGTATTTAAAAAAGTGACTAGGTGGCATTGGCAGAGAAGTCTGCTATCCAAAAAGGCCATGTCCTCATTCCCTGTTTGCCTGTAGATTTTTGTGCGCAAACTGCGGAAGGCCTATGGGAAGGGAGAATGGGCTGGGGTGCAGAGACTGAGGGAGAACAAACCCAGCTACAAGTTGGACCACGTCGTCAAGGAGAGGTGAGAATCACCGTGCTACAGCTGACCAGCTGCAGGGTACCTTCACACCATAGAGTTTGTGTGTCTTAAACTACCATGAAATATCAGAACTAACTATAAAGAATCCTGACAGTGCAGTCTATGAAATTGACATACTGGGGGGGGGGGGGGGGCAGAAGCTACTCTCAAATTAGACTAAGAATCCAGTTAAGGTCTTGAGTGCTCATACCCTCCTGGTATATCTGAAATTGATGCAATGATGGGAGAACACACTCTAGCTTACCAAAATAGTTTTTTTTTTTTTTTTTTTGGTAATGGGATGGATGTTTTTCAGTGGGATGCTTTCATCATCACAGAATTCTATAACCATTTTGGTATGCTCGTTTGTGCTCTTTTTGAGAGAACCTAAGCTAAGCAATAAAGTAATGACAAAGCATTAATTCTTTTTGTCGGAAATGTAAGCTTGTTACAAATTTAAGATGTTTTACAGATTTTTTTTTAATTTGCATTTTTTTTAAATCGGTTTTCTTGTGGAGCGAAAGTGAGCTGCAGTCTTACATCAAGCTAGTTAGTTGGTTGTAAAATGCATTGACAAGGTAGGATTGTAAAGGCACCTAGATTCAACTCCTGCTGTTTTTACAGCTTGTGTCTGGTGTTCATTGGACTGTAACAACATCCATAGCAACATGAACTTTGCACACGTTTAAGAGCGAGTCAACAATTAGCATTAAATAAGAGCTTATGAAGGCAAAGTATTTGTCTTTTCAGGAACTTTAAATTAGTTTTAATTTTAATAAAAATATGAGATGTCAAGGATTTTCCTGATACATGTGTTCCAGCTTTATAAAATTCTTTGAGAGAAGCTAATAATAAATACTGAAGTTGAAAGTGTCCTGAAACTTACTGACTTGATCTGCTGTCAGGATTGTTTGGGAGATTTTGGGAAATTACCAGGGTTTGTATGGGTCCAGGAAAACACAAAGTCATAGATGATAAACATGGTGAAATCCAGGACTGGAATATTTTTGAAAACAAGTAGAACATAAAAAGGTACTATCAAGTGATGGAAAATATTATGTATGTTTGTCTTTGATTTTCAGGTACCCAACTTTCATTGACGCGATCCGTGACATGGATGATGCCCTCTCCATGTGCTTCCTCTTTTCCACCTTTGCCCGGACTGGCAAGTGCCATGTTCAGACCATCCAGCTGTGCCGTCGCCTCTGCGTTGAGTGGATGAATTACGTGATTGCATCTCGTTCACTTCGGAAGGTAATGTCACAGAGCGATGTTAAATACAGTAACCCTTTTTCGTGTTTCTCTAAGGAGTTTAGATTTTTTTGGCATATCTTTTACAGACTGTCAGCTGTACAGACAGACAGCTGTACCGATAACAGTAGTTTTTCCATAGTACACCAGGGTCAGTATTGTTTACAACATTGTTTATAACATTGCCTTAGGATTTTTCAAGGTACAGAGACAAATAAGGGAAATGTAGGCAGTTAATGAGGGTGTCTTTGGAGAAAACACCTCTGCTGATCAGTGGTGAACTAGGTCACACTAGGAATACGCAGTGCAAAAATTGGGATTGTGTCAGGGTTGCCTCTAACTTGTGCTCGCTGTTGTTGACATTGGCTCCTCGTGTTTCAGGTGTTCAGCATGTGCACCTTTTACCATTTGTTTTTAATTATGCTTTTTTTCCTCCTCTTGTTTCTATAGTTTCTGCAGAACAAAAGTAAAACACACTCGGACAGAATAATGTGGGACCTCTTTGTTCTACAGTGTAGTCTAGTGTTCATAGTTGCTGGCAATCCATAAGAAATTGAGGAATGTTGCAGATGTTTATGTAGTGAATAGTCGGCACAGAATTAGTTTAAAGCAAGTTTTTAGTTTTAGGCATTTTATATTAATTTTAATACAAAAATAAACATGCTAAAATATGGAGTATATGTAGTATTGTTTTTGCACAGTACAACCCTTGGGGTGTTTCAAAAAAGTTGGGATGGTATGGAAAATGCTAATAAAGACAAACTGAATGATTTATAAATTGACTTGTATTCAGAGGAAAAAACGGTATAAAGACAAGGTATTTCATGTTTTACCTAATCAACTGCATTGTTTCTTGAAGATACATGTTTATTTTGAAATTGATGCGTGCAACACATTCCAAAAAAGTTGGGACAGGGATAGTTTCGGACTAATCACAATGTGACAAGTTTAAATAACAGGGTGATGTTAAACAGGTGAGGCAATAATGTTACAGTATATAAGGAGCTTCCAAAAAAGGCCTAGTCCTAGTCAAGGGCAAGGATGAGTCAAGGCTCACCAGTTTACCAACAGATCTGTAAGCCAATAATCTTTGAGAAACAACTTTCCCCAAAGACAAATCAGTAAGATTTAAGGGCATTTCATGCTGTATAGTGCACAAGTGCACAATATAGTGAAAAGAAAATAGAAATTTGACTGGATTCCTTCAATCTTTTCATTATATTGTGCACTATAGAGCATGAAATGCCCAAAATCTTACAGATTTTTTTTTTAATATTAAATAGTACATAGTACATGTGGTGTTTACACCACAATAAGACTGCTATGCTCTTCCCCACGCATAAAAGGCAAGACTGAAAACAACTTCTGAATGTGTGTGCTCTTCGATCCCTTAGATTTCCGTCTTAAGACCTGTCATGCATCTGTAATGGATATGACATGGGCTTGGCAATACTTGAGTAAACGTTTGTCACCACTATTCTCTGTTGCATCCACAGATGCAAGTTGAGGCTTTACTATGCAAAGCAGAAGCCAAACATCAATACTGTCCAAAAGCACCACCGATTTACCTGGGCTTGGTCTCATCCGAGATGGACAGTAGCATAGTTGAATCATGTTTTGTGGTCCGAGTTTTGGGGGGAAAAAAGCAGTTGTCGTGTTGTCCGGTGCAATGAGGAAGAGGACTATCCAAGCTGTTATCATTATCAGCACAGGTTATTGGGTGGTGGGGGGTTTTTTTTTTTTTTTTTTTTTTTTTTTTCTTTCTAGCTGTATTTTAGGTTTTTATAGAACCTAAGATAAGTAAATAAACTGAGAGATGTTGGGTATTATAAAAATTGCATATTTTGTCGATTATGAAAGCTGAAATTGGCCATAAGCTAATAAACATTGCACATGCTGATAGAATGAATTGGTCAACAATAAGGATTCAGTGGGTTTTTTTTTTTTTAAAACATAATTTTGGTTTTAAAGTCTGAAATTACTAAAGAACAGTTTTAGGGAGTACTTTTATTTGCAGCTCTACATAGTTTAGATTTTTTTTTTCCCCCTTTTTCTTACTCAGCCACCAGAGTAGTCATGGGACATCCATATAATGTAACTTCGCTTCTTTGTGTGAAAGTGACTTTTGAATTTCAAAAGATCTTCTGCTCTTAATTGTGTTTGTAAGGTGCAGATCTGGTGTGTTTTGTGCCAGGTGAGAGTAAAACCATATTTACAAATTCATTATTACATATCCAAAGAAATTGCAACACAGTAAACTGTGTAGTATTTTTTTTTTTTTTTTTTAAATAGTACATGTGGTGTTTACACCACAATAAGACTACTATGCTCTTCCCCACATGTAGAAGGTAAAGCACAAAGGTGCTCCGTTGTGGTGGAATGACTTCACGCTTTCACTCAACTGCTGATTCTCTGTCCACATTTAAAAAGGATCTTAAAACTCATCTCTTCTGGACTCACTTCACCCATGATCGCTTAAGTTCATGAAAGGTATAAATGTTCATGCATTATAACTTTGAGGTCATGCCTGTTAAACAATGAAAAAACATTTATGCAGCTGCTCCTTTAATGTAACAAATGTGTATATATATTTAGAAGAAATTACTAGGAAGGTGATTAGGAGTTGTCAATATCTGGATAAAGTTTTATACTGCTACTTGTGTGATGTACATTGGTTCATATGGTGGAAATACTGTACTTCAGAATCACACGTCTGCATCTAAGTCTGTCTTCTAATGTAATCTACACATTGTATCTTTGGTGGGATGTATGTTGCTTTGGAGAAAAGCATCTGCTAAATTAATAAATGTAAAATGGTACTTTTTTAAAATTTACTTTTAGACTTTTCCTTTTTAAAGCACAGTGTATTTTACTGTTGTTAGAAAGTGGAAACGGGGCATAAATGCCATACCTATCATGCCTCCTGTCAAACATGAATACAGTTATTGTAATTTTTTTCCTGTACATGAACTAGAAGAATGCAGTCTTTAGTTTTGCTTTATGTAATTATCTTACAGCTGTCATACATTAATTATCTGAATTATGTACCTTTTTCCCTTTCCAGGTTTTCCTCTCCATCAAGGGTATTTATTATCAAGCAGATGTTCTTGGTCAGCTTGTTACTTGGCTCGTTCCCTACCAGTTTGCCCATAATGTAAGTGTGTCTGTCACACCTCAGATATATTGAGGACATCCCCTTTAATAACTTGGGAGGGGGAAAAAAAAAAAAGCTTCTGCAAATTTCCACAAGATGGGATGGGATGACAGGTTTAATTTCAATAGTCAATCATGAAACACTTGCTGAAGTAAAACACGCTCTGGTGAATTTTTACGTATAGTAAATTCTGCTATAATGCAGTTGATGTTTTCATATGAAACATGTTAATTTGTGTGTATATAAAATTAACAGTTGCAATGGGAAAATACAAGACCAAATAAAATGTGAAAACCTGAATCAAACTTGAAACAAAACTTAAATACAGTACTGACCCTACCAAAAGCACAAAGTTTTACAAATAAATGAACATTAAAATATTGAAAGAATATGCAGCTTATTACACTTTCTTTCAAAGTGCTTCACAACATCCTACTTCTGCTCTATAGATGCAGTATCCCCCCACTTCAGACATTGGTGTTTCATCACACTCATCACTTTGGCCAGCCATGTTTAACTGTAATACTGTAAAAATTAAACACAATTAAAAAAAAATGTATCTTTTCAAACCAGCCATTCAACCACTAAAGCAAGTCCCACACACACGTTCTATCTCGCACATGAATATTTGGAAAGGGATCATATTATTCTTGAATCGCACTTCCAGAATGTCTGTAAATTGACACAATCATGTGCCTGTGTTCATTATGTTATATGAATGAAAAACTTAATCTTAGAGGGAAAATTCTACTTTGTTGCTGCAACCTGCAAAATACCTAATATTTGTATGTACATAAATACAATGACAAAACAAATAAGTAAACAAGTATATCCAGGGACCTCTAATTATTGTGTTATATCCAAATTGTGTTATAGCAGAGCTAAGTGTATGGATGTCTCTAGTTTGGTACTGTTAAAAATTAACGTTTTAGAACTGTTCTTTTTTTATGAATCTATGAAATACTTCAGGTAAAGCTCTTCACAGATAAAATAACTATAGTAGCCTTTCTGAAATATGCATGTTTATGTTGTCTAACTTTAAACCGAGGAATCAGCCTTATTGTAAAAATGGATTAGCGATTTTAATTACTATTTAATACTATTTTCTTTTTGACCTCCAGCATCCAACTGATGTGGATTATAGGGTGATGGCTACATTCACAGAATTCTACACCACCCTCTTGGGCTTCATTAATTTTCGCCTTTACCACAGTATTAACCTGGCATACCCTCCAAAGGTAAAGCATGGTCCTGATGTCCATTCAACAGATATGGTCTGTTGTAGATATGGAATGTACTACAAGTCTCACCTGTCCATGTTTTCAGCCTTTTTTTTAAATTTTTTTTAAATATGTTTAGCTGATCTTTTGCAGTGCTAAGCCATGTTTAACCCTTTTCTACAGCTAGGTAATTTTTACTGTATAAACTGAAGGTAATTACTCTGCTCAAGGGTACTATTACACAGGTGGGAATGTAACAGGGTCTTTCTAATGAAAGGCGACAACTTTAGCCACTACATTACATACCGTCACCTTCATACAATTGGGTCCAGTGGCACAGCCTTGAAGGTATCCCAGTTGCTTGAAGGGTCTTTGTCTCTTTCTGTCCAGTTGCACAGCAAATCTGAGACAGAGCTGAAGACTGAACACGAGGAAGACTATGCCATGGAGAGTGAGAGCTATCTGGAGGTAGTGTGCTTGTTGTTTGTGAAAAACTTTGTAATTTGTACGTGGATTAGTTAGGCAAACAAGTGATGTACAAAACAGCTGCAGAGAGATGGCATTTTTATTTATGGTGTTTATTGGTTGTGAAGGCCATTATTAGTGTGTATTTATTCAAAATATTTTTTGCTCAAAGTTTAACTCATGCAGGCTGTCCTTCAATAGCACAGTTCAGTCCAGCCATAGATGATGGTTTTGCTGCTGTGTGCCTGATGTTGAGTGTGTCGTTTCCCCCCACTTTTATTCTCAGAAACTCTCTGCTCTGAGTGCCACCTTGTCACGAGTAATCTCTGCTCCTGAGGATGAAGATGCAGAGCTGGACCACTTCCCTGCAGAAGGGGTAAATAGATGAGGCTAGCTCCATAGCTTATTGTTGTAAACCTCTACTCTGCTCAGGCCTGTGGGAAAGGAATTCGAGTATAACTCGGTACAATCATTCCTCAACTTGTAAACATAATTATGAATGGAAGTCTGATCATAATTTGAATTGTAAATTCAACTAAGTTGCAGTTATTGAAAGCTTAGTAATGAATTTATTCATGGGTTTTTTTTTGTTGAACTTGTGTCTTTAAGCATTGTTACAATTAAGTTTGCTGTACAGGTAGAAATAAAGTCCATCTCAACAGCCTCCTATTTGTTTTGTTCTGCTTCATACAAGCAATGCTGTGTTCCTCGTGCACATCAGGTGCTACAGGAGAGTGAAAGAATGGAGTAGAGAAAGTGTAATGGAGGCTAGCATCAGGAGAATGTAGTAATAAGTATTTGACCTTAAATATCAACTGTGTGTGTTATTTGCAACTGAGGGCACAGCAAAACTGGCAGTGAGGATGGGAGCAACTTGTTACATAGGTTTGTGGCACATTACTTTATTTTTCCTTTATGCAATCAAAGAAGGATGTACCTCGATTTGTTGGCTAGGTTTCATAAAAGTCTTGGATACAGTTAAAGTGGGGAAGAAAGAAGTTATAAGCCTTTTAACATTTTTACTAATGTACACCTGAAACATGTCTTCGGACTGTTGGGAAGAAACACATGCGGAAATGGGGAGGATATTACAAACTCCAGTACAGATTGGAGATTACAGCTATTACAGCTCTCACACCATACAGGTGCTGGAAGACTACAGTGATATTTGCTGTGCGTTTGAAAATAGACCATGAACGTTGTTGTACAGTTTGCTTACAGTTAATGACTATTAATAAACTGGTTAATCTTAGTATATTTAAAAATGTGCAATTTGAATGTTAGTAACAAGGACCCCATCTTTTATTACTGTTTCTCCTGTGTTTACTATCATCGTTTTCACTATTGAATGCAGCCCATACAGATATGATACATGCAGAATGCAGACCTTTATACTGCATACTTTTACTGCTCCTTTCATTCTACACTTGTTTTTTAATGCTGTTTTTTCAAAAAGATTATAAAATCTGGATTAAAATTAGGATTGTCTCATAGAAATATTGCAATGGTAATTATCCAAAAGATTTCCAGGCTTTGGGTCCAGTGCTTGCTATTTATTCAACGCCCACAGATTGCTTTGGCAGTGAATGTATTGCTGCAAATGCTTTTTGTCGCACCAAATGGTTTAGAGTGTTGGAAGTGTCACGCAGGGGAGATCATCTCCTAGGTTTCTGGGCTGAGGTGTTAAAAAAAAAAAAAAATGATGAAACTCTGGCCTGTCCTCAGCAACTTGTACCTTAAAGAACTGTTTTGCTTCTTCTTCCAGGAGGACGCAGAGGCTCTCCAAGTCCGGGAGAAGCAGCAGAAAGGGCTGGATGCTCAAAAAAGGCTCTTTGAAGGTCTAAAATTCTTTCTCAGTAGGGAAGTTCCCAGGGAGCCTCTGGCCTTTGTGATAAGGTGAATAGTGCTCTTCTGATCAGACCATATCGCTTCTGGTAGCATTGAACCTTTGAGTCTTGAGTTCACACGTAACTGTCACTGATTCCAGTCACCAAGAAAATCCTTGTCATTGTAGGTGTTTTGGAGGTCAGGTTTCTTGGGACCAGTCTCTGTGTATGGGCAGCACATACAATGCCACTGATGAGACCATAACACATCAGGTTGTGGACAGACCCAATGTGGACAAGAAGTATATAAACAGGTACTAAAAACCATGTCTAAATTAGTCAGCAAATCAGTCAGAACATAATCATTTTTATGTTCATGTTATTTTTTTACATTTTTTTACTGGGTTATTCTTGTTTTGTACAGTGTCTTAACTGGCCTTTGTAATTGTACCCCAAAACATGTGATGGGAACCCTCAAGAACTCCCAAGAGTGCCCTGTAGTTGTAATCTTCAATATTAATCCTGAATTGTTCTGTTAAAATTCCTAGGGGTAAAATTGAGTAGAATCTTGGTTCAGCATGAAATTACAAATTTTCCTTATTTTCCCCAAAGTTGTTCTGGGATAGGGTAGGATGTCAAAAGCTACTGTTCAGAGAGCCATCCTGCTGTGAGGCATGTTCTTCCTAATGCTGTATCTTATTTCTGAGAAGGGTGAGAGAACCCAAGCTGTGTTGCCTGCCAAAGCTTTTCTTCACATTCTTGCAGTACTGTAATTTTGTGAATTTACTTATTTAGTGAAAAGACTAAACTTGTTGGAGAGTAATATTCTGAAACTCATTGCCTTAGAGAACAGAGAAATTGGTTACTTTCCTTCCCCCCCCACTGAAGGCTGGTGCCTCAGTCTCTATATTCTGTCTAGCTGAAATTCAGTAGCTTTCTCACTGTAAGAGTCCCCCTCTGTTCACCCTGTGCCCTATATGAGGAACAATGCCACAATACCCCCTTTCTCCCAGAGCCTGAATGGCCCCCTATCTCCTGCAGCTTCCTGTGGGTGGGGACCATAGGGTTCACATGGGCATTGTTCTCGACTTTAGTTGCGCCTCAGACTATCACGGGTTGGCAAGTAGAGCATATCTGTGTTCCCACATATCTGTGCTCCCAGAGTGCGGTGACGCTGTTACCTTAGTCAAATAGTTTTTCTCTTACATTCTCCATGTAAACCATTATTGTGAGCATACAGCAGAAAGCAATATGTGGGTTTTTTTTCCATTGCTTTCCAAACATTTTTAATGAGATCCTTAAATTTACTCCAAGTTCAGCACCGAAGTACACTTTGCACAAGTGAACTCAAGTACAGGTAGTCCATGACTGATGACCTATGTGCCTCACAACATGCCTGCAAGCTGTACTGTAATATCAGCTGACTGCCCTGCCACATAGCACCAGTTATTATTTGGGTATCTGACAGCAGTGGTTTTTTGTTTTTTGAAAAAGAAAAAAAAAAAAAAAACTTTTAATTTGTGACTGCCATCAGGTTACTTTTCATTTAAAAGGGCTATCAAGCAGAAAAGTGTGTTCTGGTGGTGCTGAAAGAAAAAGCGGAAGACAGGTTTAGAAATGAACATGAGGGTAATAGTGCAGCATGAACATGTAATTTTGTTTTCCTCTATCATTATTACTCTGATATTTTAACATGAATGTGTGAAATAAGTGGAAAAAGTAAAGCCCTATTATATACAACATAGCATTCATGTCTAATTGTTTATGAATCCTTATGGTTTATGTAATGCAATATAAGGGGATCTGCATGTAGTACAAGCTTGTTGAAACAACTTGTCATGACTATTCGTGCCTTATGTATTATACTTATGAGCCAACTGTCTTTATTTCACTCACAACGAATAGTTAACACGTTTAGAGAACAGTCTTCGCCCTATTCCTCCTGCAGTCCTGGTGGTGCCTACGTGACTGTAGATGGCGCTCTTGGTAGGAAGGGGAGAGGGCCACCCAAGGAAACATGGACTAAGTGTTTAATCTTTCTAATGATATGTTTGAACTTTGAACTTTTGCCCTGACATTAAGATTTTATTTTACCTTATTTCCATTTGCAGGAGGGAAAATTAGTAGTATTCAAAAAAGATTGGAGACCATTACTGATAATTGTTCATGTCCTAATTTTGCTTGAAGGTACTATGTCCAGCCTCAGTGGGTGTTTGACTGTGTCAACGGTAAGATGCTCTTACCTGTAGAGGACTATTTTCCGGGGGTCACTTTGCCTCCCCACCTTTCGCCCTTCATGGAGGAGAAGGATGGTGATTATGTGCCACCAGAGAAACTGAAATTGATGGCGTTGCAGCGTGGAGAAAAGCCAGGTGAGATTAAGTTCGTGCTACTTATTCAGCGTTCAACATCTGCACAGCTTGAACTCATGACAGCAGAAAATTGTAGTACTTTGAGAGGCAGTTGATTTGGTTCAGTGAATATGAGCTCAAAGGTTTGGTGGTCAGATAAGAAGAAAGAACCTGCAAATGTTGCTCTTTCAGTAGCATGAGTGAAAACTGAAGACTAAAATGTGTGAAATGTGTTCTTTAAGAGGAAGAACCAGAAGAGGAGGAAGAAGAGGAGGGTGACGAGGCGAACGCTGATGAAGACTATGATGATGACGAAGAAGAGATGGATAACAAAGAGGTTAGAGATGAGAAAAGCTTGAAGATGATAGAGAAACAGAGATCACAGGAAAGGGTATGAACTTTCAAGCAATTTTCAGGAAACATCTGGTAGATTGGATTGTTCAGTTTTGTGTAGGTGGAAACTTTCATGTGAACTTCTTAACAGGCAGTGTCAGTTATGGTAACACCTGGGAAGGTGAAAGCAGAGAACAAGATGCGCTTGGAATATGAGGAGAAAGCAGAGGAGAAGCACTTGGCCATAATGATGATGAAAAAGAAGGAGAAGTACCTTTATGATAAGATAATGTTTGGAAAGAGGAGGACAGTGCGGGAGGTAAGCCTAGCCCCTTTGAAAGATACTAATCTTGGAATCCCTTGAGGCCTGACAGTGGCTGGGAACTGTACTGGTATACATCAGAAAATGAAAAGCCTGCAATGTGTGGCGATTGTGTATTTGAAGATGAGGGCTAAAAGAATGGCGTTCTTGGAAAGTTTACAAAGCTGATGAACCCAGTAAATTTGACACTGAGACCTTCATTCTTTGTTGAGTGACGATAATGAATGTTAATGAGGTGAAGTACTTGGCTATGGAAAACCTGCATACTAAATAATGAGCCCTTGGAGGTTAGATGACCTTGGCTGTCACTGGCCAGACCAGCTTAATGTGCTACCTCAACTGTTCATTAACTCAGGTTTATTTTCTTTTATAGGCGAACAAGCTGGCTGCCAAAAGAAAGGCCCATGATGAAACCCTCAAGGCTAATAAGAAGAAAAAGGGGAAGAAAGATTAGTTTTAGATAATGTCTTTTCTGAGGGAGGGATGCTGAACATAATTCATCTTAAACTCTCACAATTGTCATTTATAGCGGCTTGTCTTTAAATTTTCTCTGTGGAGCTCCGGACATATAAGGATTGCATGTGCAATAGCTTCTGAAGAAAGATGCTGAAAGGACAAAATGAACAAAGTATTAAGTACACAGAAATGACAGGTTATTTTTGTTCTTAAAATGTAGAAAATCTCCCAAGTGTCGACGTTCAGATTTACTGCTGTTCCATCTATATTGTCTTATTGTTTGTTGCATTTTGAAATGGGTAACATTAATAGCAAGACCTGCTAACAAGTATAAAAATGTTTTATTTTATGCAGTTTCTGCTTATGCTGGGGATTCTGCTGTAGGGATATGTAACTCTGGATTTTCACAGCACTTATCTTTGGAATTGGGTTTTGGATACTTCTGTTACATCTAGTGTGGTGCTACATGTGGTACAGTCATTAAGTTCCAAGATTGGCCACCATGTGATGCTGCTGTGGTTGTAAGCAATCAGTGAATCAGTGTCACTGTAATGATATAACAGCTGGTCACTCACATGTACTGAGAACTTTTGTGAGGTTTAAAGAAGGGTGTGCATAGTGCTAGAAATGTTCACTTTTGAGGGACATTTGCACCATTTACAGCTGTCTAGTTGCACAGTTTGGGCTTCCACTTATCGCTATACAGTTGCTTGCATCCACAGCAGCATCGTACAATGTCCAGTCTTAGTTCTGTGACTGTACCATGTATGGGAATTTGCATAATGTTAGCGTTTTTCACACAAACTGCCTCCATGTTTCTTGACGCTGTCTGATTGCATTGGGTCACTTGCTGGGTACCCGCTCAAGTTGGAGTCAGTCGCTTTGAGTTTAGCATAGCTGAATAATTGATTGGTCTAGAAGGGACTAGTATGCCTTCTGTTTTTATGTGGAGGTTGTGCAATGGTGTTTTGGGTGTTTGTACTTCGTCAGACGGTTGTGAACGTGCTGAATGGTGTCCGACATCCCTAACCTTCCACCACACTGACATACGGTTTCTGCAGCAACCCTGTAATCTCAGTGTGATCGAGGCCAGGCAGCTCTCATGCACACCCCACAACCCTCTTGGGCCAAAGTGTCCATTCACCCACTCCTTGCACCGCCATGCCTGCTTTTGCATTCCACGCGTGCCCGCCAAGGCTCAGCCTGGGACTCTCACAAAAGCACGAGTGTTAGGGCTGTGACTTTCTTGGAGGTTTGTGACCAACGGTAGAGCCATGATTGAGTGGGCCAAGAGGCATGATGCAGTCCTGCAAAGCTCTGGCAGTGCGTGCCTGACAGTCTGCTTCTGCAACAGCTGGATGTGCAGCTGAGTTCCCAACATCAGGGCCCTTTATCTCTCTACAGTACTAGTCTGTCTTCCAAGTCTCCCTCATTCCACTAACTGGGATTTTGAAGCACTCATACTGAACCTATTGAGATGCCCTGTACCAATGTCTCACTTGGAGGGACTGCCTAATACTACTTATGGCTTTTTAATTTCTAGGCAGCTCTTTATGGCAGTGATACTCTGACAAAGACATGGGCTCAATCTGTAATTGATGTGTGGGTGTAAAGCCCCTACTTTAAAGGGACAACATAAGGCTTGAGAAAGACAAAATTAATATGACTTACAATAGATACAAATTCAAAATATAATTTTATTCTTCAAATTCTGTGAAAATTTTCATAAGTGCTTGGAAGTTTTCTATTTTCCCCCAATCCATGGATCAACAAAAAACTGAGAAGGGGGAGTAGCAGAATTTACCATGGGAATGTTCAGAAGTCTTTTGCCTGAGAACTAGAAGGGAAGATGGAATGAGACAATTAAGCCCTTTGTATCTCCTCCATGCTGAGGCACTGTACATTTACCCTTTTATACCATGTGCACCCAACCCCCACTCTTCATATCGGCCTCTCCCTCTGAAGCTTCGCTGTCCGCTTCTGATTTCAGAAGCCCTCTGTGTTAATGGAATTAGCATGGCAACCCAAACCAGTGCTCTCTCTCTCTCTCTCTCTCTCACACACACACACACACACACACACAAAGTGTTTGGTCCCCCGGGCTTGCAGTGACATCATAGGCTTCAGCAACTTAGCCTCTCTGCTCCTTCTCTACTGAGCCGTCGCGATCAAGTTCCCTGGAAGGTTGGAGGGGACCAGCTCACAGAGAACGCATCTGTTCAGCTGAGGAAGCAAGGTGGGCAGAGAGGCTGCTGCAGATAACCCAGTGAAGAGTGCTCTCAGAGGGAACATCACTCACTGACTGCTGGAGCAGTTCCTGCTACGGCTGCTGTAAGGTAGCAGAACTGGAGCCAGAGGTGATCCACAGCACAAAGTTCAGGGAGCGTATCTCAGATCCCACTTTTCTCTCCTGATGTTCCTCTCACAGCCTTCGGCAGCGCTTCTAAGCTCCATAAGAATTTGTCTTGCACGGTACAGTATCAGCTTTTTTTTAAATTTCATGTGGCCTAACAGTACCTACTTACCATTAATTTAGGTAATCATATTTTGGGCAAACACTACATTTCATTGCTCAGATATTAAAGATTGTCCAGTAATTTCACTGAATCTAAAACCTTAAGTGGTGTTTTTGCATGAAGGTTGGGGGGTAAAAAAAAAACCCCCTAACATTAAATATCATGAATATCAGTCTTCAACATGTATCAATTCACAAAGATGTGAATCACTGAAGAGTGAAATATGTGCAATACAACATTGTAATTATTATTATAGAGCAATGACTACTCCTAATGTTAAATTGGATCAAATTTTTTGCCCCTGTGAAGTTTTGTTATGGAACTTAATGGTTATGAAAATAATAACCTTTTCAGTGTTGTGTTTTGGCCGTACAATGAACGTGGAAAAAAATGTGTAATGCAGACTGACTTTGTTAGTGGACACTGGTTGTACTCTGGAGATATGAGCTGCTTTTGAGTTGGTACACCAGCAATAAAATGTAACATTTTTAAGCTGATACTACTGTTTTACTAAGATCTTTTGTGCTCTCATACTGTGTATGATATTTTTTTTTTTTTTTTTTGGGGAGACTAATATTTATTTACATCCACAGTAACCAGCAGGTGGGTTGTTTGACTCTTCCCTCCCCCACACTTTGTAATTCTCCTTATAGGAAATCACTCTTGTGAACAGAAAACTTTCTAAATATTTTGAGACTAGGAAAGTAGGGAATGTGTTGCTGTCAATTATGACTAGTCAGACTTAACACAGTTTATTCTGACTACCATCCCAGAGTTTTTCCAATTTTTTTAATACTTAAGCAGTCCTCAACCTCAATTTTCTATAGTTGTATATTTGAACAAGGCATTAATCCATTATATAAAAATAATACAGGATAATCTAATAGTAGTATATAGTAATTTATAGCAATAAAACATGGCTTGGGTAGGTTGCTTTATGCCAAGGTGTTCTATTTCATGCTTACAGTACTTTAAAACAAACATGCTTAGTGTACCGTTTTTCACTGAGCAATGAAAGGCAGGAGAGAAGGAAAGCGTGAGATGCAATGGTACACGCCCACAGGTGGCAACCAAATATTACAAACATACACTGTAGCCTGCTTGATTGAATAATTACCAGTACTAGTGAATATTAACTACACAAGAACATCATTAAATACATAAACTTAAACATCATTAAATAAAACTGCATAGCAATGGCTGATGAGAAGGCTGCCCAACTATGTGTATATAATGTTTCTAAATGAGATATAAAGACTGAATTTGCTGGTTTACTGACTGATTCTGAGCCTTGGTGATGTTAGATGGCCCTCTGCAGAGAAAGTAAGTTATGTCATGATGAAATGGGCAGATCCACCTATGCTTTGTGAATCACTGGTGTGGCATGTCATCAAACAGCAATAAAAGCGGTTGTGTGTTAATCACCAGGCCTTTGGGATGACTCGAGTGCCTTGGGGATACACATACACCATGAAAAATACATGACTAAATTAATCTGCGTCGATCTTGGCTGCACTTTAAGTGATTTTGATTTGTGACAAGATGAGATTGATCAGTTGCATTATTTTGAGAGTAAAAGGGTTTTAGTTTAGTTTATAAATATATTAGTATTAGTAAAGAAATACAATTAGTGCACAGTTTTCATCAGAACCAGAACAACTGTGCCCTTATTCACTGAAAACAATGCAGAAGTGAATGTCCTAAAAAGCTAGAATCACTATATTAGGACTTGGGAGGAGATGAGTAAGGCTCTGCTCCCACGCTCACATTTTTTGCTGAGTCATGTCTCTGGCTAGATACTGCAGGTATCTGATGACCTGCTGCTAAAGATAATCACTTTACCTCCACAGGATCACTTTCCATTGGTTTACATTATTCAAAGGTTTTTTTTTTTTTTTTTTTTTTTTTTTTTGCTAGATATATCTGGTATGGATAAGGATTGGATTTTCAAAAGATCTTGTATCTTAAGTCTTGATTTTTTCAAAAAAATTCTTGTAATTAGTGCACTTTAAGCAACTAGACTCAAGCTACATGTTAATTGATACATGATAACATTAGTTAATCCTGATACATAATATGTTGTTGTGTAAACTAGTGGGACTTGGGTGAGCCATCATCTCCCAACGCAATGTTGTTTTTTGTTAAATTACATGTTAGAATATTAAAAATCTGTTATGTGCTTTTTTGATTTACTATTCAATAAAACAAAACTGGACCATGAAACTGAATCAATGTTTTCTAGATATGATGTGTAAAAAAAAAAAAAAAAAAAACACATCAGGAATCAGAATGGAAGGAAAGGAAACAGATAACTCAGTAATTTAGATGCCACTTTCATTGTTTCATTTCTTTCCCAGAGAAATCCCTTTGGAATTCCATGAATTTCCCTGCTGTTAAATCTTGTAGTTAATATGTAACCCACACACATTGACTGAAACCGCTTGTCCCAAGCGGGGACGTGGCGAGCTGGAGCCTAACCCTGCAACACAGGGTGTAGGGCCGGTGGGGGAGAGGGCACACCCAGGGCTGGATGCCAGTCCATCACAAGGCAACCCAAGCAGGACTAGAACCCCAGACCCACCAGAGAACCGGCACAGGCCAAACCTGCTCTCACACACACTGATATGGGTCCCTAGTAACCTTATTAGTTATACAGGGTATATTTTTCCCAGTAAACCTGTTTTCCAAGTGAGAAATTCCAGTAAAGAGTAACTGTGAGGATGTTCTCAACTTGCAACATAAAGCTTATTCAGACCTTAAGATTTATAATGTCTATGACTCAAAATATCTTTTCCTTGTAGTCTGATAATAGTCTGTAAATTCATCCAATGTTTCTAATGGGCAACTATTGCAATCTGTACTCATTATTACTGTGTAAGGGTATCTGGCATCATCTGTTTCCATAAGCAGACGTGGGGCTAAACAGGAAGTTCATTCATAAGGGACTGGCAATTTGATGAATCAGCAAGGTGCTCCTGCAAATAATTGGACACGGGAAGACAGTGGAAATCTCAGCAGGTGCCTGACAGATTGTTAAATATCAGTTTCCTTCAGTGTGGTCACAAGCAACTGTTCTGGGAGAACTGGGAATACAGTTTTGTTAGCACTATGGCTAATGACATACGTCAATACAAGAAACATGTCTGAGCTTGTTTCTTCCACCTTTACCTTTCAGCCTGATAAACGGGTTAGACCTTTCCTCATGTGAAGATTTCTAATAATGCTTAGCAGGTGATGTTATTGAAAGTGTTATAAAAGTCTATAGAGATGGAAATTTATATTTTTAATTGCAGACCTAAGAAAATGTGCCCTGCTATGTTTTATTCCCTGTGATAAAATTAAAAGTAAAAAGATGATTAGGAATTCTGAACATTGCATATACATCAGTTTAAACTTGGGAGTGAGTACAAGTTTATAGGAATGAAATTATTTTCAGTAATTTTATTCTATGACTCAGTGGTAGAACCGACATATGAGATGCAAAGAAAACGTTACAAACAGTGCAGTTGTGTTTGTACGTTTGTAACCAGTGTACAGCAATAGTATACTGAGACCATTGGCTCTGGCATCTGTAACTTTGAGTTTAAAAGAACATATTTCTCACAACTAATAGAGTTAATATTCCATTTCAGATAATTGCTAAGCTGAGACCATGTCAGGAAATCAGAGAAGGCAGTGGAAGTCCATGTATAAAGGCCTGATTCTGGGCATGCTCCTTACCAGCTGTATGATACTTCTCTACTGTCTGTCTGCTCCTCAAGGTCAAGTCATTCTACAAGAGTAAGTGTGTAACCATAAGTCTGGACAGTAATCCTAAAGATAGACTAAATTTGTAATTCATTTGTTTAGTTCTTTGTATGATTTCCTTATTTAATCTTAATGAGTAAATCCATAGTTTAGAAAATTTGTAAGTTTAAAAATTAAACAACTGAATACATTGTTTTTAACCCATTTACATGGCTGAATATTGTAACTGAAGCCATTCACGTTATGTAACTGTCTCAACAACAGAACCTGTAAACAGACTTAAGTGCAATTTACAGTTATTCCTCTGATTCCTGTTTTTTGAAAGCAAATTCTTTAAGGACCATATTTAAATCTTGCATACTACAAAACACCTTATGAAAAGTTTGCGTCAAAGAAATGTTTTTATTTATAGGGTTCCAGTACCTTACTCCTGTGCATATCACCCAGCTCATGCAAATGATCTGCAAGTCTCAAACACCTCCCATAATGCTGGTGGTCAGACAAGCATCTGCACACCCAAGGTGGATGTCATGTTCCTGAAAACACACAAGACGGGTAGCAGCACTGTGCTCAATATTCTCTTTCGCTTTGGGGAGAAGCACCATCTCAAATTTGCCTTTCCTGACAGCCGCAATGACTTCTTCTACCCCTCACCATTCCAGCGCTCACAAGTCAAGGACTATCGGGCAGGCGTGTGTTTCAACATCATTTGCAACCACATGCGCTTCAATGAGCCTGAGGTGGCCAAGTTAATCCCTGTGGATACTACATACGTCACCATCCTACGAGATCCAGCAGAGCTCTTTGAATCGTCATTTCACTACTTTGGTCGCCTGGTTCCCTTCACCTGGAAGATACCAGGAGAGGACAAGCTAACAGAGTTCCTTCAGGAGCCCTGGCAGTACTTTGATCCTGAGGGATTCAACTCTTTCTACCTCAAGAACCTTCTGTTCTTTGATTTTGGGTTTGACAATATGATGGATCCAGATGACCCACGGGTGGAGGAGAGCATCCAGGCCATAGAGGAGCGCTTTCAGCTGGTTATGTTAGTGGAACACTTTGAGGAGTCTCTAATCCTCCTGAAGGATGCCCTCTGCTGGGAAATAGGTGACTTGCTGTTTTTCAAACTTAATGCTCGCAAGGGCTCTATGGTGTCCAGGCTGAACTCTCAGCTCAGGGCTCAAGCTCTTGAGTGGAACAAAATTGACTGGAAGCTCTACCAGCATTTTAACGTCACCTTTTGGAAAAAGGTAGATGCCTATGGAAGCGAACGCATGGCAAGGGATGTGGAGGAGCTCCGGAGGAGAAACAAGGAGATGGCAGACATCTGCATAGAGGGCGGACATGCTGTGGAAGCTAACAGCATCCAGGAAGCAGCAATGCAACCATGGCAGCCCATCGGAGAGAAGTCCATTCTGGGTTACAACATGAAAAAAAACATAAGTAAAAAGCATCGCAAACTATGCAGAAAGATGCTCACCCCAGAGCTCCAGTATCTGACAGACCTGGGGGTCAACTTGTGGATTACCAGACTCTGGGGTTATGTAAGGGATCTCATCAACTGGTAGGGATACACCACTGCCAACAGAAAAGGGAACGCTAAATATGAAATCCGTGGCCGAAAACAGCTGGGTACATTCAAGTAAAGACTGAGACACCTGTTGTATACATGGTTCTTAGAGCTTCACATTGACTGAAAGTGTCCTAATGTTTGGAGACCTGTTATTGACTATATATGTAAAACTATAATTGATTTCAACATCTTGACACTGAGTACTGGAACATCTATTAACTTACTATAGTATTGTGGTGACCTATGTATTTTCTTCAGTGCTGTTTGCTCAAAATTGTGTTAAATTGGTGCGTTGAATAGCTAGAAGAATAGTCAGTCTGAAGGTTAAAAACTGTGATTGTTCATTGTATACAGCCATTACACTTAACTTTTGCAAAGACCAGAAAAGTCTGCAGTCATTAATTCTAGAATGATGAAATACAGAGTATCCCAGACTTCTGATAACAGTGAGACCATCTGTTATTAACTGGTAGACATAAAAGTTTCTTAATCTACTTTAAATGCAAGAACAAATGCTGTGGGGCACAACAGACAGTAAAAAGTGATGGATCTGGAATTTGCAACTTGGAAACTGCAAAATATCCACTGAAAACGTACAGAATACTGCTTAGAAATTTTTAAGGACTGTCAAAATATAGCTCAGAAAAACTAACACATTATTTTATTGTGAGTGTGACAAATGAATGTGAATCTTCTCATGAATTTTGATGAAATATTGTAAAATCAATGATTTTTGGGTTCTTTCAAATATTTGTGTTTGAAGTCTTTGTGAGACTTGAAATTTTGCTTTATTTATCCTCTCACACATTTCCTGAGAAAAGAAATTAGCTAAAGCACATATGCAAAGGCAGGGTGGGAACCGCTACTTGTTACCAACTGGGTAAAAACACATTGCCTCCACTTTGACTTTTGTCACATTTTACCAGAAAAAATGGCTCAACACACATAAACAGTTCATTGAATCTAATTTAAATTGCAACTGCCTGTAATTGTTTCTGTCATGTGGATCATAGCTTTCAAAAAAGAAGCCATGTCACTGATTAAATACACCGAAGAGGAATGGACTGTTGATTTTCATTTTATCATCCCAGATTTAATATAGTGTAGCGCGCCCCCCCCCCACCCCATGGAGCTACTAGAAACAACTCAGTGTCAGAATGGACTTCATGAGCAACTCAACTCAACTTCATGAGCCACTTATTCAGCCACTACTCCGGTAGTGTTCTGCTTGTTTATGTATCTTATAATATTTAAGAAAAAACTGGTAGGAGGGTATTAGGATTTGTCTATCCTGTTTTTTATGCACCTGCTCGAACGATGAACCTCAGTGCAGCAAGTGGTAGGTCACAAACTAGGTTTACTTTAGTCACATGTCTGCAGCTATGTCTCTTTCTTTTAATGTAATGCATAAGTTGTACTTTTACTGAGTTGTACATCGCTTTGGACAAAAGCATCTGCTAAATGAATAAATGTAAATGTCAGTGGCTCCACTTAGGACAAGACTCACGGTGGAGACTGCAGGTGCGGTGCTCATGTCTTGTGGTTCACCAGGGATTGCTCCCTACCCCCTGTCACAGGAAAGGAAGGGGAGGCAAAAGGGGGAACAGGGAAAGGGTATGACGGGGCTTCTCCGGGGTCGTTCGGGACTGGGGCCGGGTCGCTGCAACGCTGTCTGCATGCTCATACTCGTGCTCTCCTCCATCTCTCTCCCTCACTGTCAGGCACAGGGGAAGAAATTGTTGGGTGCAAGATTAGCCCCAGCTGTGGTGACCCTGTCCCTCTCTCCACCCCCTTTCCCAACCGCCTCGGCATGCTACAATCCCACGGCCGATGTGGAGGCAGTACTGCAGCTTGTTCCTCACTGAACACCTCAGCCAGGTCTAGATACTCGTGGGGGATGTGCACCTGTGAAGGAGTATCTGAGCACTCCACTGAGGTAGACAGGATCCACTACATTGTGCTCCCCAAGACACCAAGTCCCCAGCACTCCATGAAAAAACAGGGTCGTGCAGGGCTAGCCAGGGAAACCCAAGAATTATGGGGCTCTCTGGGCAAGAGATCAGAAAAAATGAGAGTTGTTCTTGATGACAGGCAGCAACCCTCATGTGGAGTGGTTCCGTCTGGGTGTTAACGTAACCTTTTCCTAAAGGTTGCCCATCCAGGGCGATCACCTTCATCCGCATTTTACATTCTTGATAAGGCAGATGGTGTGCGTGAGCAAAGCCGATATCCATGAAACAGCCTGCAGCCCCTGAATCCACCAACGCTTGGGTTTCAATCGAATGCGGGCCCCAGGAGATGGCCACAGGCATGGAAAGACTGTTGCACTGGAGAGTTCCACTTAGCCGGGGTTCAGGACGAACGGGGTACTGGACCCTGAGGTGGCCGGGTTCTCCACAATAGAGGTAGAGACGATGTTGAAACCGGCGCTGCCTTTCAGTGCGGGTCAAACGACCCCGGGCGGCATGGGTGTGAGGGGTTCTCTGTCCCGAGTGGAACGGTCCAGAGCAACCGCAGCTTTGATGAACTGATCCAAGGTCCATTTCTCACCCCAGAATACCATCTCTCGCAGTTTGGGATCCAAACCACACCGGAAACAGGCTAAGAGGGCGTTCTGATCCCAGCCGCTTTTCTCTGCTAGAATCCTAAAGTCCAGTGCATAATCAGCAGCAGCAGCAGCAGCAGCAGCAGGCGGCGCCCCCCCTGGGTCAGGACAAAAAAGATGTTCACTTGCAGTCAGGTCAGAGCAAGGGATTCCAAACAGGGAGCAGAAGTGGGCTTTAAAGTCCACATAGGAGCGCTGAGAACAGCGCCCCCATGTAGCTGTAGCCCAATCCAAAGCTCGGTCAGTCAGAAGGAAAGTTACATAAACTATATGGTTGAGATCTGTACAATATACGTGGGGCAAACTACAAAACATGAGCTCGCACTATAGGAGAAAGCCCTCACAGCGAGCAGGAGTGCCATCATACCTGGTAGGCGGGGCCAGACGCAGGTCTTGTTGGAAGCCCTCTTCAGGGAATAGAGAGCGAGGCACACGTGTGAGGCATCAACAACCGGCATTCTGCGTTCGTTTCAGAACGCGTTAGTCAGACCCTGCAGGCGAGAAAGGGATTGCTCATGTGCTCTTAACAGTGCATCCTGAGCTGTGAACGAGCGATGGAGGCGCTCGGAAGCCACTGGGTCCGATGATGAGGCAGAACCTTCTGTCATGATGGTCCCTGGCGCGGTTACGTTGGACCCAAGGGCGGGGCACAGGAAGCTTGGTCATGGGGCGGTTCAATAGACATTGTCAGAAAACAGGCAAAGGGTCGCCAATATGCAAACAGAATCCAAAGGGGCAAATCCGAGAATCATAATCCAAGAGACAGGCGAGTGATCAAGGCAAACCAAGGAGTCAGAGACGAGGAGCAGGGTGAGGCGTGCAACTGATCGATGAGGCTGAACAAGGTTCCGCGCCTGCATGTGCTCTGGAGCGTCTTTCATGCGATCGCTCCCTGAGCTGCCGCAGGTGCTCCTCATTGCACTGGGGGGGGGGGGGGGGGGGGGGGGGGGGGGGGCGTGACAGTATGGTGTTTCTGTTCAATAAACTCAATATTGCTGTATCATCAGAAAATTTGATGAAAAAGGTGTTATCCTGACTAGTTACACACTCATTAGTGTATAATGTAAATAAAATGGGTGACCTTGCGGGGCCCCCATATTGGTAGTCTTCACCTCAGAATAAGAATTGTTGACCCTGACTTGTTGCATTTGATTTGTTAAAAATGAATAAAACCACTAAATGCAAGAGGGATTCACTTTTAACTCTTTCAGCTTCCTAATTAGTAGCTAGGGTTGAAGTGTGTTAGCCAAACTAAAAGCTATAAAAAGTAAACGTGCATATGCTTGTGTATCTTCTAAATGCCTATTCATCAAATGAGTGACACAATTAATGGCGTCCTCAGTGCCCCGTCCAGCCTTAAAGATGAACTAAAACGGGTCAAGGGATAATTTAACCTCGTCCTTTAGAACAATTACAACAAGTCTTTCAAAACATTTCATAACATTTGAAATCAAAGGCACAGGTCTAAAGTCACAATTCTCAACTGGGCAATTTTTCTTGGGAACCGGCGTAATTACAGTTTTTTTTCCACAAAGATGGAATGGTATACGAGTCAAATGATCTCTGGAAAATAGGGAAGAATGCTGGAGTAAGTTCATTGGCACAAGTTTTTAGCAAAAAAGCAGAAATTCCATCAGGACCTGTGGATTTTTTGATTCGTATGCCTCTAAATAGCAAACTGACTACATGTGGGGCTACCTCTAATCTCTGATCTGAATTACATATGACAAAGTACTGAGCTACCATTCGCACCACAGGTGACTCAAACCTAAGAAAATAGTCATCTGCGCTTTGTTGGTCATTGCTAGTTATGAGCCTTTTTCGGGGGGGGTTTCCATATTAGTTACTACCTTCATAGCAACCCAAAGTTTTCTTTGGAGTCCCCTGAATTAAAATTTTGTTCTATAATTTCTTGTTTTTTTTTTTCCTTGCCCCCTTCAACAGTCTTGAGAAAGAAGACAACAGTAAAGGCATTCAACTGTACTCCAGCCTCTGACTTTCTCTGGAAGCTTGTTAGCTATCTGTCGATTTGCGTTTAGACGCGCACTGAGGACAGAATACCAGGAGAGCAATAAAGAACAACCACAAGAAGAGTGATTGGGGCAGTGATAGAGACAGCATGCCATTCAAAGGAGGACAGATCATGTAGGTGAAGAGGAAGAATGGAATATTCCCACCAGGGAGAGATGAGCAGGCCTGTGCCTCCACCTCTACTGGAGGGACAAGGGTTGTAAGAGAAGGAGTGAAGAGAGCTGGGTGTGGCTGAGTGTCTGGGGTGATCCAGGTTTCAGTTAGGGCCAGGAGGTCCAGTAAGAGATGGGAGGCATAGGCTTGTATGAATTCAGCCTTTCTCACAGCAGACTGGCAGTTCCAGAGTCCCATGGAGAAATTAAAGCAAGATGGAGGGCTTGACAAGTGAGGATAAACCGGGTTACTGTAGCAGCAAGAGCGTTCAGGTGTCCGGGGGTGGTGACATTGCACGGCTCGGTTGCTGTAGACAACTTTGATGGTCGACATGTTTGACTCAGGATCCCTTGTGGAACACAGTACCGGTGGTCTTCCTCAGGGGACTTCAACAGGTAGACTCCCTTGTCTTTGCACCCTGAGTCTTCGCACAAAGAGGCTGCCGCAACCGCTGTCACTATGGGTCACCAGCCGCTATTTAAACCAGGCTAATTCCCATCAACTGAGATGCCTAATCAAAATCGAAACTATTCCAGCAATAGTGACGAAAACAAACAACCAAACGGACGCGATTAATCGATCGATCGACGTCACGCCCACTCCACACTACGGGACACAGAATTGTTCAGAAGAACATGTGCCCTAACAAACTACAAAATACAATTTAACAAATAAATTAGTAAAAATATCACCCGCAACTACACAGACACACAACCGATTGTGTATCTATCTGCACAGCTACATGACAGGAATGTGCGTCGGGAAAAAGCGGTCGCAGCACTACTGCACTTACCTGAAACATCATGAACTGCAGCAACGGACCTCCAACGCAAACTATAATACATGAGTGTCGGTGCTTTTAAAGTAAGCCTTGGTCTTGAGTGTTTTAAAACCACTTTGATGTTGACTGTAATGGATTGTGGTGTCCAGGAAGTTTACTTCCTGTGCGCCCCAGTGTTGTTTTATTGTTATTTTGGGGTGGTGTGTGTTCATGAGTGTGGTGAATGTGTCAAAAATCCTCGTGGCCATGGTGCCAGACCCCGAAGATGTCTTGCAGGTATCTGTAGGAGTTCGGTGTCCGGTCTGTTGCAATGTTTGTGTTGATAATCAATGGTGAACAGGAAGGAGTCCTCCGGTAAGCGATCACCTCGCAGCTGGCCTGTCTTCCTGTCGTGGTCTCTCAGTCAAATTGGGAAACTCGTTCATTTTGCCTACCTCCTCGGCTAAGAGTCTGGGAGTCTATCTGCGCTCCGTTTTGAGCAGCATGATGAAATCTTGCGCCGCTACGTCAATCATCCCCTTGTCCAGCGTATCCACGCTGTATACGCTACCTACCCATTGGTCATAGTAGCATCCTTCGTTTTATTTCTTCTTCTTCTTCTGTATAGGAAAAAATGGAGTATATATAGGGTTCAGTACTATCCGCGGTTTCAGGCATCCGCTGAGGGTCTTGGAACAAATCTCCTGTGGATAAGACGGGGGTTTACTGTCTCTTTACTCACTGTATTTAATTGCACAATTTTACAACTTATAGCAATTTATTGCACTTGTACATAGTCTTTGAAAATGACTATCTGTGGGGTGTGTTTGTATTTTTTTTTTTTTTTGGTTCAGTGTAGTATAGTTTTCATTATGTACATGGGTGTTTTCTTACTAATTTAAAATTGTTTTTTGTTTGTTTGGTGTATTTGGTTATGTGCATTGTTTATATATTGTATCAAAATGTATAAATGGGGGAGATGATGTGAAAAGAGAAACACGCAAAGAAAATGGTAGGTAAGGTGTACAGCAACACCCTGGGAACAGGCCAGGGGACTGCCCCTCTCGTGCGGTGGAGTTGTCAGACAAGACAGGGTTATGTTGCTGTGCATCCAAATGCGGAGGAAAAGGGTGATGTTCTAAAAAGCAGAGTGAATATATCTTTGTGCACTGTGCAAACAAAGAAAGTGCCAAAGAGAGATTTAAAGCTAAAACTTCAAATGAGAAAGTTATCAAGATTTCTTGGGGTTATATGTAGTCCATTAGAAAAGAATGTTGTACAGAATGACACACACAGGCTGAAACCGCTTGTCCCGAGCAGGGTCACAGCAAGCCAGAGCCTAACCTGGCAACACAGCGTGTATAGCTGGAAGGGGAGAGGACGCACCCAGGGGGGCACGCCAGTCTGTCGCAAGGCACCCCAAGGGGGGCTCGAACCCCAGACCCACCAGAGAGCAGGACCCGGTCCAACCCACTGCGCCACCACACCAAGAGGCAAACAAATTAACCCAGTTTATTAAACCTTCATCCCCTAACAACATCACATCACAGAAAGTGCAAAGACACGTGGAGGCCTGGATGAAAAACAACATGTATATACTCCAGGCCCATCATGAAGGCATAATACACACACACACAGAAACCCACGTCCGACTTAGCCAGTAAGGCAGAATGGGAGGTGGCGGTGAAGTGGGCAAAAAGTAGATACAGATTACACAAATTAAAAGAAGAAACATTGATCAGAACGAAACCTACGTAACCCCAAACCCTAACTCTTGCCCTAACCATCACCTTGACCCCAGCCCTCATCCTAACCCTATCCTCAGACCACACATCATACACGCTCAAAAAATTTTTTTTCCTAAAAAACATCTCCCATCCACAGCCTACCCCAATCCAAGCATACAAACCTGTCCTGGACACCTAAACCCCAGCCACATCACAAGACATTCACCACAGAAATTTCAAACCCACAAGGGAGAGCCATCACTCCACAATGAACATCTCTCTCTCTCTCTCTCACACACACACACACACACACACACACACACACACACACACACACACACACACACACACACACACCTTGGGATATAAACGACTGCACTGCCCCCCTAGCCAGCAGATTCTCCTCTGAAGGAGCACCAGCTAGGTGCGAAACGTCAGGAGTCCTGCTTAAGCTTTACGAAAGCTACACTGAACATTAATATCTGTTATCTGTTCTGAATAACAACCCAACCAAGTGCTCAGTGTAAAAACCAAGGATCCGCCATCACCAAATGGAAACAACTCGATATTGATGAAAGAACACTACATCAGCGGAGTTGTGCCTGGGACTTTGAACGGAGCACTTGCGCACAAAGCGGCACCAACAACGGACCTGGAAAACTCGGGAACGCTTTTTAAGCAAAGGTGCATGCTCCTCACCGCACGCAAGGGGGACACCGACGGGGATCGGAGACAAGCAGACGGACGACGCATCGACGAGGGACGACCTGGAGACCGACCGGCACGGGACCACGCATTGAAGGAGGCAGCGAAGGCACGCCTGGACACACGGGGATTACAATCTCTTCTGGTGGACAAACCGACACGGACCTGCCGAGGGAGAGCCCCGGGTTCTCGCGGGTTATAAAAAACCTCCGGGAGCTGCAACAGAGACACGGGGGGGGGAATGGGGGTAAGACTGGGGTCCTTCTGTACCTGCCTGGCGACTCTCTGTATTGTCTCTCACTGTTGATGTGATTGTGTACATTGCTGTCTGTACCACTCGGAATACTTGGGCCCAACATTGTTTTACTTACTGACTGACATTTTCTTATTTTTATTATTCAGAATCAGAACAAGCTTTACTGCCAAGTATGTTCACACATACAAGGAATTTGTCCTGGTGACAAACTTCCACAGCACAGACAGAATGACAGTGACAAGACACAGATGAGAAGATAGAATATGTGAATAAAGGATTAAAAAATATAAAGTACACAATATACAAAAAATAGTCACTAGACATTATATGTATGTTCTATACAAATGCAAGGGAATGTGAGTAAGACATATGATGTGATAAATAGATATAAATATAAACAGCGTTATGTATTGCACTGGTTTACTCTCTAGGGGGGGATTTAGCTGTTCATGAGGTAGATGGCCTGAGGAAAGAAACTTTTCTTGTGCCTGGCTGTCCTGGTGCTCAGTGCTCTGTAGCGCCGGCCAGATGGCAAAGGTTCGAAGAGGAAGTGGCCTGGATGCGAGGGGTCTACAATGATTTTGCTAGCCCTTTTACTGACTCTGGACGAGTACAGCTTTTGGAGAGCTGGGGGGGATGTGCCGATGATTCTTCCAGCAGTCCGAACTATCCGCTGTAACCTTCTGATGTCTGATTTCGTAGCTGAGCCGAACCAGACAGTTATAGAAGTGCAGAGGACAGACTCGATGACTGCAGAGTAGAATTGCATCAGCAGCTCCTGTGGCAGGTTGAACTTCCTCAGCTGGCGAAGGAAGTACAACCTCTGCTGGGCCTTCTTCACAATGGAGTCTATGTGGAACTCCCACTTCAGGTCCTGTGAGATGGTAGTGCCCAGGAACCTGAATGACTCCACTGTTGCCACAGTGCTGTTCATGATGGCGAGTGGGGATAATGCTGAGGTGTTTCTCTTAAAGTCTACAATCATCTCCACTGTTTTGAGCGTGTTCAGCTCCAGGTTGTGATGACTGCACCAGACAGCCAGCTCTTTAACCTCCTCTCTATTATAACGGAAATGTATAATAATGAAAAATGGTAAGTTTGCGGAATAGATTTCATGTTTGAGCGCAACATGGTGGGGGCAAGCAGTCTTAAAGATAATAATGGACAACCACTTCACCCCCACACCAAACAAAACATTAACCAAAACATACTGCAAATTAATACAGTCCGTGCACCACTTAATCATAAGAGAGGGATGCCTTAAAAAAGGGAGATTTTCCAAAAGGTATGATGAGACAGGTAAACACACACACACACACACACACACACACACACACACACACACACACACGCGCTTTCTGAAGCGCTTGGCCCATACAGGGTCACAGGGAACCGGAGCCAAACCCAGCAACTCAGAGCCTAAGGCTGGAGAGGACACACCCAGGACAGGACACCAGTCTGTCGCAAGACACCCCAAGTAGGATTCGAACCCCAGACCGACCGCAGAGCAGGACCCCATCCAACCCACTGCACCACTGCGCCACTGTGTCCCCCTCCTACAGCGGACAGCAATGGGTTTAAAAACAAATAAAAACTTGCCCTGGCCTATGCTAACATCTACATGGCAGACTGGGAGGAAACTATTTATGAAACGCCCAAACAGACCACTCCAGTGCTACAGATACCTGGGTGACATTTTCAGGGTCTGGCACCATGGCCACGAGGATTTTGACACATTCACCACACTCATGAACACACACACCACTCCGAAATAACAATAAAACAACACTGAGACACACAGGAAGTAAACTTCCTGGACACCACAGTCCATTACAGTAAACCTCAAGGTGGCTTTAAAAACACTCGAGACCAAGGTTTACTTTAAAAGCACTGACACTCACTGTCTACCGCACAAATCCAGCTTCCAGCCCAAACGCACCTTCCAAGGATTGATCAAGTCCCAACTCATCAGGTTCCACCGAATATGCTCAGAGAAAACAGAGTTCAACAACACCACCGGAACTCTGTTCCGAGCTCTTAGACCGAGGGAATAGGTTCCGGAGACATATCAAGTCACAGACAATGAACTCAATATAGGAAGGCCATGGTAGCAGGGTGACTCACACTGAAAAGGTCATCCCACTAATATAAATAATGTGTCGGCAGAATGATACTTTGGCTCCTTTTCCAAAAAGCGTTATGCTCAATTACAGTTGTATGCTCAACGCAAACCAAATGTGCATCTTACGGGTGAACACGAATTTACCTTAGATAGAAAGGCAATAATTCCAGTAAATTATTGCACCAGCAAGATGGTGTGTGTTGTGTGCTGTGTGCTTGAAGCAGGGGAGGAGACACAGAGCTGTTTTACCGGGGGGGGGGGGGGGGGGCTTCTTCTGGGCCGAAAGGAAGAGAGAATCCACCCAGTGTTCGATAACGAAGAGTTTTACTCGGCTGGGTGCTGCCCCAGTGCATGCAGTTCTGCACAGAGAATTTCACCAGAGAAGTTTTTTGAAGGATTTGGTCCTGCTTTACTGCTCTTTCCCCTTCTCTATCTACTGCACACTCGGACCGTCTGCTTTCAGGAAGGAGGAGATGCTGTGCGACCAATAATGAGTGGACCAGCTTTTGAAAAGCAGCTCGCCAGCATTTTGACTGACATCCCAAACTCTATGAGCTGCCACCCTGCATCCAAAGACTCTCCAACCTTGCCCGACTTCTCAGCCACAGATATGGGTTTCTACAGAGGGCAGACGGGGCACAGCCAACATGAGTACTATCAGAGCCAGACCTACTCACAATCTGTGAACCCCTACTCGTACCACCAGTTTAACCCGAACAGAATGGGGGGCCCGGGGGCATAACCCACAAAGTCAGAATACACCTACAGTAACTCATACAAGCAATACGGACATTATAAACAGGGAGCTGCAGACACCACCCCAGGACACTGGTAAGTCTGAACTTTCCACAAATATAAACCCATGTAGACTATGATAATGTAATCTTTAATATGAGCTTTCAACACCAGCAAAACATATTCATTTTTCCTTAAACCAGCCCTTGGACTATCAGAGAAAAGCAGCTTGCTTACTGGAGCTTATAGGTTTTCACTGTATCTTACATAGCTTTTTTAACATAACTTATATGTCCCTATATACTTTATCTGAAAACATATCATATGCCCAATGATTTAAGAATACTCACATTTATTACTTTCGTGAGGGGGTGCGGTGGCGCAGTGGGTTGGACCACAGTCCTACTCTCCAGTGGGTCCGGGGTTCGAATCCCACTTGGGGTGCCTTGCGGCGGACTGGCGTCCCGTCCTGGGTGTGTCCCCTCCCCCTCCAGCCTTACGCCCTGTGTTGCCGGGTTAGGCTCCGGTTCCCCGTGACCCCGTATGGGACAAGCGGTTCTGAAAATGTGTGTGTGTGTGTGTGTATTACTTTCGTAGTTTCATTTTGAATACCCCCCCCCCCCCCCACTCCCCTTTGGTGAAACTGAAATGTTGAGTGTGTACAGTAGCTGTTGCTAATATGTGGTTCATTTTATCCATCACACTGTATCGTATGTATATGCTGCACCTGTACATTGTTTGGAAAGCAAGGAATAGAGAACTCACGTGGTCATGCACACGCTCTCGGTTCAGTCCCTGAATGATGGTGTTATCATAGTCTGTTGAAGACAATGAGGACACACTGGGAGATGTTGGGCCTCTTCTTGGTGCTCCAGATGATCCTGAAGTGCTGGGGCAATTTTGCAATGGAGAAGATGGACTCACACCCACATCACTCAGCATGATGTACACTAACTTGATTGTACTTCTGTCCCGTATGTCTTGTACTGATGTAACATTCATGAATTCATTACTGAAGTCAGGATCCACGAACTGAATACCAAAGTCTCGTTCAATTCCAAATGCTTGGCAAATTGTACTGTGAAACTCCTTTAAAGTTTCTGGCCTTCCCGAATGGAGAAGCCATTAGAAGAAGCCATTTTAAAGCCATCATTGTCCACGATGACTCTGAGCTTCATATGCCGTGCCGTTAAAATGTTGTTAAATCAATATTTGGTAATGTTGTTACTTCAGTACAACATTTTCACAGTTCACTCAAAACATGAAGAGTTTAGCTGTCTACACATGACCTGTGACAGGTTGACTCTATGCTGCAATTAGCCATTATACTACTATAGGAAAAACAAAGACACAGAACCACATCTAGCAAGAAGCTGAAAGTTGAAGAAGATGAAAGAAATGTGTACCGGTACTTTTTTCAGCATGAATGTAAACAGCACTTCAGTGTGAATTATAAGATGACGACTTACTGATGTTGAGCTCCTCCTTCTTCCCTATATATTTTTCCTTCAATTTCGCTTTTTTTTTAATGGTCATTTGCTGTACCATAACCGTGGTAACAATAAAGAAAGAAAAAACTGATACCACACAATTACAGAAATTTATCCGCAGCTGTTGCACATCTATGCAGTTGTGGTGTTGGAGATTCTATTCAGTGTGCTCTCATGTTGGTGAAGTATCGATCACATGACCTTTGTTGTGCGTGATGTGTTCTGATGAAGCACGCATGTAAATAAATGTTCTCCCCTTCCGGTTTAAGCAAACCGATGGTGTGAACGTGTACTTTGTTACCTCCGTTAAGTATAATCTATTTACCACTTCTCAAACGCAGAGATGGCTGCGCCAACAGGTTATGGGCCCAGAAGAGAAGTAGGTAATAGACTGAGTAGACTGTGTTTCGACGGAGACGAAAAGAATTACGAACTTTGGGAGACAAAGTTTTTGGGGCACCTGCGTTTGCTGGGACTGAAAGAGACCATATTGAAAGTCCCCACACCGAGCGATAGAGACAGCGCGGACGAAGATGAGATTGACGACACTGATAAAAATGAAGAAGCCTACGCGGAATTGATCCAGTTTTTGGATGATAAAAGTCTTTCCCTTATAATGAGAGAAGCTGCAGATGACGGAAGAAAGGCGCTGCAAATACTGAGGGGCTACTATGCAGGAAAAGGGAAGCCGCGAATTATTAACTTGTACACAGAATTAACATCCCTTCAGAAAACTGCAAAGGAAAGTATTACGGATTACATTATTCGGGCAGAAACAGCCATTACCGCTCTGAGGAATGCTGAGGAGACGCTCAGTGACGGACTGTTGATTGCAATGATTCTTAAAGGTTTGCCAGAATCGTTTAAACCATTCGCAGTTCATGTAACACAGAGTGATGAAACTATGACTTTTGCAGAATTTAAGACAAAGCTTAGAAGTTTTGAAAACACTGAAAAGTATGCTAGGTCAAATGACGACAACGTTATGAAAGCGAGTGGTGCAGCTCCTGTGAGAAGAGGAGAGAGAGAGAGAAAAACGCAGACCCTGATAATATTACGTTATAATTGCGGTCAAAAAGGACATAAAGCCTGGAGATGTCCAAATGAACGTCGTAAAAGTCAAAAACAGTGGTGTAGCTATTGCAAAAGCTCAACACACAAAGACGCATCTTGCAGACGCAAAAGAAGGGACGACGCAAAACAAGCGACGCATGAAGAGGACGCAGATAAACATGCTGCATTTGTCTTCAAAACGTGTGATTATCAACTAGACGGGCTGAAACATAAAGGACTAATGGTTGATACGGGAGCAACATCACACATAATTACCGACATCGGAAAGTTTAAGAAATTTGACGAGACTTTCCAAACGGGCAAACATTTCATTGAGCTTGCGGACGGGACAAGAGCGAGTGGCGTTGCGCTGAAGAGAGGTGACGCGGAGATATGTTTGATTGACAGTGAAGGAAAGCAAGTGAGTACAACGCTAAAGAAAGCACTGTACATTCCTTCATATCCACAAGACATATTCTCTGTTAAAGCAGCGACTGCCAACGGGGCTTCTGTTCGTTTTCGACAAGGACATGACAAGCTCATCCACAAGGATGGCACGAGATTTGAAATAAAAGAGTATAATAGACTGTACTATCTAAACACTATAGATAAGGGAGGAGATTATTGTAACGGCTGTTACGACATTCAAACTTGGCACGAAATCCTCGGCCACTGCAACTATGATGATGTTTCCAAGTTGCCAGATATTGTGGAAGGAATGGAAATCAAAGGAAAGATTGACAAGTCCAAACTGCACTGTGAAGTCTGCACACAAGGCAAATTTGCGCAAAGCAGGAACAGAGAACCCGATGCACGTGCCAAAGTCCCACTTGAACTTGTGCACACAGACTTGGCTGGTCCTATTCAACCAGAGGCTAAAGATGGTCACAGGTATGCACTTGTATTTGTTGATGATTTCTCAGGCACAATATTTGTTTACTTCCTGAAAGCGAAAAGTGACACTGTAAAGGCTACGGAAAAATTCCTAGCAGACACTGCTCCTTATGGTACTGTAAAGTGCATTAGGTCAGATAATGGCACTGAATTCACAGCAACAAATTTTCGGTCATTGCTAAGCAAAAATCGCATTAAACATGAGACCTCTGCACCGTATTCACCCCACCAAAACGGTACTGCTGAAAGAAGTTGGCGAACATTGTTTGAAATGGCCAGATGCATGCTCATTGAGAGTAAATTACCAAAAGAGTTATGGACTTACGCTGTGATGACTGCTGCAGTAATTCGCAACAGATGCATTAATAACAGAGTAAAGCAGACTCCATACTACATGTTGACAGGAAGAAAACCGGATCTTTCAAAGATGAGAGTTTTTGGATCCATGTGCTATGCATACAAACACGACAGAAAGAAGCTAGATTCACGTTGTGAGAAGGGAATATTTGTTGGGTATGACAAGAATAGCCCTTCATACCTAGTGTATTACACAGACACTGGAAGAGTCCTTAAACACAGGCTTGTCAAATTCTTCAAGAAATGTGCTGTCGAGCAGCAAACTCAAACTGACCCACAAATACCAGATGAGGATGTTTATGGGGGAAGTTATTTGCCATCTAAGGTAAGAACAAACATCACTGAACAGAGTTCAGGGAAGTCTCAAGATAGTGGAGACAAAACAGATCTTCAAAATGATGATCAGACTGAAAATATTCAGAATAGATGCAACCCCAAAAGGAACAGGAAAGCTCCCCAATACTTATCTGACTACGTAACTGATATTGAAGATGATGATCAGATACTTACTAATATTGACTACTGTTACAGAATGTGTAATGTACCACAAACCTTCAAGGAAGCCATGAGTTCAACCAAATCACAGATCTGGATTAAAGCCATGGAAGAAGAGATGGATTCTCTAAAAGAAAATGGAACTTTTACGTTGATGGCTCTACCCGAAGGCAAACATGCAGTGGGGGGTAGATGGGTCTATGCAATCAAGAACAATGCAGATAACAATGAAACATATAAGGCTAGATATGTTGCTAAGGGTTATAGTCAAGTAATGGGAAGAGACTATAAGGAAACCTTTTCTCCAACAGCAAATATCACATCAGTTCGTGTCTTGATGCAAATGGCAGCACAGTATGACCTTGTTCTACATCAGATGGATGTGAAAACGGCTTACTTACATGCTCCAATTGATTGTGAGATCTATGTGGAACAGCCAGAAGGTTTTGAGGTAAAATCAAATACTGGTGAAAAACTTGTCTGTAAACTGAACAAGTCATTGTATGGTCTGAAACAGTCAGGTAGAAACTGGAATAAGTTACTGCATGATTACCTGAGTGAAAATGACTTTATGCAAAATCCTGCAGACTCTTGTGTCTACAGCAGACAAACTGGAAAAGAGAGAGTGATGCTAATAATCTGGGTTGATGATCTGATTATTGCTTCTAGTACCAACGAGTTACTAAATGGTGTGAAAAGGATGCTGACAGCTAAATTCAAGATGAAAGCCCTTGGTAAATTAAAACATTTCCTAGGCATTGATTTTGAGCAGGGGGGTGCGGTGGCGCAGTGGGTTGGACCGCAGTCCTACTCTCCGGTGGGTCTGGGGTTCGAGTCCCGCTTGGGGTGCCTTGTGACGGACTGGCGTCCCGTCCTGGGTGTGTCCCCTTCCCCCTCTGGCCTTACGCCCTGTGTTGCCGGGTAGGCTCCGGTTCCCCGTGACCCCGTAAGGGACAAGCGGTTCTGAAAATGTGTGTGTGTGTGTGTGTGTGTGTGTGTGTGTGTGTGTGTGTGTGTGTGTGTGTGTGTGTGTGTGTGTGTGTGTGTGATTTTGAGCAAATGGATGGAGTTGTGAAAATGAATCAAAAGGGGTACATCTTAAAAATACTGGAAAGGTTCAACATGTCGAATAGTAAGTCCAGATCGACCCCATGTGAACAAAAGCTAGAGTATAACGGTGATGGAAACTCTGTAAACCACACAAAGTATCGTGAAGCAGTAGGTAGTTTGACCTATCTAATGACATGTACTAGACCAGATCTTAGTTGGGCTGTGAGTAAATTGTCTCAATCTATGTCAAAACCAAATGAGCAACACTGGTGTACAGTGAAGCATGTGATGAGGTATCTGAAAGGTACAGTAAACCAAGAACTGACGTACAAGAAGAGTAACGAGAAGCTGAAACTTACGGCATACAGCGATGCTGACTGGGCATCAGATCCAAATGACAGACGAAGTACGACTGGATACTGTTTTAGTCTAACCAAAAATGGTCCCCTCATTTCCTGGAAGTCAAAGAAGCAGCCTACAGTTGCTTTGTCAACATGCGAAGCGGAATATATGGCACTGGCTGCGACCACACAAGAAAGTCTGTACCTTGTACAATTGATGAATGGACTGGAAAATGGATGTCAGTATGCACCGGTAAAAATCTTTGAGGATAACCAAGGTGCAATTGCTCTTTCCAAAAACCCTGTTTGTCGACAAAGATGTAAACACGTTGACGTTAGGTACCACTTCATTCGATCAGCAATTAGTGATGGTAAAATAACAATTGAGTACTGTCCAACAACAGAAATGGTTGCTGATGTGATGACTAAACCAATGACGAAGTATAAGAAAGAAAAGTTTGAAAGCTTTATGTTTGGGGCATAAATGTTGCTGATACAGGGATGTAACTGTGTGTTGTATTGTAAATGGACCTGTAGAGAATGAGAGCAAGTGGGGGTGTTGGAGATTCTATTCAGTGTGCTCTCATGTTGGTGAAGTATCGATCACATGACCTTTGTTGTGCGTGATGTGTTCTGATGAAGCACGTATGTAAATAAATGTTCTCCCCTTCCGGTTTAAGCAAACCGATGGTGTGAACGTGTACTTTGTTACCTCCGTTAAGTATAATCTATTTACCACTTCTCAAACGCAGAGATGGCTGCGCCAACATGTGGTTTAAAACATTGTTTTAAACTGAATGACCGCTGAAATACTGCTGCCATCAGTATCGCTTTTTAAGTGTTTGTTAAATGCACTTACTAAAACAATATGGGATCCCCAAAAAGTTCTGTTCCACATTACACCAAGATTAGACATGAAGAGCCTGCAATTGAAATAAACTAAAAATGAACAGGAATTAGCTAAATGGGCAAGCCTGTTCACAAAGAAAATGTAGTTGTCCAGTTAGTAATGACTAACTTGTGTGTCTACAACATCATGCCAGTGTGACTCACATCAGCCTGGTCACTTACTTGTGAAGATGTTAAGTCCAAATTTTCGTTATTTACATAATGAAATATGCAACAAATGCCAGTTTTTAGGAGAGAAGACAATTTTCAGCAATAATTCTTTTGTTTATTAACTTATATTATTTCTTAATTCGAGGGGGGTGTGGTGGCGCAGTGGGTTGGACCACAGTCCTGCTCTTCGGTGGGTCTGGGGTTCGAGTCCCGCTTGGGGTGCCTTGCGACGGACTGGCGTCCCGTCCTGGGTGTGTCCCCTCCCCCTCCAGCCTTACGCCCTGTGTTACCGGGTAGGCTCCGGTTCCCCGTGACCCCATATGGGACAAGCGGTTCTGAAAATGTGTGTGTGTATTTCTTAATTCACTGGTGGAATATTTTCTAGCAAGTGTGTAATTTCTCTCTGATGAGCTGTAATTTTTACGAAATCACTTACAGCATTTAGAAATTATGCTTTCAAAGCTAAACTTAACTATCACATAGACAACTTGTAGTACTTTGGTTTGATAGTACATTAGAATTTCTGATGAAAGCAGAGCACAAAACAGAACTAAAAAAAACGTTTTGCTAACCTACCAGCTAGCAAAATCGGATATCTCGACGTCCCCGTCGTGTGCCCACCATTTCACAACCTTGACTGGTAGCAGCTCCGACCACGTTAAGTCTAAGACATATACTGTATTTAAGTTAAAAAAAAAAAAAAAAATTACACACCCATGGCATGGCTACAAATTGCTTACTTACCAAAAATGAGGATCCTTGGACAGGGTTATACCGAATTTACGTAACGCGCAGTACTGTTGCAAACCCTTGATAGTGAAAAAGATCCCCACCTCCACGACATAAAAAAGCGGGAAAACGTATATAGACATGCGCAGAGAGAACAGTATGTGGAAAGTTCATTGAACAGTTTTTTCAAATTACCTTTAATTGAATAAAATTTACTTGTTTTCAATATAGCAAGTACATTTTTAAATTAATTTAAAAACATCTGTAGTATTAAATTACACATTAAAATCTATAAATTAAAAGTTCCCAAAAGCGACTCTTTCACGATGTGAGTTCTTGCATACATGATCTATGCATACCGAAAATTTCGAAATGGTGGGCACAAGAAAACGCGGGGATGAGATAATCCGAGTTTTCTAGCTGGTAGGTTAGGTTATTTCTTAATTCACTGGTGGAATATTTTCTAGCAAGTGTGTAATTTCTCTGATGAGCTATAATTTTTACGAAATCACTTGCAGCATTTAGAAATTATGCTTTCAAAGCTAAACTTAACTATGTGACACATAGACAACTTGTAGTACTTTGGTTTGATAGTACATTAGAATTTCTGATGAAAGCAGAGCATAATAAACAGAACTAAAAAAACGTTAACCTAAGAAATAATATAAGTTAATAAACAAAAGAATTATTGCTGAAAATTGTCTTCTCTCCTAAAAACTGGCATTTGTTGCATATTTCATATGTAAATAACGAAAATTTGGACTTAACATCTTCACAAGTAAGTGACCAGGCTGATGTGAGTCACAGGCATGTTGTAGACACACAAGTTAGTCATTACTAACTGGACAACTACATTTTCTTTGTGAACAGGCTTGCCCATTTAGCTAATTCCTGTTCATTTTTAGTTTATTTCAATTGCAGGCTCTTCATGTCTAATCTTGGTGTAATGTGGAACAGAACTTTTTGGGGATCCCATATTGTTTTAGTAAGTGCATTTAACAAACACTTAAAAAGCGATACTGATGGCAGCAGTATTTCAGCGGTCATTCAGTTTAAAACAATGTTTTAAACCACAACTGCATAGATCTGCAACAGCTGCGGATAAATTTCTGTAATTGTGTGGTATCAGTTTTTTCTTTCTTTATTGTTACCACGGTTATGGTACAGCAAATGACCATTAAAAAAAAAAAGCGAAATTGAAGGAAAAATATATAGGGAAGAAGGAGGAGCTCAACATCAGTAAGTCGTCATCTTATAATTCACACTGAAGTGCTGTTTACATTCATGCTGAAAAAAGTACCGGTACACATTTCTTTCATGATCTTCTTCAACTTTCAGCTTCTTGCTAGATGTGGTTCTGTGTCTTTCTTTTTCCTATAGTAGTATAATGGCTAATTGCAGCATAGAGTCAACCTGTCACAGGTCATGTGTAGACAGCTAAACTCTTCATGTTTTGAGTGAACTGTGAAAATGTTGTACTGAAGTAACAACATTACCAAATATTGATTTAACAACATTTTAACGGCACGGCATATGAAGCTCAGAGTCATCGTGGACAATGATGGCTTTAAAATGGCTTCTTCTAATGGCTTCTCCATTCGGGAAGGCCAGAAACTTTAAAGGAGTTTCACAGTACAATTTGCCAAGCATTTGGAATTGAACGAGACTTTGGTATTCAGTTCGTGGATCCTGACTTCAGTAATGAATTCATGAATGTTACATCAGTACAAGACATACGGGACAGAAGTACAATCAAGTTAGTGTACATCATGCTGAGTGATGTGGGTGTGAGTCCATCTTCTCCATTGCAAAATTGCCCCAGCACTTCAGGATCATCTGGAGCACCAAGAAGAGGCCCAACATCTCCCAGTGTGTCCTCATTGTCTTCAACAGACTATGATAACACCATCATTCAGGGACTGAACCGAGAGCGTGTGCATGACCACGTGAGTTCTCTATTCCTTGCTTTCCAAACAATGTACAGGTGCAGCATATACATACGATACAGTGTGATGGATAAAATGAACCACATATTAGCAACAGCTACTGTACACACTCAACATTTCAGTTTCACCAAAGGGGAGTGGGGGGGGGGGGGGTATTCAAAATGAAACTACGAAAGTAAACCCCCTCACGAAAGTAATAAATGTGAGTATTCTTAAATCATTGGACATATGATATGTTTTCAGATAAAGTATATAGGGACATATAAGTTATGTTAAAAAAGCTATGTAAGATACAGTGAAAACCTATAAGCTCCAGTAAGCAAGCTGCTTTTCTCTGATAGTCCAAGGGCTGGTTTAAGGAAAAATGAATATGTTTTGCTGGTGTTGAAAGCTCATATTAAAGATTACATTATCATAGTCTACATGGGTTTATATTTGTGGAAAGTTCAGACTTACCAGTGTCCTGGGGTGGTGTCTGCAGCTCCCTGTTTATAATGTCCGTATTGCTTGTATGAGTTACTGTAGGTGTATTCTGACTTTGTGGGTTATGCCCCCGGGCCCCCCATTCCGTTCGGGTTAAACTGGTGGTACGAGTAGGGGTTCACAGATTGTGAGTAGGTCTGGCTCTGATAGTACTCATGTTGGCTGTGCCCCGTCTGTCCTCTGTAGAAACCCATATCTGTGGCTGAGAAGTCGGGCAAGGTTGGAGAGTCTTTGGATGCAGGGTGGCAGCTCATAGAGTTTGGGATGTCAGTCAAAATGCTGGCGAGCTGCTTTTCAAAAGCTGGTCCACTCATTATTGGTCGCACAGCATCTCCTCCTTCCTGAAAGCAGGCGGTCCGAGTGTGCAGTAGATAGAGAAGGGGAAAGAGCAGTAAAGCAGGACCAAATCCTTCAAAAAACTTCTCTGGTGAAATTCTCTGTGCAGAACTGCATGCACTGGGGCAGCACCCAGCCGAGTAAAACTCTTCGTTATCGAACACTGGGTGGATTCTCTCTTCCTTTCGGCCCAGAAGAAGCCCCCCCCCCCCCGGTAAAACAGCTCTGTGTCTCCTCCCCTGCTTCAAGCACACAGCACACACAACACACACCATCTTGCTGGTGCAATAATTTACTGGAATTATTGCCTTTCTATCTAAGGTAAATTCGTGTTCACCCGTAAGATGCACATTTGGTTTGCGTTGAGCATACAACTGTAATTGAGCATAACGCTTTTTGGAAAAGGAGCCAAAGTATCATTCTGCCGACACATTATTTATATTAGTGGGATGACCTTTTCAGTGTGAGTCACCCTGCTACCATGGCCTTCCTATATTGAGTTCATTGTCTGTGACTTGATATGTCTCCGGAACCTATTCCCTCGGTCTAAGAGCTCGGAACAGAGTTCCGGTGGTGTTGTTGAACTCTGTTTTCTCTGAGCATATTCGGTGGAACCTGATGAGTTGGGACTTGATCAATCCCTGGAAGGTGCGTTTGGGCTGGAAGCTGGATTTGTGCGGTAGACAGTGTGTGTCAGTGCTTTTAAAGTAAACCTTGGTCTCGAGTGTTTTTAAAGCCACCTTGAGGTTTACTGTAATGGACTGTGGTGTCCAGGAAGTTTACTTCCTGTGTGTCTCAGTGTTGTTTTATTGTTATTTCGGAGTGGTGTGTGTGTTCATGAGTGTGGCGAATGTGTCAAAATCCTCGTGGCCATGGTGCCAGACCCTGAAAATGTCACCCAGGTATCTGTAGCACTGGAGTGGTCTGTTTGGGCATTTCATAAATAGAGTTTCCTCCCAGTCTGCCATGTAGATGTTAGCATAGGCCAGGGCAAGTTTTTATTTGTTTTTAAACCCATTGCTGTCCGCT
Source organism: Scleropages formosus (assembly GCF_900964775.1). NCBI lineage: Eukaryota > Metazoa > Chordata > Actinopteri > Osteoglossiformes > Osteoglossidae > Scleropages > Scleropages formosus. The sequence continues at coordinate 25,894,890 of NC_041824.1, forward strand.
GTAGGAGGGGGACGCAGTGGTGCAGTGGGTTGGACGGGGTCCTGCTCTGCGGTTGGTCTGGGGTTCGAATCCCACTTGGGGTGTCTTGCGACAGACTGGTGTCCTGTCCTGGGTGTGTCCTCTCCAGCCTTAGGCTCTGAGTTGCTGGGTTTGGCTCCGGTTCCCTGTGACCCCGTATGGGCCAAGCGCTTCAGAAAGCGTGTGTGTGTGTGTGTGTGTGTGTGTGTGTGTGTGTGTGTGTGTTTACCTGTCTCATCACACCTTTTGGAAAATCTCCCTTTTTTAAGGCATCCCTGTGAGGGTATGGACGACGGATGGAAGCAGCAGTGGAGAATTGAAGTAGTGGACCAAAAGGTTTATTTCCCTTTACTAAAAAGTATTCTTCAAAACACATGAACCCTCAACCAAGTACAAAACAAACATAAAGTTATAAAGAACATGAGGCCTATGAGCCATGGACTTAGCCCTTATATCAATATTAATGCATAACTCTCCTATTCACTGCATGAGAGTAACTACATAAGTTTGTATCAAGCTCTCTCACTAGTGCCCTAATACAAACCTATATAGCTATAGCTCCGCCCTCTGATTATACCATAACAGCCTCAATTTATTTCAAAATACATTTCCCCCAAAAATTACATCTAAAATAAATACTAAAACATACAAACAATACTAAACATTTTTTACTATAAAAATCCCTACATACATCTTATAAAAACATTTCACACTACACAGTAAAACACCCCTACCTAGTTGGTTGTGCCCAAGGACTCCCCCCTAGATATACCCCAAATAGTTGACTCCATCGGGTTTACAACACAAGGCACCAAACACAACAGAACACCAGACAGCTACATGGTAAGGAAAAAGTCTACAGAAATGTTCTTCTAAAAACAATAAATACATTCACTCTCCACACAGTTACATATACCTGCCATATCTTTATAAAAGAAATATTAGTTAATGACAACCAGACAGATACCGGTAGGCCTTTCCCGGCACCCAATCTAGTTCAAACAAACAGTGTTAAATGGAATACGAAACCAGAACAAACAATATAACAATACAAGATAAAATGCATGTGACAGGCAACAGCAACAAGGTTTAGCGTTACATTGTTGGTACTTTGCCGGCATCTTGCTGATTCCTTGGAACAACTTGCCTGTCACAGCTCAGTCTGTGACAATCCCTCTCTTATGATTAAGTGGTGCACGGACTGTATTAATTTGCAGTATGTTTTGGTTAATGTTTTGTTTGGTGTGGGGTGAAGTGGTTGTCCATTATTATCTTTAAGACTGCTTGCCCCCACCATGTTGCGCTCAAACATGAAATCTATTCCGCAAACTTACCATTTTTCATTATTATACATTTCCGTTATAATAGAGAGGAGGTTAAAGAGCTGGCTGTCTGGTGCAGTCATCACAACCTGGAGCTGAACACGCTCAAAACAGTGGAGATGATTGTAGACTTTAAGAGAAACACCTCAGCATTATCCCCACTCGCCATCATGAACAGCACTGTGGCAACAGTGGAGTCATTCAGGTTCCTGGGCACTACCATCTCACAGGACCTGAAGTGGGAGTTCCACATAGACTCCATTGTGAAGAAGGCCCAGCAGAGGTTGTACTTCCTTCGCCAGCTGAGGAAGTTCAACCTGCCACAGGAGCTACTGATGCAATTCTACTCTGCAGTCATCGAGTCTGTCCTCTGCACTTCTATAACTGTCTGGTTCGGCTCAGCTACGAAATCAGACATCAGAAGGTTACAGCGGATAGTTCGGACTGCTGGAAGAATCATCGGCACATCCCCCCCAGCTCTCCAAAAGCTGTACTCGTCCAGAGTCAGTAAAAGGGCTAGCAAAATCATTGTAGACCCCTCGCATCCAGGCCACTTCCTCTTCGAACCTTTGCCATCTGGCCGGCGCTACAGAGCACTGAGCACCAGGACAGCCAGGCACAAGAAAAGTTTCTTTCCTCAGGCCATCTACCTCATGAACAGCTAAATCCCCCCTAGAGAGTAAACCAGTGCAATACATAACGCTGTTTATATTTATATCTATTTATCACATCATATGTCTTACTCACATTCCCTTGCATTTGTATAGAACATACATATAATGTCTAGTGACTATTTTTTCTATATTGTGTACTTTATATTTTTTAATCCTTTATTCACATATTCTATCTTCTCATCTGTGTCTTGTCACTGTCATTCTGTCTGTGCTGTGGAAGTTTCTGTCACCAGGACAAATTCCTTGTATGTGTGTAACATACTTGGCAGTAAAGCTTGTTCTGATTCTGATTCTGAATAATAAAAATAAGAAAATATCAGTCAGTAAGTAAAACAATGTTGGGCCCAAGTATTCCGAGTGGTACAGACAGCAATGTACACAATCACATCAACAGTGAGAGACAATACAGAAAGTCGCCAGGCAGGTACAGAAGGACCCCAGTCTTACCCCCATCCCCCCCCCCCCGCGTCTCTGTTGCAGCTCCCGGAGGTTTTTTTATAACCCGCGAGAACCCGGGGCTCTCCCTCGGCAGGTCCGTGTCGGTTTGTCCACCAGAAGAGATTGTAATCCCCGTGTGTCCAGGCGTGCCTTCGCTGCCTCCTTCAATGCGTGGTCCCGTGCCGGTCGGTCTCCAGGTCGTCGCTCGTCGATGCGTCGTCCGTCTGCTTGTCTCCGATCCCCGTCGGTGTCCCCCTTGCGTGCGGTGAGGAGCATGCACCTTTGCTTAAAAAGCGTTCCCGAGTTTTCCAGGTCCGTTGTTGGTGCCGCTTTGTGCGCAAGTGCTCCGTTCAAAGTCCCAGGCACAACTCCGCTGATGTAGTGTTCTTTCATCAATATCGAGTTGTTTCCATTTGGTGATGGCGGATCCTTGGTTTTTACACTGAGCACTTGGTTGGGTTGTTATTCAGAACAGATAACAGATATTAATGTTCAGTGTAGCTTTCGTAAAGCTTAAGCAGGACTCCTGACGTTTCGCACCTAGCTGGTGCTCCTTCAGAGGAGAATCTGCTGGCTAGGGGGGCAGTGCAGTCGTTTATATCCCAAGGTGTGTGGGTGTGTGTGTGTGTGTGTGTGAGGCAGAGAGGTGTGAAAAAGGGTTGTGTCCCACCTAAAGTGGGATAGGGAGCTGTGGGCCACCTTCTTTACTCTCAAGGAAGCTGTGTGTGTGTGTGTGTGTGTGTGTGTGTGTGTGTGTGTGTGTGTGTGTGTGTGTGAGAGAGAGAGAGAGATGTCCATTGTGGAGTGATGGCTCTCCCTTGTGGGTGTTTTGTGTAGAATTGCAGGTGGGTTTGAAATTTCTGTGGTGAATGTCTTGTGATGTGGCTGGGGTTTAGGTGTCCAGGACAGGTTTGTATGCTTGGATTGGGGTAGGCTGTGGATGGGAGATGTTTTTTAGGAAAAAAAATTTTTTGAGCGTGTATGATGTGTGGTCTGAGGATAGGGTTAGGATGAGGGCTGGGGTCAAGGTGATGGTTAGGGCAAGAGTTAGGGTTCGGGGTTACGTAGGTTTCGTTCTGATCAATGTTTCTTCTTTTAATTTGTGTAATCTGTATCTACTTTTTGCCCACTTCACCGCCACCTCCCATTCTGCCTTACTGGCTAAGTCAGACGTGGGTTTCTGTGTGTGTGTGTATTATGCCTTCATGATGGGCCTGGAGTATATACATGTTGTTTTTCATCCAGGCCTCCACGTGTCTTTGCACTTTCTGTGATGTGATGTTGTTAGGAGATGAAGGTTTAATAAACTGGGTTAATTTGTTTGCCTCTTGGTGTGGTGGCGCAGTGGGTTGGACCGGGTCCTGCTCTCTGGTGGGTCTGGGGTTCGAGTCCCCCTTGGGGTGCCTTGCGACAGACTGGCATCTTGTCCTGGGTGTGTCCCCTCCAGGCTTAGGCCCTGAGTTGCTGGGTTTGGCTCCGGTTCCCCATAGGGTGAGTGGTTCGGACAGACGGACAAAACATAGAGGACGGAAGTACAATCAAGTTAGCGTACATGCTGAGTGATGTGGGTGTGAGTCCATCTTCTTCATTGCAAAATTCTCCCGGCACTTCAGGATCATCTGGAGCACCAAAAAGAGGCCCAACATCTCCCAGTGTGTCCTCATTGTCTTCAACAGACTATGATAACACCATCATTCAGGGACTGAACCGAGAGCGTGTGCATGACCACGTGAGTTCTCTATTCCTTGCTTTCCAAACAATGTACAGGTGCAGCATATACATACGATACAGTGTGATGGATAAAATGAACCACATATTAGCAACAGCTACTGTACACACTCAACATTTCAGTTTCACCAAAGGGGAGTGGGGGGGGGGGTATTCAAAATGAAACTACGAAAGTAATAAATGTGAGTATTCTTAAATCATTGGACATATGATATGTTTTCAGATAAAGTATATAGGGACATATAAGTTATGTTAAAAAAGCTATGTAAGATACAGTGAAAACCTATAAGCTCTAGTAAGCAAGCTGCTTTTCTCTGATAGTCCAAGGGCTGGTTTAAGGAAAAATGAATATGTTTTGCTGGTGTTGAAAGCTCATATTAAAGATTACATTATCATAGTCTACATGGGTTTATATTTGTGGAAAGTTCAGACTTACCAGTGTCCTGGGGTGGTGTCTGCAGCTCCCTGTTTATAATGTCCGTATTGCTTGTATGAGTTACTGTAGGTGTATTCTGACTTTGTGGGTTATGCCCCCGGGCCCCCCATTCCGTTCGGGTTAAACTGGTGGTACGAGTAGGGGTTCACAGATTGTGAGTAGGTCTGGCTCTGATAGTACTCATGTTGGCTGTGCCCCGTCTGTCCTCTGTAGAAACCCATATCTGTGGCTGAGAAGTCGGGCAAGGTTGGAGAGTCTTTGGATGCAGGGTGGCAGCTCATAGAGTTTGGGATGTCAGTCAAAATGCTGGCGAGCTGCTTTTCAAAAGCTGGTCCACTCATTATTGGTCGCACAGCATCTCCTCCTTCCTGAAAGCAGACGGTCCGAGTGTGCAGTAGATAGAGAAGGGGAAAGAGCAGTAAAGCAGGACCAAATCCTTCAAAAAACTTCTCTGGTGAAATTCTCTGTGCAGAACTGCATGCACTGGGGCAGCACCCAGCCGAGTAAAACTCTTCGTTATCGAACACTGGGTGGATTCTCTCTTCCTTTCGGCCCAGAAGAAGCCCCCCCCCCCCCCCGGTAAAACAGCTCTGTGTCTCCTCCCCTGCTTCAAGCACACAGCACACAGCAGCACACAACACACACCATCTTGCTGGTGCAATAATTTACTGGAATTATTGCCTTTCTATCTAAGGTAAATTCGTGTTCACCCGTAAGATGCACATTTGGTTTGCGTTGAGCATACAACTGTAATTGAGCATAACGCTTTTTGGAAAAGGAGCCAAAGTATCATTCTGCCGACACATTATTTATATTAGTGGGATGACCTTTTCAGTGTGAGTCACCCTGCTACCATGGCCTTCCTATATTGAGTTCATTGTCTGTGACTTGATATGTCTCCGGAACCTATTCCCTCGGTCTAAGAGCTCGGAACAGAGTTCCGGTGGTGTTGTTGAACTCTGTTTTCTCTGAGCATATTCGGTGGAACCTGATGAGTTGGGACTTGATCAATCCTTGGAAGGTGCGTTTGGGCTGGAAGCTGGATTTGTGCGGTAGACAGTGTGTGTCAGTGCTTTTAAAGTAAACCTTGGTCTCGAGTGTTTTTAAAGCCACCTTGAGGTTTACTGTAATGGACTGTGGTGTCCAGGAAGTTTACTTCCTGTGTGTCTCAGTGTTGTTTTATTGTTATTTTGGAGTGGTGTGTGTGTTCATGAGTGTGGTGAATGTGTCAAAATCCTCGTGGCCATGGTGCCAGACCCTGAAAATGTCACCCAGGTATCTGTAGCACTGGAGTGGTCTGTTTGGGCATTTCATAAATAGAGTTTCCTCCCAGTCTGCCATGTAGATGTTAGCATAGGCCAGGGCAAGTTTTTATTTGTTTTTAAACCCATTGCTGTCCGCTGTAGGAGGGGGACGCAGTGGTGCAGTGGGTTGGACGGGGTCCTGCTCTGCGGTTGGTCTGGGGTTCGAATCCCACTTGGGGTGTCTTGCGACAGACTGGTGTCCTGTCCTGGGTGTGTCCTCTCCAGCCTTAGGCTCTGAGTTGCTGGGTTTGGCTCCGGTTCCCTGTGACCCCGTATGGGCCAAGCGCTTCAGAAAGCGTGTGTGTGTGTGTGTGTGTGTGTGTGTGTGTGTGTGTGTGTGTTTACCTGTCTCATCACACCTTTTGGAAAATCTCCCTTTTTTAAGGCATCCCTGTGAGGGTATGGACGACGGATGGAAGCAGCAGTGGAGAATTGAAGTAGTGGACCAAAAGGTTTATTTCCCTTTACTAAAAAGTATTCTTCAAAACACATAAACCCTCAACCAAGTACAAAACAAACATAAAGTTATAAAGAACATGAGGCCTATGAGCCATGGGCTTAGCCCTTATATCAATATTAATGCATAACTCTCCTATTCACTGCATGAGAGTAACTACATAAGTTTGTATCAAGCTCTCTCACTAGTGCCCTAATACAAACCTATATAGCTATAGCTCCGCCCTCTGATTATACCATAACAGCCTCAATTTATTTCAAAATACATTTCCCCCAAAAATTACATCTAAAATAAATACTAAAACATACAAACAATACTAAACATTTTTTACCATAAAAATCCCTACATACATCTTATAAAAACATTTCACACTACACAGTAAAACACCCCTACCTAGTTGGTTGTGCCCAAGGACTCCCCCCTAGATATACCCCAAATAGTTGACTCCATCGGGTTTACAACACAAGGCACCAAACACAACAGAACACCAGACAGCTACATGGTAAGGAAAAAGTCTACAGAAATGTTCTTCTAAAAACAATAAATACATTCACTCTCCACACAGTTACATATACCTGCCATATCTTTATAAAAGAAATATTAGTTAATGACAACCAGACAGATACCGGTAGGCCTTTCCCGGCACCCAATCTAGTTCAAACAAACAGTGTTAAATGGAATACGAAACCAGAACAAACAATATAACAATACAAGATAAAATGCATGTGACAGGCAACAGCAACAAGGTTTAGCGTTACATTGTTGGTACTTTGCCGGCATCTTGCTGATTCCTTGGAACAACTTGCCTGTCACAGCTCAGTCTGTGACAATCCCTCTCTTATGATTAAGTGGTGCACGGACTGTATTAATTTGCAGTATGTTTTGGTTAATGTTTTGTTTGGTGTGGGGTGAAGTGGTTGTCCATTATTATCTTTAAGACTGCTTGCCCCCACCATGTTGCGCTCAAACATGAAATCTATTCCGCAAACTTGCCATTTTTCATTATTATACATTTCCGTTATAATAGAGAGGAGGTTAAAGAGCTGGCTGTCTGGTGCAGTCATCACAACCTGGAGCTGAACACGCTCAAAACAGTGGAGATGATTGTAGACTTTAAGAGAAACACCTCAGCATTATCCCCACTCGCCATCATGAACAGCACTGTGGCAACAGTGGAGTCATTCAGGTTCCTGGGCACTACCATCTCACAGGACCTGAAGTGGGAGTTCCACATAGACTCCATTGTGAAGAAGGCCCAGCAGAGGTTGTACTTCCTTCGCCAGCTGAGGAAGTTCAAGCTGCCACAGGAGCTACTGATGCAATTCTACTCTGCAGTCATCGAGTCTGTCCTCTGCACTTCTATAACTGTCTGGTTCGGCTCAGCTACGAAATCAGACATCAGAAGGTTACAGCGGATAGTTCGGACTGCTGGAAGAATCATCGGCACATCCCCCCCAGCTCTCCAAAAGCTGTACTCGTCCAGAGTCAGTAAAAGGGCTAGCAAAATCATTGTAGACCCCTCGCATCCAGGCCACTTCCTCTTCGAACCTTTGCCATCTGGCCGGCGCTACAGAGCACTGAGCACCAGGACAGCCAGGCACAAGAAAAGTTTCTTTCCTCAGGCCATCTACCTCATGAACAGCTAAATCCCCCCTAGAGAGTAAACCAGTGCAATACATAACGCTGTTTATATTTATATCTATTTATCACATCATATGTCTTACTCACATTCCCTTGCATTTGTATAGAACATACATATAATGTCTAGTGACTATTTTTTGTATATTGTGTACTTTATATTTTTTAATCCTTTATTCACATATTCTATCTTCTCATCTGTGTCTTGTCACTGTCATTCTGTCTGTGCTGTGGAAGTTTCTGTCACCAGGACAAATTCCTTGTATGTGTGTACATACTTGGCAGTAAAGCTTGTTCTGATTCTGATTCTGAATAATAAAAATAAGAAAATATCAGTCAGTAAGTAAAACAATGTTGGGCCCAAGTATTCCGAGTGGTACAGACAGCAATGTACACAATCACATCAACAGTGAGAGACAATACAGAAAGTCGCCAGGCAGGTACAGAAGGACCCCAGTCTTACCCCCATCCCCCCCCCCCCGCGTCTCTGTTGCAGCTCCCGGAGGTTTTTTTATAACCCGCGAGAACCCGGGGCTCTCCCTCGGCAGGTCCGTGTCGGTTTGTCCACCAGAAGAGATTGTAATCCCCGTGTGTCCAGGCGTGCCTTCGCTGCCTCCTTCAATGCGTGGTCCCGTGCCGGTCGGTCTCCAGGTCGTCGCTCGTCGATGCGTCGTCCGTCTGCTTGTCTCCGATCCCCGTCGGTGTCCCCCTTGCGTGCGGTGAGGAGCATGCACCTTTGCTTAAAAAGCGTTCCCGAGTTTTCCAGGTCCGTTGTTGGTGCCGCTTTGTGCGCAAGTGCTCCGTTCAAAGTCCCAGGCACAACTCCGCTGATGTAGTGTTCTTTCATCAATATCGAGTTGTTTCCATTTGGTGATGGCGGATCCTTGGTTTTTACACTGAGCACTTGGTTGGGTTGTTATTCAGAACAGATAACAGATATTAATGTTCAGTGTAGCTTTCGTAAAGCTTAAGCAGGACTCCTGACGTTTCGCACCTAGCTGGTGCTCCTTCAGAGGAGAATCTGCTGGCTAGGGGGGCAGTGCAGTCGTTTATATCCCAAGGTGTGTGTGTGTGTGTGTGTGTGTGAGGCAGAGAGGTGTGAAAAAGGGCCGTGTCCCACCTAAAGTGGGATAGGGAGCTGTGGGCCACCTTCTTTACTCTCGAGGAAGCTGTGTGTGTGTGTGTGTGTGTGTGTGTGTGTGTGTGTGTGTGTGTGTGTGTGTTAGAGAGATGTCTCATCACACCTTTTGGAAATCTCCCTTTTTTAAGGCATCCCTGTGAGGGTATGGACGACGGATGGAAGCAGCAGTGGAGAATTGAAGTAGTGGACCAAAAGGTTTATTTCCCTTTACTAAAAGTATTCTTCAAAACACATAAACCCTCAACCAAGTACAAAACAAACATAAAGTTATAAAGAACATGAGGCCTATGAGCCATGGGCTTAGCCCTTATATCAATATTAATGCATAACTCTCCTATTCACTGCATGAGAGTAACTACATAAGTTTGTATCAAGCTCTCTCACTAGTGCCCTAATACAAACCTATATAGCTATAGCTCCGCCCTCTGATTATACCATAACAGCCTCAATTTATTTCAAAATACATTTCCCCCAAAAATTACATCTAAAATAAATACTAAAAGATACAAACAATACTAAACATTTTTTACTATAAAAATCCCTACATACATCTTATAAAAACATTTCACACTACACAGTAAAACACCCCTACCTAGTTGGTTGTGCCCAAGGACTCCCCCCTAGATATACCCCAAATAGTTGACTCCATCGGGTTTACAACACAAGGCACCAAACACAACAGAACACCAGACAGCTACACGGTAAGGAAAAAGTCTACAGAAATGTTCTTCTAAAAACAATAAATACATTCACTCTCCACACAGTTACATATACCTGCCATATCTTTATAAAAGAAATATTAGTTAATGACAACCAGACAGATACCGGTAGGCCTTTCCCGGCACCCAATCTAGTTCAAACACACACACACACACACACATTTTCAGAACCGCTTGTCCCATATGGGGTCACGAGTTCACTAGTTCAAACAAACAGTGTTAAATGGAATACGAAACCAGAACAAACAATATAACAATACAAGATAAAATGCATGTGACAGGCAACAGCAACAAGGTTTAGCGTTACATTGTTGGTACTTTGCCGGCATCTTGCTGATTCCTTGGAACAACTTGCCTGTCACAGCTCAGTCTGTGACAATCCCTCTCTTATGATTAAGTGGTGCACGGACTGTATTAATTTGCAGTATGTTTTGGTTAATGTTTTGTTTGGTGTGGGGGTGAAGTGGTTGTCCATTATTATCTTTAAGACTGCTTGCCCCCACCATGTTGCGCTCAAACATGAAATCTATTCCGCAAACTTACCATTTTTCATTATTATACATTTCCGTTATAATAGAGAGGAGGTTAAAGAGCTGGCTGTCTGGTGCAGTCATCACAACCTGGAGCTGAACACGCTCAAAACAGTGGAGATGATTGTAGACTTTAAGAGAAACACCTCAGCATTATCCCCACTCGCCATCATGAACAGCACTGTGGCAACAGTGGAGTCATTCAGGTTCCTGGGCACTACCATCTCACAGGACCTGAAGTGGGAGTTCCACATAGACTCCATTGTGAAGAAGGCCCAGCAGAGGTTGTACTTCCTTCGCCAGCTGAGGAAGTTCAACCTGCCACAGGAGCTGCTGATGCAATTCTACTCTGCAGTCATCGAGTCTGTCCTCTGCACTTCTATAACTGTCTGGTTCGGCTCAGCTACGAAATCAGACATCAGAAGGTTACAGCGGATAGTTCGGACTGCTGGAAGAATCATCGGCACATCCCCCCCAGCTCTCCAAAAGCTGTACTCGTCCAGAGTCAGTAAAAGGGCTAGCAAAATCATTGTAGACCCCTCACATCCAGGCCACTTCCTCTTCGAACCTTTGCCATCTGGCCGGCGCTACAGAGCACTGAGCACCAGGACAGCCAGGCACAAGAAAAGTTTCTTTCCTCAGGCCATCTACCTCATGAACAGCTAAATCCCCCCTAGAGAGTAAACCAGTGCAATACATAACGCTGTTTATATTTATATCTATTTATCACATCATATGTCTTACTCACATTCCCTTGCATTTGTATAGAACATACATATAATGTCTAGTGACTATTTTTTGTATATTGTGTACTTTATATTTTTTATCCTTTATTCACATATTCTATCTTCTCATCTGTGTCTTGTCACTGTCATTCTGTCTGTGCTGTGGAAGTTTCTGTCACCAGGACAAATTCCTTGTATGTGTGTACATACTTGGCAGTAAAGCTTGTTCTGATTCTGATTCTGAATAATAAAAATAAGAAAATATCAGTCAGTAAGTAAAACAATGTTGGGCCCAAGTATTCCGAGTGGTACAGACAGCAATGTACACAATCACATCAACAGTGAGAGACAATACAGAGAGTCGCCAGGCAGGTACAGAAGGACCCCAGTCTTACCCCCATCCCCCCCCCCCCCGTGTCTCTGTTGCAGCTCCCGGAGGTTTTTTTATAACCCGCGAGAACCCGGGGCTCTCCCTCGGCAGGTCCGTGTCGGTTTGTCCACCAGAAGAGATTGTAATCCCCGTGTGTCCAGGCGTGCCTTCGCTGCCTCCTTCAATGCGTGGTCCCGTGCCGGTCGGTCTCCAGGTCGTCGCTCGTCGATGCGTCGTCCGTCTGCTTGTCTCCGATCCCCGTCGGTGTCCCCCTTGCGTGCGGTGAGGAGCATGCACCTTTGCTTAAAAAGCGTTCCCGAGTTTTCCAGGTCCGTTGTTGGTGCCGCTTTGTGCGCAAGTGCTCCGTTCAAAGTCCCAGGCACAACTCCGCTGATGTAGTGTTCTTTCATCAATATCGAGTTGTTTCCATTTGGTGATGGCGGATCCTTGGTTTTTACACTGAGCACTTGGTTGGGTTGTTATTCAGAACAGATAACAGATATTAATGTTCAGTGTAGCTTTCGTAAAGCTTAAGCAGGACTCCTGACGTTTCGCACCTAGCTGGTGCTCCTTCAGAGGAGAATCTGCTGGCTAGGGGGGCAGTGCAGTCGTTTATATCCCAAGGTGTGTGTGTGTGTGTGTGTGAGGCAGAGAGGTGTGAAAAAGGGCCGTGTCCCACCTAAAGTGGGATAGGGAGCTGTGGGCCACCTTCTTTACTCTCGAGGAAGCTGTGTGTGTGTGTGTGTGTGTGTGTGTGTGTGTGTGTGTGTGTGTGTGTGTTTACCTGTCTCATCACACCTTTTGGAAAATCTCCCTTTTTTAAGGCATCCCTGTGAGGGTATGGACGACGGATGGAAGCAGCAGTGGAGAATTGAAGTAGTGGACCAAAAGGTTTATTTCCCTTTACTAAAAAGTATTCTTCAAAACACATAAACCCTCAACCAAGTACAAAACAAACATAAAGTTATAAAGAACATGAGGCCTATGAGCCATGGGCTTAGCCCTTATATCAATATTAATGCATAACTCTCCTATTCACTGCATGAGAGTAACTACATAAGTTTGTATCAAGCTCTCTCACTAGTGCCCTAATACAAACCTATATAGCTATAGCTCCGCCCTCTGATTATACCATAACAGCCTCAATTTATTTCAAAATACATTTCCCCCAAAAATTACATCTAAAATAAATACTAAAACATACAAACAATACTAAACATTTTTTACTATAAAAATCCCTACATACATCTTATAAAAACATTTCACACTACACAGTAAAACACCCCTACCTAGTTGGTTGTGCCCAAGGACTCCCCCCTAGATATACCCCAAATAGTTGACTCCATCGGGTTTACAACACAAGGCACCAAACACAACAGAACACCAGACAGCTACATGGTAAGGAAAAAGTCTACAGAAATGTTCTTCTAAAAACAATAAATACATTCACTCTCCACACAGTTACATATACCTGCCATATCTTTATAAAAGAAATATTAGTTAATGACAACCAGACAGATACCGGTAGGCCTTTCCCGGCACCCAATCTAGTTCAAACAAACAGTGTTAAATGGAATACGAAACCAGAACAAACAATATAACAATACAAGATAAAATGCATGTGACAGGCAACAGCAACAAGGTTTAGCGTTACATTGTTGGTACTTTGCCGGCATCTTGCTGATTCCTTGGAACAACTTGCCTGTCACAGCTCAGTCTGTGACAATCCCTCTCTTATGATTAAGTGGTGCACGGACTGTATTAATTTGCAGTATGTTTTGGTTAATGTTTTGTTTGGTGTGGGGTGAAGTGGTTGTCCATTATTATCTTTAAGACTGCTTGCCCCCACCATGTTGCGCTCAAACATGAAATCTATTCCGCAAACTTGCCATTTTTCATTATTATACATTTCCGTTATAATAGAGAGGAGGTTAAAGAGCTGGCTGTCTGGTGCAGTCATCACAACCTGGAGCTGAACACGCTCAAAACAGTGGAGATGATTGTAGACTTTAAGAGAAACACCTCAGCATTATCCCCACTCGCCATCATGAACAGCACTGTGGCAACAGTGGAGTCATTCAGGTTCCTGGGCACTACCATCTCACAGGACCTGAAGTGGGAGTTCCACATAGACTCCATTGTGAAGAAGGCCCAGCAGAGGTTGTACTTCCTTCGCCAGCTGAGGAAGTTCAACCTGCCACAGGAGCTACTGATGCAATTCTACTCTGCAGTCATCGAGTCTGTCCTCTGCACTTCTATAACTGTCTGGTTCGGCTCAGCTACGAAATCAGACATCAGAAGGTTACAGCGGATAGTTCGGACTGCTGGAAGAATCATCGGCACATCCCCCCCAGCTCTCCAAAAGCTGTACTCGTCCAGAGTCAGTAAAAGGGCTAGCAAAATCATTGTAGACCCCTCGCATCCAGGCCACTTCCTCTTCGAACCTTTGCCATCTGGCCGGCGCTACAGAGCACTGAGCACCAGGACAGCCAGGCACAAGAAAAGTTTCTTTCCTCAGGCCATCTACCTCATGAACAGCTAAATCCCCCCTAGAGAGTAAACCAGTGCAATACATAACGCTGTTTATATTTATATCTATTTATCACATCATATGTCTTACTCACATTCCCTTGCATTTGTATAGAACATACATATAATGTCTAGTGACTATTTTTTGTATATTGTGTACTTTATATTTTTTAATCCTTTATTCACATATTCTATCTTCTCATCTGTGTCTTGTCACTGTCATTCTGTCTGTGCTGTGGAAGTTTCTGTCACCAGGACAAATTCCTTGTATGTGTGTACATACTTGGCAGTAAAGCTTGTTCTGATTCTGATTCTGAATAATAAAAATAAGAAAATATCAGTCAGTAAGTAAAACAATGTTGGGCCCAAGTATTCCGAGTGGTACAGACAGCAATGTACACAATCACATCAACAGTGAGAGACAATACAGAAAGTCGCCAGGCAGGTACAGAAGGACCCCAGTCTTACCCCCATCCCCCCCCCCCCGCGTCTCTGTTGCAGCTCCCGGAGGTTTTTTTATAACCCGCGAGAACCCGGGGCTCTCCCTCGGCAGGTCCGTGTCGGTTTGTCCACCAGAAGAGATTGTAATCCCCGTGTGTCCAGGCGTGCCTTCGCTGCCTCCTTCAATGCGTGGTCCCGTGCCGGTCGGTCTCCAGGTCGTCGCTCGTCGATGCGTCGTCCGTCTGCTTGTCTCCGATCCCCGTCGGTGTCCCCCTTGCGTGCGGTGAGGAGCATGCACCTTTGCTTAAAAAGCGTTCCCGAGTTTTCCAGGTCCGTTGTTGGTGCCGCTTTGTGCGCAAGTGCTCCGTTCAAAGTCCCAGGCACAACTCCGCTGATGTAGTGTTCTTTCATCAATATCGAGTTGTTTCCATTTGGTGATGGCGGATCCTTGGTTTTTACACTGAGCACTTGGTTGGGTTGTTATTCAGAACAGATAACAGATATTAATGTTCAGTGTAGCTTTCGTAAAGCTTAAGCAGGACTCCTGACGTTTCGCACCTAGCTGGTGCTCCTTCAGAGGAGAATCTGCTGGCTAGGGGGGCAGTGCAGTCGTTTATATCCCAAGGTGTGTGTGTGTGTGTGTGTGAGGCAGAGAGGTGTGAAAAAGGGTTGTG
The DNA here is from genome assembly GCF_900964775.1 of Scleropages formosus. Lineage (NCBI taxonomy): Eukaryota > Metazoa > Chordata > Actinopteri > Osteoglossiformes > Osteoglossidae > Scleropages > Scleropages formosus. The sequence goes on from NC_041824.1 coordinate 25,910,034, forward strand.
TCCCACCTAAAGTGGGATAGGGAGCTGTGGGCCACCTTCTTTACTCTCAAGGAAGCTGTGTGTGTGTGTGTGTGTGTGTGTGTGTGTGTGTGTGTGTGTGTGTGTGTGTGTGTGTGTGTGAGAGAGAGAGAGAGATGTCCATTGTGGAGTGATGGCTCTCCCTTGTGGGTGTTTTGTGTAGAATTGCAGGTGGGTTTGAAATTTCTGTGGTGAATGTCTTGTGATGTGGCTGGGGTTTAGGTGTCCAGGACAGGTTTGTATGCTTGGATTGGGGTAGGCTGTGGATGGGAGATGTTTTTTAGGAAAAAAAATTTTTTGAGCGTGTATGATGTGTGGTCTGAGGATAGGGTTAGGATGAGGGCTGGGGTCAAGGTGATGGTTAGGGCAAGAGTTAGGGTTCGGGGTTACGTAGGTTTCGTTCTGATCAATGTTTCTTCTTTTAATTTGTGTAATCTGTATCTACTTTTTGCCCACTTCACCGCCACCTCCCATTCTGCCTTACTGGCTAAGTCAGACGTGGGTTTCTGTGTGTGTGTGTATTATGCCTTCATGATGGGCCTGGAGTATATACATGTTGTTTTTCATCCAGGCCTCCACGTGTCTTTGCACTTTCTGTGATGTGATGTTGTTAGGAGATGAAGGTTTAATAAACTGGGTTAATTTGTTTGCCTCTTGGTGTGGTGGCGCAGTGGGTTGGACCGGGTCCTGCTCTCTGGTGGGTCTGGGGTTCGAGTCCCCCTTGGGGTGCCTTGCGACAGACTGGCATCTTGTCCTGGGTGTGTCCCCTCCAGGCTTAGGCCCTGAGTTGCTGGGTTTGGCTCCGGTTCCCCATAGGGTGAGTGGTTCGGACAGACGGACAAAACATAGAGGACGGAAGTACAATCAAGTTAGCGTACATGCTGAGTGATGTGGGTGTGAGTCCATCTTCTTCATTGCAAAATTCTCCCAGCACTTCAGGATCATCTGGAGCACCAAAAAGAGGCCCAACATCTCCCAGTGTGTCCTCATTGTCTTCAACAGACTATGATAACACCATCATTCAGGGACTGAACCGAGAGCGTGTGCATGACCACGTGAGTTCTCTATTCCTTGCTTTCCAAACAATGTACAGGTGCAGCATATACATACGATACAGTGTGATGGATAAAATGAACCACATATTAGCAACAGCTACTGTACACACTCAACATTTCAGTTTCACCAAAGGGGAGTGGGGGGGGGGGTATTCAAAATGAAACTACGAAAGTAATAAATGTGAGTATTCTTAAATCATTGGACATATGATATGTTTTCAGATAAAGTATATAGGGACATATAAGTTATGTTAAAAAAGCTATGTAAGATACAGTGAAAACCTATAAGCTCTAGTAAGCAAGCTGCTTTTCTCTGATAGTCCAAGGGCTGGTTTAAGGAAAAATGAATATGTTTTGCTGGTGTTGAAAGCTCATATTAAAGATTACATTATCATAGTCTACATGGGTTTATATTTGTGGAAAGTTCAGACTTACCAGTGTCCTGGGGTGGTGTCTGCAGCTCCCTGTTTATAATGTCCGTATTGCTTGTATGAGTTACTGTAGGTGTATTCTGACTTTGTGGGTTATGCCCCCGGGCCCCCCATTCCGTTCGGGTTAAACTGGTGGTACGAGTAGGGGTTCACAGATTGTGAGTAGGTCTGGCTCTGATAGTACTCATGTTGGCTGTGCCCCGTCTGTCCTCTGTAGAAACCCATATCTGTGGCTGAGAAGTCGGGCAAGGTTGGAGAGTCTTTGGATGCAGGGTGGCAGCTCATAGAGTTTGGGATGTCAGTCAAAATGCTGGCGAGCTGCTTTTCAAAAGCTGGTCCACTCATTATTGGTCGCACAGCATCTCCTCCTTCCTGAAAGCAGACGGTCCGAGTGTGCAGTAGATAGAGAAGGGGAAAGAGCAGTAAAGCAGGACCAAATCCTTCAAAAAACTTCTCTGGTGAAATTCTCTGTGCAGAACTGCATGCACTGGGGCAGCACCCAGCCGAGTAAAACTCTTCGTTATCGAACACTGGGTGGATTCTCTCTTCCTTTCGGCCCAGAAGAAGCCCCCCCCCCCCGGTAAAACAGCTCTGTGTCTCCTCCCCTGCTTCAAGCACACAGCACACACAGCAGCACACAACACACACCATCTTGCTGGTGCAATAATTTACTGGAATTATTGCCTTTCTATCTAAGGTAAATTCGTGTTCACCCGTAAGATGCACATTTGGTTTGCGTTGAGCATACAACTGTAATTGAGCATAACGCTTTTTGGAAAAGGAGCCAAAGTATCATTCTGCCGACACATTATTTATATTAGTGGGATGACCTTTTCAGTGTGAGTCACCCTGCTACCATGGCCTTCCTATATTGAGTTCATTGTCTGTGACTTGATATGTCTCCGGAACCTATTCCCTCGGTCTAAGAGCTCGGAACAGAGTTCCGGTGGTGTTGTTGAACTCTGTTTTCTCTGAGCATATTCGGTGGAACCTGATGAGTTGGGACTTGATCAATCCTTGGAAGGTGCGTTTGGGCTGGAAGCTGGATTTGTGCGGTAGACAGTGTGTGTCAGTGCTTTTAAAGTAAACCTTGGTCTCGAGTGTTTTTAAAGCCACCTTGAGGTTTACTGTAATGGACTGTGGTGTCCAGGAAGTTTACTTCCTGTGTGTCTCAGTGTTGTTTTATTGTTATTTTGGAGTGGTGTGTGTGTTCATGAGTGTGTCAAAATCCTCGTGGCCATGGTGCCAGACCCTGAAAATGTCACCCAGGTATCTGTAGCACTGGAGTGGTCTGTTTGGGCATTTCATAAATAGAGTTTCCTCCCAGTCTGCCATGTAGATGTTAGCATAGGCCAGGGCAAGTTTTTATTTGTTTTTAAACCCATTGCTGTCCGCTGTAGGAGGGGGACGCAGTGGTGCAGTGGGTTGGACGGGGTCCTGCTCTGCGGTTGGTCTGGGGTTCGAATCCCACTTGGGGTGTCTTGCGACAGACTGGTGTCCTGTCCTGGGTGTGTCCTCTCCAGCCTTAGGCTCTGAGTTGCTGGGTTTGGCTCCGGTTCCCTGTGACCCCGTATGGGCCAAGCGCTTCAGAAAGCGTGTGTGTGTGTGTGTGTGTGTGTGTGTGTGTGTGTGTGTGTTTACCTGTCTCATCACACCTTTTGGAAAATCTCCCTTTTTTAAGGCATCCCTGTGAGGGTATGGACGACGGATGGAAGCAGCAGTGGAGAATTGAAGTAGTGGACCAAAAGGTTTATTTCCCTTTACTAAAAAGTATTCTTCAAAACACATAAACCCTCAACCAAGTACAAAACAAACATAAAGTTATAAAGAACATGAGGCCTATGAGCCATGGGCTTAGCCCTTATATCAATATTAATGCATAACTCTCCTATTCACTGCATGAGAGTAACTACATAAGTTTGTATCAAGCTCTCTCACTAGTGCCCTAATACAAACCTATATAGCTATAGCTCCGCCCTCTGATTATACCATAACAGCCTCAATTTATTTCAAAATACATTTCCCCCAAAAATTACATCTAAAATAAATACTAAAACATACAAACAATACTAAACATTTTTTACTATAAAAATCCCTACATACATCTTATAAAAACATTTCACACTACACAGTAAAGCACCCCTACCTAGTTGGTTGTGCCCAAGGACTCCCCCCTAGATATACCCCAAATAGTTGACTCCATCGGGTTTACAACACAAGGCACCAAACACAACAGAACACCAGACAGCTACATGGTAAGGAAAAAGTCTACAGAAATGTTCTTCTAAAAACAATAAATACATTCACTCTCCACACAGTTACATATACCTGCCATATCTTTATAAAAGAAATATTAGTTAATGACAACCAGACAGATACCGGTAGGCCTTTCCCGGCACCCAATCTAGTTCAAACAAACAGTGTTAAATGGAATACGAAACCAGAACAAACAATATAACAATACAAGATAAAATGCATGTGACAGGCAACAGCAACAAGGTTTAGCGTTACATTGTTGGTACTTTGCCGGCATCTTGCTGATTCCTTGGAACAACTTGCCTGTCACAGCTCAGTCTGTGACAATCCCTCTCTTATGATTAAGTGGTGCACGGACTGTATTAATTTGCAGTATGTTTTGGTTAATGTTTTGTTTGGTGTGGGGTGAAGTGGTTGTCCATTATTATCTTTAAGACTGCTTGCCCCCACCATGTTGCGCTCAAACATGAAATCTATTCCGCAAACTTGCCATTTTTCATTATTATACATTTCCGTTATAATAGAGAGGAGGTTAAAGAGCTGGCTGTCTGGTGCAGTCATCACAACCTGGAGCTGAACACGCTCAAAACAGTGGAGATGATTGTAGACTTTAAGAGAAACACCTCAGCATTATCCCCACTCGCCATCATGAACAGCACTGTGGCAACAGTGGAGTCATTCAGGTTCCTGGGCACTACCATCTCACAGGACCTGAAGTGGGAGTTCCACATAGACTCCATTGTGAAGAAGGCCCAGCAGAGGTTGTACTTCCTTCGCCAGCTGAGGAAGTTCAAGCTGCCACAGGAGCTACTGATGCAATTCTACTCTGCAGTCATCGAGTCTGTCCTCTGCACTTCTATAACTGTCTGGTTCGGCTCAGCTACGAAATCAGACATCAGAAGGTTACAGCGGATAGTTCGGACTGCTGGAAGAATCATCGGCACATCCCCCCCAGCTCTCCAAAAGCTGTACTCGTCCAGAGTCAGTAAAAGGGCTAGCAAAATCATTGTAGACCCCTCGCATCCAGGCCACTTCCTCTTCGAACCTTTGCCATCTGGCCGGCGCTACAGAGCACTGAGCACCAGGACAGCCAGGCACAAGAAAAGTTTCTTTCCTCAGGCCATCTACCTCATGAACAGCTAAATCCCCCCTAGAGAGTAAACCAGTGCAATACATAACGCTGTTTATATTTATATCTATTTATCACATCATATGTCTTACTCACATTCCCTTGCATTTGTATAGAACATACATATAATGTCTAGTGACTATTTTTTGTATATTGTGTACTTTATATTTTTTAATCCTTTATTCACATATTCTATCTTCTCATCTGTGTCTTGTCACTGTCATTCTGTCTGTGCTGTGGAAGTTTCTGTCACCAGGACAAATTCCTTGTATGTGTGAACATACTTGGCAGTAAAGCTTGTTCTGATTCTGATTCTGAATAATAAAAATAAGAAAATATCAGTCAGTAAGTAAAACAATGTTGGGCCCAAGTATTCCGAGTGGTACAGACAGCAATGTACACAATCACATCAACAGTGAGAGACAATACAGAAAGTCGCCAGGCAGGTACAGAAGGACCCCAGTCTTACCCCCATCCCCCCCCCCCCCGCGTCTCTGTTGCAGCTCCCGGAGGTTTTTTTATAACCCGCGAGAACCCGGGGCTCTCCCTCGGCAGGTCCGTGTCGGTTTGTCCACCAGAAGAGATTGTAATCCCCGTGTGTCCAGGCGTGCCTTCGCTGCCTCCTTCAATGCGTGGTCCCGTGCCGGTCGGTCTCCAGGTCGTCGCTCGTCGATGCGTCGTCCGTCTGCTTGTCTCCGATCCCCGTCGGTGTCCCCCTTGCGTGCGGTGAGGAGCATGCACCTTTGCTTAAAAAGCGTTCCCGAGTTTTCCAGGTCCGTTGTTGGTGCCGCTTTGTGCGCAAGTGCTCCGTTCAAAGTCCCAGGCACAACTCCGCTGATGTAGTGTTCTTTCATCAATATCGAGTTGTTTCCATTTGGTGATGGCGGATCCTTGGTTTTTACACTGAGCACTTGGTTGGGTTGTTATTCAGAACAGATAACAGATATTAATGTTCAGTGTAGCTTTCGTAAAGCTTAAGCAGGACTCCTGACGTTTCGCACCTAGCTGGTGCTCCTTCAGAGGAGAATCTGCTGGCTAGGGGGGCAGTGCAGTCGTTTATATCCCAAGGTGTGTGTGTGTGTGTGTGTGAGGCAGAGAGGTGTGAAAAAGGGCCGTGTCCCACCTAAAGTGGGATAGGGAGCTGTGGGCCACCTTCTTTACTCTCGAGGAAGCTGTGTGTGTGTGTGTGTGTGTGTGTGTGTGTGTGTGTGTGTGTGTGTTTACCTGTCTCATCACACCTTTTGGAAAATCTCCCTTTTTTAAGGCATCCCTGTGAGGGTATGGACGACGGATGGAAGCAGCAGTGGAGAATTGAAGTAGTGGACCAAAAGGTTTATTTCCCTTTACTAAAAAGTATTCTTCAAAACACATAAACCCTCAACCAAGTACAAAACAAACATAAAGTTATAAAGAACATGAGGCCTATGAGCCATGGGCTTAGCCCTTATATCAATATTAATGCATAACTCTCCTATTCACTGCATGAGAGTAACTACATAAGTTTGTATCAAGCTCTCTCACTAGTGCCCTAATACAAACCTATATAGCTATAGCTCCGCCCTCTGATTATACCATAACAGCCTCAATTTATTTCAAAATACATTTCCCCCAAAAATTACATCTAAAATAAATACTAAAACATACAAACAATACTAAACATTTTTTACCATAAAAATCCCTACATACATCTTATAAAAACATTTCACACTACACAGTAAAACACCCCTACCTAGTTGGTTGTGCCCAAGGACTCCCCCCTAGATATACCCCAAATAGTTGACTCCATCGGGTTTACAACACAAGGCACCAAACACAACAGAACACCAGACAGCTACATGGTAAGGAAAAAGTCTACAGAAATGTTCTTCTAAAAACAATAAATACATTCACTCTCCACACAGTTACATATACCTGCCATATCTTTATAAAAGAAATATTAGTTAATGACAACCAGACAGATACCGGTAGGCCTTTCCCGGCACCCAATCTAGTTCAAACAAACAGTGTTAAATGGAATACGAAACCAGAACAAACAAACATAACAATACAAGATAAAATGCATGTGACAGGCAACAGCAACAAGGTTTAGCGTTACATTGTTGGTACTTTGCCGGCATCTTGCTGATTCCTTGGAACAACTTGCCTGTCACAGCTCAGTCTGTGACAATCCCTCTCTTATGATTAAGTGGTGCACGGACTGTATTAATTTGCAGTATGTTTTGGTTAATGTTTTGTTTGGTGTGGGGTGAAGTGGTTGTCCATTATTATCTTTAAGACTGCTTGCCCCCACCATGTTGCGCTCAAACATGAAATCTATTCCGCAAACTTACCATTTTTCATTATTATACATTTCCGTTATAATAGAGAGGAGGTTAAAGAGCTGGCTGTCTGGTGCAGTCATCACAACCTGGAGCTGAACACGCTCAAAACAGTGGAGATGATTGTAGACTTTAAGAGAAACACCTCAGCATTATCCCCACTCGCCATCATGAACAGCACTGTGGCAACAGTGGAGTCATTCAGGTTCCTGGGCACTACCATCTCACAGGACCTGAAGTGGGAGTTCCACATAGACTCCATTGTGAAGAAGGCCCAGCAGAGGTTGTACTTCCTTCGCCAGCTGAGGAAGTTCAAGCTGCCACAGGAGCTACTGATGCAATTCTACTCTGCAGTCATCGAGTCTGTCCTCTGCACTTCTATAACTGTCTGGTTCGGCTCAGCTACGAAATCAGACATCAGAAGGTTACAGCGGATAGTTCGGACTGCTGGAAGAATCATCGGCACATCCCCCCCAGCTCTCCAAAAGCTGTACTCGTCCAGAGTCAGTAAAAGGGCTAGCAAAATCATTGTAGACCCCTCGCATCCAGGCCACTTCCTCTTCGAACCTTTGCCATCTGGCCGGCGCTACAGAGCACTGAGCACCAGGACAGCCAGGCACAAGAAAAGTTTCTTTCCTCAGGCCATCTACCTCATGAACAGCTAAATCCCCCCTAGAGAGTAAACCAGTGCAATACATAACGCTGTTTATATTTATATCTATTTATCACATCATATGTCTTACTCACATTCCCTTGCATTTGTATAGAACATACATATAATGTCTAGTGACTATTTTTTGTATATTGTGTACTTTATATTTTTTAATCCTTTATTCACATATTCTATCTTCTCATCTGTGTCTTGTCACTGTCATTCTGTCTGTGCTGTGGAAGTTTCTGTCACCAGGACAAATTCCTTGTATGTGTGTAAGATACTTGGCAGTAAAGCTTGTTCTGATTCTGATTCTGAATAATAAAAATAAGAAAATATCAGTCAGTAAGTAAAACAATGTTGGGCCCAAGTATTCCGAGTGGTACAGACAGCAATGTACACAATCACATCAACAGTGAGAGACAATACAGAAAGTCGCCAGGCAGGTACAGAAGGACCCCAGTCTTACCCCCATCCCCCCCCCCCCCGCGTCTCTGTTGCAGCTCCCGGAGGTTTTTTTATAACCCGCGAGAACCCGGGGCTCTCCCTCGGCAGGTCCGTGTCGGTTTGTCCACCAGAAGAGATTGTAATCCCCGTGTGTCCAGGCGTGCCTTCGCTGCCTCCTTCAATGCGTGGTCCCGTGCCGGTCGGTCTCCAGGTCGTCGCTCGTCGATGCGTCGTCCGTCTGCTTGTCTCCGATCCCCGTCGGTGTCCCCCTTGCGTGCGGTGAGGAGCATGCACCTTTGCTTAAAAAGCGTTCCCGAGTTTTCCAGGTCCGTTGTTGGTGCCGCTTTGTGCGCAAGTGCTCCGTTCAAAGTCCCAGGCACAACTCCGCTGATGTAGTGTTCTTTCATCAATATCGAGTTGTTTCCATTTGGTGATGGCGGATCCTTGGTTTTTACACTGAGCACTTGGTTGGGTTGTTATTCAGAACAGATAACAGATATTAATGTTCAGTGTAGCTTTCGTAAAGCTTAAGCAGGACTCCTGACGTTTCGCACCTAGCTGGTGCTCCTTCAGAGGAGAATCTGCTGGCTAGGGGGGCAGTGCAGTCGTTTATATCCCAAGGTGTGTGTGTGTGTGTGTGTGAGGCAGAGAGGTGTGAAAAAGGGCCGTGTCCCACCTAAAGTGGGATAGGGAGCTGTGGGCCACCTTCTTTACTCTCAAGGAAGCTGTGTGTGTGTGTGTGTGTGTGTGTGTGTGTGTGTGTGTGTGTGTGTGTGTGTGAGAGAGAGAGAGATGTCCATTGTGGAGTGATGGCTCTCCCTTGTGGGTGTTTTGTGTAGAATTGCAGGTGGGTTTGAAATTTCTGTGGTGAATGTCTTGTGATGTGGCTGGGGTTTAGGTGTCCAGGACAGGTTTGTATGCTTGGATTGGGGTAGGCTGTGGATGGGAGATGTTTTTTAGGAAAAAAAATTTTTTGAGCGTGTATGATGTGTGGTCTGAGGATAGGGTTAGGATGAGGGCTGGGGTCAAGGTGATGGTTAGGGCAAGAGTTAGGGTTCGGGGTTACGTAGGTTTCGTTCTGATCAATGTTTCTTCTTTTAATTTGTGTAATCTGTATCTACTTTTTGCCCACTTCACCGCCACCTCCCATTCTGCCTTACTGGCTAAGTCAGACGTGGGTTTCTGTGTGTGTGTGTATTATGCCTTCATGATGGGCCTGGAGTATATACATGTTGTTTTTCATCCAGGCCTCCACGTGTCTTTGCACTTTCTGTGATGTGATGTTGTTAGGAGATGAAGGTTTAATAAACTGGGTTAATTTGTTTGCCTCTTGGTGTGGTGGCGCAGTGGGTTGGACCGGGTCCTGCTCTCTGGTGGGTCTGGGGTTCGAGTCCCCCTTGGGGTGCCTTGCGACAGACTGGCATCTTGTCCTGGGTGTGTCCCCTCCAGGCTTAGGCCCTGAGTTGCTGGGTTTGGCTCCGGTTCCCCATAGGGTGAGTGGTTCGGACAGACGGACAAAACATAGAGGACGGAAGTACAATCAAGTTAGCGTACATGCTGAGTGATGTGGGTGTGAGTCCATCTTCTTCATTGCAAAATTCTCCCAGCACTTCAGGATCATCTGGAGCACCAAAAAGAGGCCCAACATCTCCCAGTGTGTCCTCATTGTCTTCAACAGACTATGATAACACCATCATTCAGGGACTGAACCGAGAGCGTGTGCATGACCACGTGAGTTCTCTATTCCTTGCTTTCCAAACAATGTACAGGTGCAGCATATACATACGATACAGTGTGATGGATAAAATGAACCACATATTAGCAACAGCTACTGTACACACTCAACATTTCAGTTTCACCAAAGGGGAGTGGGGGGGGGGGTATTCAAAATGAAACTACGAAAGTAATAAATGTGAGTATTCTTAAATCATTGGACATATGATATGTTTTCAGATAAAGTATATAGGGACATATAAGTTATGTTAAAAAAGCTATGTAAGATACAGTGAAAACCTATAAGCTCTAGTAAGCAAGCTGCTTTTCTCTGATAGTCCAAGGGCTGGTTTAAGGAAAAATGAATATGTTTTGCTGGTGTTGAAAGCTCATATTAAAGATTACATTATCATAGTCTACATGGGTTTATATTTGTGGAAAGTTCAGACTTACCAGTGTCCTGGGGTGGTGTCTGCAGCTCCCTGTTTATAATGTCCGTATTGCTTGTATGAGTTACTGTAGGTGTATTCTGACTTTGTGGGTTATGCCCCCGGGCCCCCCATTCCGTTCGGGTTAAACTGGTGGTACGAGTAGGGGTTCACAGATTGTGAGTAGGTCTGGCTCTGATAGTACTCATGTTGGCTGTGCCCCGTCTGTCCTCTGTAGAAACCCATATCTGTGGCTGAGAAGTCGGGCAAGGTTGGAGAGTCTTTGGATGCAGGGTGGCAGCTCATAGAGTTTGGGATGTCAGTCAAAATGCTGGCGAGCTGCTTTTCAAAAGCTGGTCCACTCATTATTGGTCGCACAGCATCTCCTCCTTCCTGAAAGCAGACGGTCCGAGTGTGCAGTAGATAGAGAAGGGGAAAGAGCAGTAAAGCAGGACCAAATCCTTCAAAAAACTTCTCTGGTGAAATTCTCTGTGCAGAACTGCATGCACTGGGGCAGCACCCAGCCGAGTAAAACTCTTCGTTATCGAACACTGGGTGGATTCTCTCTTCCTTTCGGCCCAGAAGAAGCCCCCCCCCCCCCGGTAAAACAGCTCTGTGTCTCCTCCCCTGCTTCAAGCACACAGCACACACAACACACACCATCTTGCTGGTGCAATAATTTACTGGAATTATTGCCTTTCTATCTAAGGTAAATTCGTGTTCACCCGTAAGATGCACATTTGGTTTGCGTTGAGCATACAACTGTAATTGAGCATAACGCTTTTTGGAAAAGGAGCCAAAGTATCATTCTGCCGACACATTATTTATATTAGTGGGATGACCTTTTCAGTGTGAGTCACCCTGCTACCATGGCCTTCCTATATTGAGTTCATTGTCTGTGACTTGATATGTCTCCGGAACCTATTCCCTCGGTCTAAGAGCTCGGAACAGAGTTCCGGTGGTGTTGTTGAACTCTGTTTTCTCTGAGCATATTCGGTGGAACCTGATGAGTTGGGACTTGATCAATCCTTGGAAGGTGCGTTTGGGCTGGAAGCTGGATTTGTGCGGTAGACAGTGTGTGTCAGTGCTTTTAAAGTAAACCTTGGTCTCGAGTGTTTTTAAAGCCACCTTGAGGTTTACTGTAATGGACTGTGGTGTCCAGGAAGTTTACTAACCCTAACCCTTTCTTCACTCGTTTCACTCATGTTTCTACCCTAAACCCTAACTCCTAGCCCTAACCCTTACCCCTAACCCTAATTCTTCCTTCCTTCCTAACCCTAATCCTAAACCCTACTAACTCTAACCCCTTACCCTAGCCCTAACTCTATCCCCTAACCCCCTATCCCTAATCCTAACCCTGACCCTTAACCCTAACCCCTGTAGCACTTTCTGTGTTCAATTTTGAAGGTTTAAATAAAGCTTCATCAGTTTGGTTCATCAGTTTGGTTGAAGCCATGTCACACTTTTTGGAACAGGTGCAACCTACACATGCCAATTCTGCGTGAATTGATTGGGGTTCGGTTTGATGCCAAACCAATGAGAGAAGAGAGGGATGGAATGAATGGGAAAAGTTTCTAGACTTCTCTAGAAGGGTCTGGAGAGAAGGTGGTGTTCGAGAGAGTGCTCCAGACGTAGCTAGAAATACTCCGGAGTATTTGAGACATGATCATTGTGTGCAAACAGAAGGTTCTGTAAGGAACTTCTAAAGTCTGTTGTGTGTTGAAGTGTAGCACCGAGGTTATTCGTTGTTTGTAAGATATTGAGTGTACGTGTGAAGTTTGTGTTTTCTTATGTTTGGTTGTTGCATTTGTTTTCATCTGATGGGATTTTGGGGTTAGTATATTGTGTGTATGGGATAATAATTTTGAATATTCCTTTGGGTTTTGTGGTGTTTGAAGAATTTAATAAATTTGTTTGTTTTGTTATCGAAATATTTGAGTTGAGTTGGGTTATACATTTAATTGGAATAGAACCCAGGGCACCACCCTCATAATTAGTGAAATGGAGGGTGGCGCTACACCCCTAACCCCCAACCCCTTGTCTGCAGTAGAAACATCTCAAAGATGATCAGTCGAAATGTGATGAACCTGAGCTCCATTTCACGTAACATAGCAGAGGGTCTGAATACTTATCTTAGTGACATTTCAGTTTTTAATTTTTAATATATATGCAGAATTTTCTAAAATACTGTTTGCATTGTCATTGTGAGGTTCTGAGTTTAGACTGAAGAGGGGAGAAAATGAATTTAAATGATTTTAGCATAAGGCTGCAATAAAAAATGTGAAAATAGTGAAGCCGGGGTCTGAAAACTTTCTGAATACACTGTACATACAATACTCTGTGTTTATGTACTAATTCAGCCTTTAATGCTGAAACAAAAAAACAGTAAAGACAACTGTGTGACAACAGTACAAATGAATTCACACTCAGGGAACAAACTGACATGGTGTGTCACAGCACCGAGCTGCACCATTCAACATGAGTTGAAACCCCACTCAGTCTGAGCACTTTGCGTAACACTTTTTTCTGATTTGTACACTTACTGTACCCAGGATACACTAAAGAGTTAGAGCAATAACAGCATAAACAGGACAGTAAGCGTAGAGATGCTGACCAAACACGTGTCCACACTGTAACTGACCAAATGACCACCTGGTGCTGTGGTATGAGTGCCTCAACCATAAGCCTCATCTGAAAAGCCATTTCCTTTGTGTTTAACTGATTTACAGAGGTAGATTTTTTTTTTTTTTTGCTATTGGGTCTGGGGTTCGAGTCCCGCTTGGGTGCCTTGCGACGGACTGGCGTCCCGTCCTGGGTGTGTCCCCTCCCCCTCCGGCCTTACGCCCTGTGTTGCCGGGTAGGCTCCGGTTCCCCGCGACCCCGTATGGGACAAGCGGTTCAGAAAGTGTGTGTGTATGTGGGGTTGCTGTTACTGGGAGGTTCAGTGGACTGGAAATGCGGCTGAAATAGGAGTGACTCATAAAGGAATCAGGAGGAAAGGATACAGTGATGACTGTCAGCTCGGATTCAATGACAAGTCCTGGGTTCTGTGCTGCTCTGGTAGGAGTTACTATGTCAGTCACAACAACACACAAACTGCCATAGCTGTACACCCTTCCTGCAGAGTAGAAGTGTATGTGGACTGTGTGTCTGGCACTCTGTCCTTCTACAGCGTCTCCTTTGGTGAACTGACCCTCCTGTACAGGTTCACTTCCACATTCACTGAGCCCCTTTATCCTGCATTTGGGCTCTGGGGTTCAGTGTCCCTGCGTGAAGTGAAATAGATACCAGTGTCCTGGGTCTGTTTCGGTTTATTACCACTGGTTTATTGTTGGTGTGACTTAGACTGGCTGTATTTATTTTGTTTTATTTTAATGTTTCCTTCAGACTTTGACTGGAAACAGCGATTAACTCATGGTAATAAACTTTATTGCTAGCTGAATGAATAATGAACTGAAGCAGGACCCACTAATGTGTTTACTGCTGGTCAAATGCTGCCTGAACTGTACACCTGTTGTTCATAATCACATACAATTAATACGAAACAAACTCAGGTTTCAAGCTAACTGCTCCATTGTCTCCCACTTGAACACACCTCACTTTTATCACCCAACATGGTGGACAGCAGTGGACCGGAAACTGCACTCATTCCCACAATGCACCCTTGTCTTAAAGTAACACTACACTCTTACGGCTTCATGTCCGTGTTCGTCCAGTTCGTCCTCATCAAGCAGTGCTGTGCTGACTGTGTGAGCTGCTGATTGAAAGAGAATAAATAAATGAAAACTGTAGAGCAAATATTTATTTACTTGTAATGACCCTGCCCTCGGTCTCGAGTCCCCGGACGTCACAGCCGTCCCCGAAGCACTGTCCCGACACATCTGTTCCCGGTTTACCCGTTCCCCCCCCCCCCTTACCTTACCACCATACCCTGCGCTATTGTGAATAAAGAGTGGCGTTAGCCAAACACCTCCCTGGGTTCGCCTCCGTCTGTTGCAGGATATGTCACAATCCTGGAGCACTATGGAAGCAGAGAGTGTTCCTAAGGAGTACTGAAAAGCTCATACAACATCATCAGCTGGTGTCTAGCCTTTTGGAGGCACTGATGTTGCTGTCAAAGATAGCAGTAGTAAAGTGCCAGGCACACACAAAAAGAAAGGACTCTGCGAGAAAAGGAAATGAGAAGGCAAATTGGTGGGCAAAGCATGTGGCCTTGAGCCCTGAGGCGCCTATGGTGTCATTGTTTCTAGTCTCTACCCCTAACCCAGGTGTTTCTTTGCTGCAAACAGGTGCCACAGAAAGGGGAAAGGCGAGATGGTTTCATGTGGGGGCCCAGAAGACAAAAGATGGTGTGATTGTCTCTACTAACGGTAAACCTTTTCTCCCCAGGAGCACGTTCCCTGGAGTGGCAAAGATTGCACACGGCCTGGATCACGCTTCTCGCAACACCATGGTGACTACCATCTCCCAGTACTGGGAGGCCCCAGGGTTTTCCACTGTCGCATCGACTTCCTGTCAGAATTGTCTGATTTGTTCAAAGTACAACATTGGTAAAGGGGTGTCAGTGTCGCAGTCACACAAGCCGCTCCCAGGAAGTCCTTTAAACCATCTAAAAATGGATTTTATTGAACTCAAACCGTCGCGCAGTTTCAGATACTGCCTAGTTATTGTTGATCTCTTCTCAAGGTGAGGGCCGCAGCACGCACTGTAGCAAAGTGCCTGCTAAAAGAAATACTGCCTAGGTGGGGTGTCCCAGCTTGGCTCACAAGTGACAACCGGGCACATTTCGTAAACTCAGTTGTGCATCAGCTCTCCGAATGAATGGGATGCCACCTAAAGTATTATTGTTCATATCATCCCCCAGAGTGGTGGTGTGGTTGAAAGGGCGAATCAGACTGAAAGTCAAACTTGCAAAAGTCCGCGAAGAAACAGGTGGCTGGACGTGCTACCCATAGTTCTAACGGCTATGAGGGGTAAAACACACAGACAATTGGGTCTGTCCTGTTTTTAGGTTCTGACAGGAAGACCAACGCCGGCCCCCATGCCAAGTGGAAGAGTTTCATTGGAAACTGTGGATGATGATCTACTCTCGTATCTTTCAGGTCTCCAACGAACACTGAAGGAGGTGCATCAGCACGTGCGACAGAACTAGTGAACCCTTAACCGGGAAGACATGCTAGAGCTGCTCCCAGGCGATTGGGTTCTCATCCGTGACCTGTGAAAGAAACACTGGAAGCAGCCCTGGTGGAGAGGCCCTCATCAGGTTCTTCTGTCCACACCCCACGCTGTGAAAATAGAAGGCATTGACTTGTGGACTCACATCACCTACTGCTGTAAAATAGCTGATCCCACGGAAGCACAACAGCAACATGAGTGATTCAAGGACACCCTAGCACCCTTTCTGAAGGGCAGGACTGTGTGGAATGAGAGGAACTTTGTGTTTCTTTTTTGAATTAGCATTGGTGATTGTGTTGCTTATTGTATTACTACTGAGAAAGAGAGAGGTAACCTAATTGAAACCTCTGTTACAGGCCGTAAGAGATCTGTGGAAAATCTGCATGAGAAAGGCCTACATGGTATTAACATTTTTAGAACTGAGCTGTAAATGAGTCTAGGTGTTGGGTGTGTTCCCACATTCCACACTCTGTTTCAACCGGACTCCCACTAAACCCTGTTCCTTGGGCCCTACCTGAGGTATTCTTGTGGTGGGATACTTACTTCACTAAGCTTCTGTCCGGAACCTCTACTAGGCCATCGTGGGAAACAGCAGGATACAACTTCTCGGGTCATAAATTCGATGAACTGTCATTCCTCTGAAATTTCACCAAATGAAATAACACTCACGAAAGGGTCCCAACCACAATGGCATCCTGATAGCTCTGCTCAGAGGGTCAAAAGGACCATCACGTGTTACATAGCTGGTATTGGTATCACTGAAAACAAACGATTCTGGATGATTGCATTTCCCTTGTATGGCATAGGGAAAGCAGCCAGACAACTTATTTATCTAGCTAGAGCCTTAGAAGACATAGCTAACAGTACAGCCAAGTCTCTTAAAGACATCTCTGCTGAAATGGTTGTACTACGCACTGAAGCTTTCCAGAACCGCATGGCTCTGGATTACCTCTTAGCAGCATCAGGAGGTACATGTGCAGTGATAGGTAAAGAATGTTGCACGTACATACCTGACCACTCGGAACATATTAATTATCTTGCTGACCACATCAATGAAATAAGGAAGAAGTTTCACAATTTTGGAGCTGAAAAATCCTGGTTCGGCTCCTTTTTCTCCGGGTGGGCGGATTGGTTACGAGCTCTCTTGATGTTTGGAATACTTTTGTTTATCTTTCTTCTGTTACTATGCTGTGGTTTTTCCCTTCTTAAAACACGTATTACTGAGCTCCATCACCCCTTTGAACTTGAAAATGTACACCCATTATCAACAGATTCCAGAGGAGGGCGACAGGGAGAAGGCCCTAATTGAATTGCCCAAGGGGTTTTAGGCCGCTAGTGTTGGTGAGACGTTTGAGAAAGTCTCAAGAGTGGGGAGTATGAGAAAAAATTTCATCAATTGTTCATTCTACTTTTTGTGAGGCCCTTTATTTGCCTTTCAACTATGAATTAAGGATTGTAATAATTGCTTGCAAAAATATGTAATGCGATGAGTGATAAGGCTGCATTTGCTAGGACACATTACAACTGTACCTGCAAAGATAAGATAGCAACACCAAATGAAGAAACTGCTGCCGTGGGATAGAAGGAACTAACCCACCTACACCTCCACAAGAGGAACAAGCCACGGAGGCTGAACTAACGGCTGTACTAGTGGAAATTTACTATCCCCACCCCACGGTGTATAAATAGCTGTATTCTGCTTGTTCTCAGTGTGACTCTCCCCAGGAGGTTCACCTGTGTGCATATATTGCATTAAAGGCTTCTGTAACGTGAGACCAAGTATCAGTGTCATTGCTCTCTTTTTCCTACCACATAATATACATGTATGTAAAGTGTGATCCTACTTTCATTTATTTCACACTTCTATCCAAAGCGACTTCCAGTGTTAAACTTCTTATAATTATGTACCCATTACACATACAGCTGGGTAATTTTACTGGAGCAATTTAGAGTAGAGTAAAGTACCTTGCTCACAGGTATTACAGCAATAGGTGCAATTTTTAGTGTAAGATTGTAGTCTAAGAGTTAAATGCACAACCTCTAAAAATTTGATCCATGTTGAGTTCTCAGTTGGAGTGTAAAAATGTTCGTTACTATTCCTGGTGAACACAGTAAAGTACAGTATAGTACCTAAGGAGAACCAGTTCGCCCATGTTTTGTCCTGATCATAGTTGGCTGTAGTGGAGCACCAGGGAATTCCAGGAAACCAGTAAGCCATAGTGCAGTGGTTATATGTTTTATCCCCTGCAGTAAAGGGGAAGACACATGAAGACTCTGCCACACAGAGAAGGATTACATAGATGAAAACATCACATGAGCAAATCATTTATTAAAGACAGTGACTGGAGCAAAAATAGAGTAGGGCAGCACTCCAGTATTGCTCTGTAAGGGAACAAAAATGAAACGGAAGTTACAGTTTTGAACTGTCATGTATCACTGGTTGCCTCTCTGACATATCTATGTGAATGTCTGATCACCACCTACAACTCAACCTTTCCAAAAATAGAGATCCTTCTTATCCGGTCCATCCTCCCATTGAGAACTCTCTATGAAACAGGACAACTTGCTCATTTCATGTACTTGATTACCTAAGAAGTTCAGTGTAACAATTCACTCACATCCCTGCTTCTCTCAATACATTGATGACATTACCTGGCCCTGCAGATACATTTATTCACTTAGCAGATGTTTTTCTCCAAAGCAACTTACAATGAACTCTGTGTAGTGTTACTAGGCCACACACCTAATTCACCACTGATGTACACTGCTAGATACACTACTTACAATAGGGCACTGATCCATACATCAGTGAAACACACTCTCTCTGGGTGTCATTCACACACTATGGGGAAACCTGAACAGCATGTCTTTGGACTGTGGGAGGAAACCCACACAGACACGGGGAGAACATGCAAACTCCACAGAGGCTGAGCGGGGATCGAACGCTGTTTTTCTCACACCACCCACGCACTGTGAGACAGCAGCACTACTTGCTGTGCCACCATGCTGCCATAATGCACCCCTCTGTCACAACAAACTACACAACTCCTTGTCCAGGCCATTTTATGCCTCGGCGACTGCAACTCTGTCCTGTCTGGCCTTCCAACCTCTGTCATCAAATATTTCCAGCTGATACAGAATGCTGCTGCACAAGTCACGTTTCACCTGCCTAAGCGTTTCCATGTATCTCTCCTCCTTTTCTCTCTACAGTATCTTCTTGATGCTGCCCACATAAAATTCAAGACTCTGGTTGCAGGCTACAAAATGAATATTGGATCTGCTCCCTAATATCTAGAAGACTTGAACACTTGGTAAACCCTAACCAGATGGTTCTGCTCCTCCACCTCTGCCCACTTGGTGGTCCCACACACAAAAGTCCAAAATCAAATGCAAACCAGATTTTTGCTTCTGTCTCAATGTGCTGCACTAACCTCTCCCTCTTACTCAGAACTGCTGAATCTCTCTCTACATTTAAGAAGAGTCTCAAAACTCCGCTCTTGCAGACTCACTTCTCCCCAATGTGCTTGATAAATATGTACGATGTTACCCAGCCATCCATTTGCAATATGCACTTGTCCTGGTCAGGAGTCTATCCCAGAAGATGCAAGGCTGAGTGGGGTACACCCTGGACAGGATACTAGTCCGTCATAGAGTAGTCACACACACATTTCCTCACACTCGACAGGCAATTTTAACACCAGCAGTTTACCTGACCTGTGTGTCTTTAAACTGTAGGAAGAAACCAGGGCCCTCAGAGGAAACCCAAGCAGTTGCAGTGAGAAGATGCAAATTCCACACAGACTGAGCAGAGATCAAATCCACATTCTCTTGCACCACCCAGGTGCTGTGAGGCAGCAGTGCTATTTGCTGTGCCACCATGCTGCCCTGTACAATGTGATATTTTAAATATTAAAAAAAGAAACCTCCATATGGAGCTACTCATATAATCTGTATAGATTTATACAGTGGTAAGAGACAAACTGACTGTACTCAAGAGTCACGTTTCTGCATCTAGATCGCTCTGTTGGTGTAATGCACTTCTGTATTGTTCTTGGAGATGTACGTCGCTTTGGAGAATCTGTGAAATGAAAAAATGGAAATTTAATGTCCATTCTGTCCTTGGGGGTCTGAGGGGAAGGGTAAGAGATGTTTACTTAGGAATTCTCTCACTCACACACCTATAAGTAAAGAGGCAACTGACAGGTTCTCTGACAAAGGGTAGGTGGACCAGCAGAGTTTTTTTTTTTTTTTTCTGTGTATCTGTATTGCTAGACTTTGGATTTCTAGTCTCTCTCTCTCTCTTTCTTTTCTTCTTTCTTTCTCTGTTTCTTAATTCACTCAAAGTTTTCTTGTCACACAAACCACAAGCACCTCCCAGAGGTGAGACCATCACACCTGAACAACATTTAGACAGAGCATAAATAGGAGGGGTCTACAATGGGAAGCTGTGGAATGTCATCAGAACTTAAATGCCTTATCTCATGCTTCCTTGATAAACAAAACCCTTTGAGACCCAGGAATCGACCCAATTCTGTCTTTTGGCCTTGTCTCAGTGCATCCCAACCAGTTCAGTTTATGACCACGTTTTATCGGGCCCAGTGCTTTCTGTCCTGACTTTGACCCTGCCTGTCCCATGACCACAAATTTTGTCCGACCCTGAAGATCTCATTCCCAGTTTTGACCCAACATGTCCCCGACCACGATCTTGCCCATGTCTGCTATGACCTTTCTAGTATCGACCTCATTTCTGTTCCAAGACTTCAATCTGACTCTACTCTTGTCCAATAAAAACTCAGCAATTGGATCCATCCTCATATAAGCCTGCAAATATATTACATGATTAGCAGATTTACATGCAATAATACACAGGGAAAGATGTTCAACCCCTCGTGCCAAAATCAAGGGGGGCTGGACACTAAAAATCACCCCACATCATGGGCAAGCACCATCCTCCTTGCCGGGAGCCACCATGAGCACTTCGTTGGGGTTGTCAAGTGGGCACCTTCTTTTGTTGATGTTTCATTGAATTGAGGAAGAACTGAGCACTTCACCTGAGACGAACTGTTCATCTGAGAGGCCTGCTGGGTTAGACCGACGTGTGAGTCGGACGGGGAGGATTTTGAAACCTCCTGGCTATCTGAGTGACTTTTTGACTTACTAAATTCCTAGTGACTATGTTTCTGGGTCCTCCCCCTAATTAATTTAGAATGAAAAGAAAAAAAATTTGTGATGGCAAGTGTTCTGTTGTAGGGCTGTTGTGATTTCATTGCCTTCTGTTGTATACTTCCTGTTTTCCTTGAGCTTTTGTGGTTGTTTATGTTTTTTTTTTTTTTTTTTCCTGGGGTTATTGTTCTTGAATAAATGTGGACATTTTTTCTGGACAGAGGGGACATATGTAAAAGATTTAATTTTGGATGTGGTGACACTAGGAGACTGTTCACTAGTGGTGCATATGTGTGTATGATGAGTCTTTTCTCCCCTCGGGGTTTGCTATAGGCTGGACTCTGTACATGCACACTGGAGTGCATCAGCAAGTCTTCTTGTAAGTTATACACGTGTGGCATCCAATAAAGATTTTGAAGGTGTTGGAAACCAACCTGGACGGGTAGCATTTATTTTCTGGAGCCCTAAGGGTCTAGGCGAACCCGACAAGAACGCTCGGTTACACTACCAACTTCCAGTCTTGAACTTCACCCCACTTAAAACTTGTACCGCCGCGTCCATGCGCGTGACATGCAATGCTCTCCCCCTCCCGCACAAAAGAAATTACCTTATTTCTCCCGCAACGCGGGAGAGAATTGACTTCAACCCGCTTGTTCTCCAACAAGTATGCCAAGGATTTTAGCACTTCATTATGCCTCCAAGTGTATCTTCCCTGAGATGAACTAACCTTACATGCAGACAAAATATGCCTCAAAGAGGCTATACCACCACACAAGCTGCAAGTCAGCTCCGCACCTACCCAGCGATTAAGATTCTGTGGAGTAGGGAGAACATCGTAGGTGGCTCCGATGAGAAACTTAATACGACCGGCGTCCATCGCCCACAGATCACGCCAGCTGATCTTCCGTTTCTCCACATGCTCCCAAGCCAAACATCGCCCTTGCATACCATGTGGCGTTGCAGTTATCCGCCTCGTCTCCTCTTCCTGTTCGCGGATAAAACCATCTTTCTCCTCTCCAGCAACTTAGCTTTACTCCACAACTTTATTCGACTACCGGCACCGAGCCCCGCCCTACCTACCTGCACCTGACCGACCACATCTCTGTGCTCAAGCGCTGTCTACGCATGCGCAACAGCTTCCCGCGGATCTCACTTACGTCCTCTTTTTAAACTTACAGGAACCGATCTCACCATTGGGTCTCTTGTGCTTGACAATGTTAATTCCAAGCCAACCTTGGCAAACTTGAATTCTTCTACAAGACTAGTCAGTGGTAATTCCAAAACCCCCTTTCCATACAAAGCCACACTACTCAAACAATGAGGAACTCCCAACCATCTCCTAATAGCTTTGCTCATAACCCTTTCCAGTCTTTCAACCCCTGACATAGGAACCTAGTTAGTTAGCGGCCATCTAATATTAGGCAATAAACCAAACTGCAGGCACCAAACCTTCAGCTTCCCTGGTAAAAAAGATTTATCAATCCTATTAATTGCCTGCATACCATTGACCCAAGCTCTTAATTGGCGTTTCAGTCACTGATGGAATCTTTTCCCCATCAATCTGGAAACTCTCCTGCGATAACTTTCCTTTAACTATTGACAAGCTCCTACACTTGCTAGGTTTAATTTTGAATCCGGCCAACTTTAGATTTCCATTCAACTTCGTTAATAAGCAACGAGTACACGGGACAGTAGTAATAAGCACAGTCATATCATCCATATACGCTCTGATTGGTGGAAGGCGAGAACTGTCCTTCAGCCTCATACCCCCAACCACCCATCTCGAAGCCCTTATTATCACCTCCATAGCCATGGTAAAAGCCAGAGGTGAGATTGTGCATCCAGCCATTATGCCAATCCCCAACCACTGCCAAGATGTGGTGTATTGTTTGGTACAAAAATAAAACTGGATGTCTTTAAAATAGACCTTAACCAATCTCATAAGACACTCTGGGATTTTAAAAAAATCAAATGCCCTCCACAACAAAACATGCAGCACTGAACCAAAGGCATTCGCCAAGTCCAAAAAAATTACGTTTAGGTCTTCACCTTCCATCTTGGCCTCCTTTATCTGGTGCCAGATCATACTACAATGCTCTAAACAGCCTGAAAAACCAGCAATTTTTGCTTTCCGCACAAATGTGTCAGTTAAATTGTTGGCCAACAAATATGCAGACAACCTCTGCGCCACAACACTAAAAACTATTTTCCCTTCAACATTAAGAAGGCATATTGGCCTGAATTGCCCTATTTCTACCATATCTTTCTCTTTGGGTATAAATACCCCTCCTGCTCGCCGCCATTCTTTTGGAATGATACTTTTTTCCATACAACCACCATCTGCTTCCACAAAAACTTTAAGACATCTGGGGCACCTTTATAAACCCGGTAAGGAACCCCATTGGTTCCTGGAGCAAAAAGTTGATTTGTGTAATAAAATATGGATAAAGAATAAACTCAGGATAATAAGAAAAAAAAAAAGAAAAATAATTAAAGGATAAATAAAAAAAAAATAAATTAAAAAAAAAATTATTGCATTGTAACGACCCCGTGTTACTGTTTTAGGAGGGAAACTCCTAAATGTAAATAGTTGAATTATGGGGAATAATGTTAAATGTGGGTATGCAACCACTGGGGGCACTTCTGGGAAAAATGATGGGGTGACCATGTCTGCCAGTCTATTGGAAAAAGAGCCTGGGGGTGCTAAGTAGGCTGGGAAGGCTGGCGACTGAACACCGAGCAACAAGAAAGAGGAAACGGCGTGACACCGAAAGCCAGCGGGACAGAAGAACGGCGTCCGGCAGAAAAAAGATAGTCAGAAGCTAAAATATAATCCAGGCTACTTTGTGCTTCTCTACTATTAGACCAGGTAATGTCCGGATGATTGGGTTACATACTCTAAAACCGTCAGAAAAACCAAATCTGAGTATACACACACACATTTTCAGAACCGCTTGTCCCATACGGGGTCGCGGGGGAACCGGAGCCTACCCGGCAACACAGGGCGTAAGGCCAGAGGGGGAGGGGGACACACCCAGGACAGGACGCCAGTCCGTCGCAAGGCACCCCAAGCGGGACTCGAACCCCAGACCCACCGGAGAGCAGGACTGTGGTCCAACCCACTGCACCACCGCGCCCCGTTTTCCAAATCTGAGTATAAAATTCTTAAAATGTTTGATGCTAACATTCTCTTTACCCTCCAGATATATATTAAAATTCCCACCAATTTTTAAATGTCTATTACAGACACAAAAGGGGGCCAACTCTTCTAGAAAAAGATATGCGGGATGCGGCCTCTACCGGAGCATAGACGCACATTGCACGGATGCGCTGTCCCCTCCAGGTGGCGTCCACTCCCAATACTCTAACCTGTAGAACAGTTAATATGCTTACATTCTCAAAACTTCGTTCACCAAAGAGAATGCCAACACCTGTTGAGTGGACGCCACCCACACTCCAGTATGATCTACCTTTCCTCCAACCCGAAGAGAAAACGACCACATCCCGCTGGTCTCGAAGGTGGACTTCCTGTAAAAAACATAACTGGAAGGCAGAGGATGCAAGCCTGTCAAACATTGCTGCTCTTTTCAAAACATTCTTCAGTCCTCTGACATTTAAGGTTAAAATTTTAAAATCAGCCATAAAAGGGAGCAAATTAGCAAATGTTATTGTTGCAATCCAGATCTGATTTCTTTAGTAGGGGCCTAATAATGGCGATTTTAATACCTCTTGGAACACAGCTATTTAGTAACGATGTATTAACAATACGTTCTGCAAGCACGGAAACTGCAGCTTTCAGTAATATAGTGGGGATTGGGTCTAAAGGACAGGTAGTACCTTTCATAGAGTGAATTAGCACAGTAACTTCCTCTACTATTATTATTATTTTTATTTTTTATAGAGCGCTCTCCTCAAGCAGTGACACAGAGAGCTTTAACACAAGGATACAGCAAGAAAAATTGATACAAACAAAGAAGATAGTCAACTAATGGCTATCATAATGAATAACTTATTATAGAGCTATAAGTATACCTACTGGCCACCGGGGAAAGGAACAAAAACTCCCAACTGAAGGCTGAGGGAGAAAAAACCTCTGGGGGTCCATGGGCCAGTGGTTGCCCACCCCTCCTGGGCATTCTAGAAAGTAACGATTTGTAAGTCAGTGTTTAACAAGTAATTACGTCGAAGCTACTTAGATGGTGTGGACAACTAATATTATCATCGTCAGAAGCGCTTATGCCAGCTAAAACTGAGCTAGAGGGCACTACGGATTTGCGGATATTCTCTAATTTATCATTGAAAAATGACATAAATTCATCATTAGTAATGGTATGATGCAATGCAGAATTGCATTGTTTATCTTTGTGTTTACCAGTTAAGCAAGTGAAAAAGTGCTTTTTTGTATTTTTTTAGACAATCGGGCCAGGCTACATAATAAACGTTTAGTTTAGCTGAACGCCATTTACGCTTTAATGTATGACATTCTAGCTTTATTGAACGAGTTGATTTGTTGAACCAGGGTGAGTTTCTTACAGTTCGAATAAGTTTAGTTTTTGGTGCAGCCGCAGAGTCTAGGGCAAATTTTACCACCAAATTATAATCTAGAGCCATTTGATCAATATCTACACTCGTTCCAAAATCTGAGCTTCTATGATCAACAATTTTAGCAGTAGTATTTTCATCAATATGCTGCACGATTTTAGTTTTACTATTGTCAGACGACACCGGCAGGTATAGATCAAAGGTTAATAACTGATGATCATAAATAGCCTCGTTTAAAGGAATAATATTAACATAATCTATGCCATAGGTTATGATGAGATCAAGCATATGGTTAGGGGAATTAGTAGGACCGTTAACAACTTGAGCAAAACCGACGGAGTTTAGGAGAGACGTAAAACTATTAGCGAAAGTATCGGATGACACGTCTGTAATGTTTGTGGTTTTAATGAGCAGAACACACGTGGCTGACTTAAGGTGGCTTCTTTATTTCGCCATCTTACATGAATATATCACTAAAACGTCTTGCTACGCAATCACGTTACTTACGTATTTTACATATTCTAATTCAACATATCACAACGTCTATATGAATACTGAAATCACCCATCAACATTATTTTGTCATGTGTAATGACTAAATCAGTTATAAAGCTACTGAATTCCTCAAGAAAAGAGGAGCAGGTGGACAGGAGAGAAGTAATATAATAATATTGGGTTTTGACTTGAAATCTAGTTGTATAACCTCAAACAAGGTAAAATTATCATGATTTCTCGGTGTTATTTGTAATCTATTATTGAAAAGAACACTGACTCCATCTCAACGACGTACAGAACAAAATTTATGGAAATAATCATATCCGTCTGAAGGGGCTTCTATTAGCGGAATCATATCGGACTCACTGAGCCAGGTTTCAGTAAGAAAGAATAGATAGGACTTGTAATTTAGTATTAAGTTGTTTAATAGAACAGTTTTACTTGTTACTGAATGAATATTTAAGAGACAGCATATAATATTACAGTTTGGCTTCGGTGGTAAGTTGAGAATGTTTGTTTTAATGTATTTTAGGTTCCGGTACAAGCGTTCCTATCACTAAGTCTAGTTAAATGCAGTGCCCTTATAATAGTTTGTATGTTTTGGCAGCACTTAATGTTTTTTTTTAAAGTCCCACACTGGACAAGGCACAAGAAATCCCATCACATGAGAAACGACCACTGGTACCAGAACGAGTAACAGACTCATCAATACACACAGCTGCTAAAGGAGATGACCCATGGCTGAGTCAGTACTGCAGCTTGCAGGCCAAGTTCTGGGACAGAAAAATCGAACCCCTCCAGTTGAAGTGTACACCATCACATGTGAAGAACTTGGGCCTTTCCCAGAAATCATCCTAGTTATTAACAAATGATATACGATTAGAGCGGCACCACGTCTCCAACCACCTGTTAAAGGACACCAGTTTACTGTACATTATGTCCCCCATGAAGAGTTTGGGTAAAGGACCATACACTATTAGATTATAACATTTCCTTCTGGCCTTATTACAAAAAGAAATAAAGCGGCTCTTTAACACCTCAGACTGATGATAACGAATATCATTACCACCAGCACGCACCATCATAGTCGACACGGCATTATCAGCCAGAGAACTGACACGAGCCTCCATGTTGGACTCACATGAGCATGGGAAACACTTCACCTTCACAATTCGCATCCCAGACCCCCGAGTTTTAACATTTCAGATAGCCGAATCCCCCAAAATAAGCACATTATTATTATTATTAGGTGAACTGCTTAGAGCCGAATATCTATTTTGGGTTTGGACAGGAAAAGCCGAACCAGGAACCCATGCCTTAGGCTTCGCTTTATTTGACTTACTCCAAAGAGTAACCCAGTCGCCGTGAGAGCGCTCCAGGGTACCTGGCTTCTCATCAGCTGTACTGGGGCCTGTAAGTGTCGATGCCAAGTTCCACACTACGGAGGCATCAGGATACACCAAGTCCAACCGAATCTCCGTTTCTCAGATAGAAATCAAATTCTTAATGCACTCTACTAAATCGCAGACCTTCTGCACCAAGTCATTATTTGTTATGCATTTCGAGCAAATGAAATGTTCAACAAAGTCAGCAGGTGCAACTAAGCAATACATATTACATGATACACAACACACAGGTGTGCCATCAGACGATAAATTCGGGATGGAACTTACGTCAAAGAGGGACTCCATTCTTTTGAAAGATGCCATCTCGGTTACCGCTTTTCGACTCCTTGCTCTGGATGCTCTGGATGCTCTGCCTCACTCATATGATCAGGACGAAGCATTGGTTGCCTCAGGTACAGCACTGTACTATCCCTATGTAAAGGATGTGCTGGGCCAGGTAAGGACACTAGCAGTATAGTCCATGTGGGTCGTGACAACATACTTCACTTAAATGAAATTACATTTAAACCCTTCCGAATTATTTGATGTGTTACCTGTATAGGCTGGTGCCTTAGCAGCGATGACTGCAGTGTATTTCTTTTTTGCACTGACTCAATGTCCTCCAGATCAGAAGTACTGAACATCCCCCCATCACTGACACACTTCAAAGAAATATAAATCCATGGTTACTGAAGGATATATTTCTTAGTGATTCTGGAACAGGAGAGTGAGCTGTGTTTGTTGCTGTCTTCGCTCAGTAATTGTACTAAACTACGGAGCACTATAACCACGCAGTGGACTGTGGCCAGTTTAATTCGCTATTAGATGTGCTCGTTTGGAGGATTCTAAGCTGCCACATCAGCTGGTGCAGTGGAGGTGCTTGGGACTCGACACCACTACATACCAGAGGACCCAGCTTTGCATCTGCACGCAAACAGAGCATCAGCACGTGATGTGCTTCTCCATCGCACCGTTCACGTTGATTGGACAGAGGATTGGCACCCACATTAAACAGCAATACAGAATGTAGAAGAAATGGGCATTATAATGTATAATGTGATTTAAGCAGTAGGGGGGCGTGGTGGTGCAGTGGGTTGGACCACAGTCCTGCTCAGTCCGACAATGTTTGTGTGTGATTTAAGCATTACAACATTCAATTTAAGTTCATGTGAAAAAGTGTAATTAAATGAAACTAATAAAATATTGAAACACTTGAGTTATTAATGTTACTGTTCTACTATTAATAGTGTACTGTGCTCTTTACACTGTTGCTTGAGAAAATCATTCATTACATTGTTTTCTCAGGTTGTTCAAATATTTACAATATTGTTCCACACCATGTTGATGTGATAAGACCTAGGTCTGCTCAGCTGCTCAACATGACGCTGCTCAGCTGGCGACTCGCTTACCTGCTCTATTAGCAATCTGGTGTGTTGGTGTGTCCTTTATTCCTTTGTTTTGTGATAGTTATACTACTCTTCGGACTGTGTTTGTTTGTGTAAATGCCGGTCGTGTGCGACGTTGCCAATATGGCGCGCCGGCGTAGTGCGATTAGTTATAGTTGAAACACACTCCTGGCTCTCCGGATCCCAATGGGACTGAAATAGACCAAGCAGCACCCGGGCTACTGGACAACATTCCGAATGATCTGAAACGACCGGCAGGACGGATTGAGAGGTGGACCGGGTCGACGGCTTTCGGTTGCGGCGAGCCCAGTAGATCAACAGCCCGGAGGAGAAAGCGTGGCAGACGGGGAGGAATCAGGAGGAGACTCCGGTCACGGGGATCCAGACCGGCACTACCTGCTATAATCCTGGCTAACCTGCGCTCCATTCAGAATAAAATGGAAGAGATGAGGACATATGCAAGGTATGCTTTTGAATTTCGAGAAGCTGCCCTCCTCTGTTTTACTGAAACTAACTTGGCTGCAAGCGGCTGCCCCAGACTCTCTTTTTGATATAAACGGCTTTTCACTTGTACGAGCAGACAGGAATGAAAATTCTGGAAAAAGCCGGGGAGGGGGGGTATTTGTTTACATAAATGAGCGGTGGTGTCGTCAATATTCTGTTAAACTGGTATTATGTAATAATGACTTTGAGCTGCTGGGTTGAGACCATTTTACCTCCCTCGGGAATTTGGTTGCATCCTGCTGTTTGTTGTTTATGTTCCACCAAGCGACAAAGTCCATCGGGCTGCTGCTTCAATAGCGGACAGTATGTGCAACTTACAACTACAATTTCCCGATGCTCCCACCATTGTCCTTGGTGATTTTAACACCTACAACCTGGAGAAAACTTTGCCAGGATTTCAACAGGTTGTAGCATGCGGAACGAGGAAGGATAACATACTGGACAAATGTTACATAAACATGAGTAATACCTACCAATCTAGAAGCAAACCCCCAATAGCCAATTCTGATCATAATGTGGTGCATCTTATTCCAACTTATCGGACCAAACTAAAAAGCAGTAAACCTTTGAAAAGGGTGGTAAGGCACTGGACGCAGGACAGCAAAGAGGCTTTGGGAGCCTGTTTTGACTGTACTGACTGGGAGTTGCTGAGGGAGGGCACTTTGGACTCAGCATGCTCAGTTACAACTGATTACATTAATTTCTGTGTTGTCTATTCCTATAAAAACAATTAAGGTGTACCCTAACAAATCCTACATAACTAAAGATGTTAAATGTATAATTATCAGAGGAAAATACCCTTTAAAAATAAGGACAAACTGGAGCTGGAAAAGAGGGACAAGGAGGTGAGAGATAAAATTAGGAAGGCAAAGGATATTCATAAGAGATATCTCGAAGAGTCTTTTAAGGCTAATAACCGCAGAAAAATGCGTGAGACCATGAAAAGCATGGCAGGTATGCCCAGCAAACAACATAAGCCGTTGGTAACAAATGACGAGGTGGCCTCTGTTGTAGAGCTGAATACTTTTTTCACCAGGTTTGAGACCTCTGGGACTGTAGAGAGTTGCAGTGATGTGCTGAGATCAGTACTTATAAGGCCTGATGATAGAGTGGAAATCTCAGTAGGACAAGTGGCCAACGCATTTAGAAATCTTAATGAACATAAGTCCACCGGCCCTGACAACATCAGTGCCTCTGTTTTGAAGAACTATAGGGAGGAGCTCGCCCCTATGTGGCAGCCCATTTTCCAGCAATCGCTGGATACATACACGATCCCCACAGCCTGGAAAACTTCCCATGTAATACAACTTCCTAAGAAAAAATGTCCTAAAGAGTGTAATGATTATCCACCTGTAGCTCTTACTTCTGTACTGATGAAATCTCTGGAAAAAATCATCTCCCATTTGCTCTCTGTCTATTCAGGGAAAATTAGACCCTTACCAGTTTGCTTACAAGCGCGAGCACAGCACTAAAGATGCAGTAGCCACCCTCATGCATCCTGTTTTAAAGCATTTGGATACACCAAAAAGCAAACCCTATGCTGGAGTATTGTTTATCGATTTTTCTTTGTCATTTAATACAATCAAGCCAGACTTGCTGCTCTCCAAAATACACCAGTTGGGGATACATTCATGTCTCATTCATTGGTACAGTTCTTTTCTCACTAACAGACATCAGCTGGTTAAAATTAATAACACATACTCCCCCTTGCGTGTAACAAGCACTGGCGCTCCTCAAGGTTGTGTCAGTTCACCACTGTTCTATTTACACCAATGATTGTGTTATCAGTATACCTAATCATTATCTCATCAAATTTTCTGATGACACAGTATTGGTAGCACTGATGACCGAGGGGGAGAAGCCAGACTCCTATTTTGACAGTGTGAACACAGTGGTGCAATGGTGTACCCAGAACGCCCTTTTTCTAAATCCCATCAAAACAGAGGAAATCCTTTTTTGGATCCACACAGTTCACACCAGTCCCAGTCACCATTCACAACAAACCTATAAAGCAGTCCTCAACTTTCAAATATCTGGGAGTGTGTGTGGATAATGCCCTATCTTGGTCATATCATGTGGATTACATATGTAATAAAGTTCAACAGAGAATCGACTTTCTGAGGAGACTCAGATGTTTTGGTGTCAGCAAGGAGATTATTTCTTTTGTTCTACAATTTGCAGCATTCTGCTAAACGGAAGCCCGGTTTGGCTCTGTGGCCTCTCAGTTCAGCTGAAAAGCAGAATTTTAAGACTGCTGAACATTTGCTCAAAGATGGTGGGTCATTCTTTGGTAAATTCTTTCCTTGCACCAAGCATACCCTCAAATTGGCCGAGAAGATCAGTACAGACCATTCTCATGTTCTACATGAGGAGTTTCAGCTTCTGCCCTCTGGGAGGCATTTTAGGGTGCCAGACTGTAAGAGGAATAAGTACAAACATTCTTTTATTCCTCATTCCATCACATTACTGAATCAACAGAGCAGGTCAAGGAGGTAACCCCCCCTACCCTACCCTACCCTACCCTACCCTACGCACGCATATTTGCGCGCACACACACAAGCAGATACACCCCATTAATTGTTTGGATTTTGATTGATGTACCTGCACTAAATGCAAATGCATATTTATTCATGCTGTTTCTGTGGATTTGTATTTATGTAATGGCTTTTTATTGTTTTGTGTGATATCTGAGGTAAATTGATTGCTGAGCTGGTGAAGCAAGACAAATTTCTGTGCAAACAGACAATAAAGTGTTATCTTATCTTATTACTAATGATTACCATGATTTTCACTTTAAAATACTGGTCCAATCATGAGTAGTCCCTGAAGAACAGTGTGGAAACACTTGATTCATTACTAATGGGTTACAATGATTTTCTTAATTGTTAATGACAACCTAACCTTCAGTCATTATCTAATTTACTCAAAGACTAATGAGGACAGCTGTCCAAAAGAAAACAGAGCTGGAAAATGTGGAATTTGTATAGTTTTTATGCGGTAAGTTGGCTAGTGATGATTTTCCACAAAATACAGTTAAGAGGGGGGTTTGTTTCTTTCTGGTTAAAGAACACAACAGACCTATTTAAGTGACGGCAATACTCAATCTTAATGAGTTATTCAGTATAGTGATACATGCATGCAGGGTGCTGAGTCAAACCAGACCTGGGCGACCACCTGCATGGTTTTTCGAGCCAAATCAAGGGAGGAAGAGAGGTGGGTGCCAGGTCCTTCCTCTGCATCTCGGGGGGAGGAAAACCCAAGGACAGGAATGGCACCACCATGCACCACAAGAAGGACTTGAACCCCAGATCCACCACATAGTGAAGCACCAATCAAACCCACTGCACTGCCTCACCACCCTCCATCTGGTGATAGGGGACATACAAGGTTTAAAATGCTCTGACCAACCTCCTGATACTTCAGACTAATCTGAAAATTGTATTATTAATAATGAACAGCATGATGTATAGTCTGTTTATTGTGATGGATAATTGTATGTGACTGAGTAATTAATTCATAATTCTATTTTATGAGTCTTAGTTAATGTGTAGTACTGCAGGAGGCATACAGTATTTAATAGTTAGATAATTATTAATAATTATCTAATTGTTAGTACTGCAGGATGTAATAGTAACCACTACATAACTAATAATTAACTGTTACCGCAAATGCTCCTCCCAGGCACATTGGTAAATTACACTGCCACTATAAGCATTCTCATTCTCTCGTTCTGAGTTCTCTGGCTGTCAGTTGGTATTATTGTTATTACTGTTACCATTATTTATTGATGTTGCATTATTCATTGTCATTGTTTTGTTTGTGCAGTATTTCTATTGTCTCCGTCTTTGTCCACAGTTTGTGGAGAAGCATTCGGGAAGAATTTCAGATACTTGTACATGGTACTTGTACCTATGACAAACTAAACTTGAAATGTTAACTACTGATTATTTAATCACTCTTCCTTATTAGTTATCAGTAGTAACTGCAGTGTTAATGTAGCACTACCCATTAGTTCTGTATTAGTTCCTGCATAACTACCTATGAAGTATGGAGCAGTATTCTAAAGTGTTACCATCAACAGAAACTGTCTCAAGTTGAAGACCTGACTTCAATCACAGAACATCCCAAGGGGCCAAAAGTTGATGGAAAGACATACTCTTCTGGCATGAGAATGAAATGACTATGACTATGAGAATGACTACATAAGTAATAAAGTGCCCACCGCAAATGTACCAACTGTGATACAGAGAACAGTGAAGCGTGACGGAATTGAACTCAGAAGTGTACTCTGAAGGACCACTGTTGAGATGATGGCCCAGGAATTAGGAGTGATTTCTCAACTGCAGACAGCTGAAATCATATTACTGATAGATAAAATATCAGATACAATAACTGATCAATGTGCGGCCAGTTGCGCTACCATCCGTCTCGTAAGCAGCCAGTGGGGAAAAACACTGAACGAGATGAGGTTTAAATATACAATTAAGGTTACTAATTCAGTAATTTGGACCAATTTATTTACTTGACACATGAAAACAGTTTTCTTTTTTCTTTTGTAAATAATGAAAGCTTTTTATTAGCAGCTTTTAAAGTAGCGCTAGGGCAGGGATGGCTAGTTGTGTAGTGGTTAGAGCTTCTGCCTTTGGGTCCAAAGGTCAGAGGTTCAATTCCTGTCATGATGAACTCAGGGATCGAGCTGAGGGACTCAAACATAGGTGTGTGTTTATTCAGTAAGGAGAGGCAAGGGTTGCTCAGTCAATCTACAAATGTCATACAGTGGGACAAGAAGAAGCCAAAAACCAGGAGAATGAGAGCTGAAAGTTGAATAGCTGGACAGGAGAAATGCCAGGGCAGGTGAGGAGGGATCAGGGGGTAAGGAGCTTGGATTGCTGATGAAGAGCTGCAGCTTCTTGAGATGAGGTTCTGTGTTTCGGAGAATCCGGACTGTCTTTTTATCCCCTGCCCCCTTGATCAGATGCGGGTGCAGTTGTTATGCATGCAATCAGGGGTGTGACAATATTATTTTTATGGTTAGACATTATTTATCCCGAGTGGTTTCACCAGTCTGTGAAACAGGATATTTACTAGATCAATTTAATTCACATTATTTCCTCCAGACTACAATAAAAGATCTCTCTTGAGTCTTCAATCAGAAACCATCAGATTACAAATTTGTGTCCTTACCCACTTCACTACCTGCTGTCCTGCTGTCTTCAGTTCCATATTTGACAGCAGTTAATGACGACAGACTAGTGTTGTCATCAGCATGTAAATACTGACATCCACGTATTTGTGATGTAGAATCCAGAACATGACCTGCTTCTCCTGCTCTCTTTTGTTGAGTTTCCTAACAAATGAAACTGTATTACATGATGTTTAAGAGTCTTGTAGCTGTTGAGGAGACATCCCATCCCCAAAGGTGTTGTACCAAAACTCAGGGCAGTAGGTGTTAATGGAACAAGATAGTCCCTCAGGTGTTTCCTGCAAGTGTATAAAGGGACATTGATCTGGTCCCAGGGTTGGCTCTTTTTGGCTGCTCCAACACTGCTCTTGGTGAACCATGTGAGGAACAGCACTGTGTAATGATTCATATGGTTATAGACAACAACAATGTTCTACACAACTGATATCGGTCTTCACACTGATTTAGGAAAAGGCTTCATGAGATTGTTGTTATCATTACACACAGAGTAAACAAATATCTGGACATTTTCTACACAGAGGCTGCACTGGATTTTTATTTATTTGTTTTTAAACCAAAGACAAGACACAAAGTATTTGATGTTTCATACAAAATTAGTGGTGATAAAATGAGTTGAGACATGATAAAATGAACTCTTCCTGAGAACCAACTTAACTAACAGTTTTTAACATTATTTTCAGTTTACTGTGTTCTGTTTACATTTTTCAGATTTCCATACTTTTCTCCTCACATCCCCTATAAGTTTATACTGGTAGTTTCCTCTGTTCATATGTGTACTAACATGTTTCAGATAGTTTGATTGTGTTTTCCTTCCCCTTGCTGGACTTACAGTATATATAATACCAGTTTATTGGGTTAATGATGTTTGAATTGTTTGCCTATCTTTGTATTTACCTTTTATATATCTTGCTACATTTGCTACATTAAATCAGGTAACAGGACTTCTTTGGTGTGGTAAATGGAAAATTAATTAGCAGCTTGTTAAAATTATGCATATTAATAATATGGAAGAGAGCACCATTTTTTTATGATTGCTCTAAAAGTTCAATATATCTTTTATTCACTTGAGGACAAAGCTGTGAAGTTCCTGAGAGATTAATTGAACAAGTTCAAGAGGAATCTGAGTCAGGATTATCCAGCATGCTTTGAGCCTCAGGATCACAATGATCTCGACAGTGAATCTGAGATCCAGAAGATGTGTGGCAGAGAGAGGGCTATGAAGATCACACTGTACATTCTGAGGACCATGAACAAGAAGGATCTCACAGTTACCTTGGGGAAGAATAAGAACTTTTTGTCTCTCTTTACAGTCTCGTGCGGCTTAAATATACCAAAAAAAGAGGAACATCTGAAGAAACTTTTAATCACAAATATCTGGCCAAGATAGGCAATAATGCAAAAAAAAAGGTCTGTAAAACAAAATGAATGATACAAAAATACAACAAAAACTATAATAAACATAACATTTATTTCCTTCTGTTCGCTTTAAATGGTCTGTAATACACTGCTAAAAAAAAATTAAAGGAACACTTTGAAAACACATCATCAGATCGCAATGGTGAAAAAAATCATGCTGGATATCTATACTGATATGGACTGGGTAATATGTTCGGAACGAAAGGATGCCACATCGTTTGATGGAAATGAAAATTATCAACCTACAGAGGGCTGAATTCAAGGACACCCCAAAAATCAAAGTGAAAAAATGATGTGGCAGGCTATTCCATTTTGCTGAAATTTCATTGCAGCAACTCAAAATGGTACTCTGTTTACTGGTACTAAACTACTGTTTGTATGGCCCCCACGTGCTTGTATGCATGCCTGACAACGTCGGGGCATGCTCCTAATGAGACTACGGATGGTGTCCTGCGGTATTCCCTCCCAGATCTGGACCAGGGCATCACTGAGCTCCTGGACACTCTGAGGTGCAACCTGGCGGCGTCGGATGGACCGAAGCATAACGTCCCAGAGGTGTTCTATTGGATTTAGGTCAGGCGAGTGTGGGGGCCATTCAATGGTATCAATTCCTTCATCCTCCAGGAACTGCCTGCATACTCTTGCCACATGAGGCCGGGCATTGTCGTGCACCAGGAGGAACCCAGGACCCACTGCACCAACATAGGGTCTGACAATGGGTCCAAGGATTTCATCCCAATATCTAATGGCAGTCAGGGTGCCATTGTCTAGCCTGTAGAGATCTGTGTGTCCCTCCATGGATATGCCTCCCCAGACCATCACTGACCCACCACCAAACCGGTCATGCTGAACGATGTTACAGGCAGCATAGTGTTCTCCGCGGCTTCTCCAGACCCTTTCATGTCTGCCACATGTGCTCAGGGTGAACTGCTCTCATCTGTGAAAAGCACAGGGCGCCAGTGGCGGACCTGCCAATTCTGGTGTTCTATGGCAAATGCCAATTGAGCTCCATGGTGCCGGGCAGTGAGCACAGGGCCCACTAGAGGACGTCAGGCCCTCAGGCCACCCTCATGAAGTCTGTTTGGTCAGAGACATTCACACCAGTGGCCTGCTGGAGGTCATTTTGTAGGGCTCTGGCAGTGCTCATCCTGTTCCTCCTTGCACAAAGGAGCAGATACCGGTCCTGCTGATGGGTTAAGGACCTTCTACGGCCCTGTCCGGCTCTCCTAGAGTAACTGCCTGTCTCCTGGAATCTCCTCCATGCTCTTGAGACTGTGCTGGGAGACACAGCAAACTGGCAATGGCACGTGTTGATGTGCCATCCTGGAGGAGTTGGACTGCCTGTGCAACCTCTGTAGGGTCCAGGTATCGCCTCATGCTACCAGTAGTGACACTGACCATAGCCAAATGCAAAACTAGTGAAAAACAGTCAGAAAAGATGAGGAGGGGAAAAAATGTCAGTGGCCTCCACCTGTAAAACCATTCCTGTTTTGGGGGTCGTCTCATTGTTGCCCCTCTAGTGCACCTGTTGTTAATTTCATTAACACCAAAGCAGCTGAAACTGATTAACGAAGATCTGGAAGAGTGTGACATTGATGTCAGTGAAGCTTCAGTGTACTCTGGAGTGTGTACAGAAATCTTCAAAGAGGAGTGTGGGTTAAACCAGAGGAAGGTTTACTGCTTTGTGCATCTGAGTGTTCAGGAGTATTTTGCTGTTTTGTTTCTGTATAAACAGAAACAAAAAAACCCAGTGTTTTTGAACAAACTGCAAACCAAAGAGAAACTTGGTCTGAATTTCTGAACAATTCAGTGGATCAGGCCTTACAGAGCAAGAAGGGACACTTCGACCTCTATCGCCACTTCCTTCTTAACCTTTCAATGGATTCCAGTCAGAGTCTGTTACAAGGGCTACTTACAAAGAGAAGAATCAGATCATTTGATACTGACAAGACAGTACAGTACATCAAGAAGAGGAGAACCATCAATCTACTCCACTGTCTTAATGAACTCAATGACAATTGTCTAGTGGAGGAAGTCCAAAGTTACCTGAGCTCAGGAAATCTTTCAGCCAAACACCTCTCACCTGAACAGTGGTCAGCTCTGGCCTTTGTGTTACTGATGTCAGACAAGGAACCGGATGTGTTTGATCTGAAGAAATACGTCAGATCAGAGGAAGGCCTTCTGAGGCTGCTGCCAGTGGTCAAGGTCTCCAGAACAGCTCTGTAAGTACTCTGGTCTAATGGTAGTTCAGATTAGTCATAAGGAACTAACAGTAAAATACAAATCCATTTCTTTGTAAATGAATGCAGTACTTTCTTTCCCAAAAATGTCATCTTTTTTTTAATGTTTCTAATTGTCAATGTTAAATTTTGGAACTTAATTTTCTGAAAGTGAATGTTTAAATTAAGTCAAGTCAAGTCAAGCTTTATTGTCATTCCACTACATGTGTGGACATACAGTGGGACGAAATGTCGTGTCTCGCAGGACCACGGTGCTGTGTAAAATAAGCATAAATATAAACATGCAACACTAGACCTAAGGACAGCTTTTAGACCTACATAACTAATTTACTAAGTCGATAATCTGAAATTAGTGCAAATATACATATACTATAAACAGTTAACTATACAATACAAGTACTTACATAATAACTGTGCAGTAGAGGTACTTAAGAAGGAATAGTGCAATATGATTTGTAGTGCATTCACAAGTACATATTTGTGCAACAGAGGTATTTAAGAAGGAATAGTGCAATATGATTTGTAGTGCATTCACAAGTAAACATTTGTGTTATCTTGTTAAGTCCTTGTAACATTGGAGGTTTTATAAGAAAGTGTCTGGTGCATATAGAGAAAAGAAAAAACAGTTGGTTTGCATATGGAAAGGAAAAGTGTGTTTCCACAGGAGGTATCCAACAGTTTACATGTGGTGCGTGTGATGTGGTGGGTTGGGGGGGGGGGGGAGAGTGGATCCTGGTTTCAGGAGCTAAGGTTGTGGATGAGGTTTCAGAGGGTGGCAAGGTGATTGCAATTGAGGGCTCTCACAGCCTGGGGGAAAAAGCTGTTGAGCAGTCTGGCAGAGTGGGCTCTGATGCTCCGATACCGTCTTCCTGATGGCAAGAGCTGGAAGAGACTGTGAGAGGGATGAGTGGGGTCTTTCACGATACTGGTGGCCTTTCTGGAGCATCGTGCAAGGAAAATGTCCAGAATGGAGGGGAGAGGGGCACCGATGATCTTTGCAGCTGTGTTCACTGTCCGCTGTAGGGTCTTGCGGTCTGCTGCACTGCAGTTCCCGTACCAGACAGTGATGCAGCTGGTTAGCACACTCTCAATTGTTCCCCTATAGAATGTGGTGAGGATTGGAGGAGGGAGACTTGCTCTTTTAAGTCGGCGCAGGAAGTGGAGCCGCTGTTGCGCCTTCTTGGAGAGTGATGTAGTGTTGGTGGTCCAGGTGAGGTCTTCTGTAATGTGCACTCCCAGGAATTTAGTGCTGCTGACTCTCTCCACAGTCGAGCTGTCGATGGTCAGTGGGGGGTGGTCAACTTCCTGAAGTCCATCACAACCTCCTTTGTCTTACTCACATTGAGGGACAGGTTGTTTGCACCACACCATTCAACTAGTGTTAAGGAAACAGTATAACATAACGAGGCACCTTGCAGATGTGTAAACTTCCAATACTTCATAAATTAAATATTTTTGGCATAAAATATCTGTCCAAATATTGTCTTGTTAA
Organism: Scleropages formosus; assembly: GCF_900964775.1. NCBI lineage: Eukaryota > Metazoa > Chordata > Actinopteri > Osteoglossiformes > Osteoglossidae > Scleropages > Scleropages formosus. Next base: position 25,949,501 of record NC_041824.1, read on the forward strand.
GGCTGAACCAGTGTGGACTGACAGAGCGATCCTGTTAAGCTCTGGCCTCAGTTCTCACCGCAAACTCCTGTTCACACCTGAGTGACAATGACCTACAAGATTCAGGAGTGAAGATACTCTCTGCTGGACTTGGGGGAACAAACACTGTAAACTGGAGATACTAAGGTCAGAACTACTGGGAAATAAACAGTGTAAATGACCATTGAAGTGTGTATCAGGGAGAATGCAGTGTTTAATGTGTATGTGTGTCTCTCTACAGACTCTCTGGCTGTTGTGTCACAGAGAGAGGCTGCGCTTCTTTGGCTTCAGCTCTGCGTTCAAACCCCTGTTCACACCTGAGAGAACTGGATCTGAGCTACAATCACCCAGGAGACTCAGGAGTGAAGCTGCTCTCTGATCTACTGGAGGATGAGCAACTGAAGTCTGTGTGTGTGTGTGTGTGTGTGTGTGTGTGTGTGTGTGTGTGTGTTGCAAGTCAGCAGCAACAATAACACTTCTGTGCAGCAATAACATTTGTATGCTTAAGCTACAACTCCCATTTAAGTGCAAAAGAAAAATGACTGATGCAAAATAAATAACGGCATAAAACTTGAGGAGATGCGAAAAACTAACTTTTCACCCTGCTGCAGACAGGGAAGCATTTTTGCTTCCTGAAGGCCAACACAGAGAGAATGAGGAGGAGCTTCTTCCCGCAGGCCATCCGGGCTCTTGACCAGGAAAGCACCATGGAGTAGAGACTGGACTTGAATAAACAATAATCACTACCTCAGCCGAATATTGCATAGCATTTTTTTCCACAACATTGCACACGTACTTTTTTCTGATTTAATCTTTAATATTGGAGTTTAGGGGGTGCGGTGGTGCAGTGGGTTGGACTGCAGTCCTGCTCTCCGGTGGGTCTGGGGTTCGAGTCCTGCTTGGGGTGCTTTGTGGCGGACTGGCGTCCCGTCCTGGGTGTGTCCCCTCCCCCTCCGGCCTTACGCCCTGTGTTACCGGGTAGGCTCCGGTTCCCCGTGACCCCGTAAGGGACAAGCGGTTCTGAAAATGTGTGTGTGTGTGTGTGTGTGTGTGTGTATTGGAGTTTACATTCACTTTGTTCACATACTTGAATACATCTGTTTTGTATATGTCCCCTCATACATATTATTATTCTTCTGTTCATTTCTATTATATTTTCATTATATTTCTTTTTTTCCTGTAGTATGATTTTAATTGCTATTTTATTTGGGGGGGGGGGCACAGTGGAACTGTGTGTGTGTGTATTTTTATCTTACTATGAGTATGTACCATGGACAGTCGGAAAAGCATTTCACTGCACGTTGTACTAAGTATGGTTGTGTACGTGACAAAACTTGAATTTGACAGTTTTTGGGATTTATTTATTCAATAAAGAATTTAGTAACCGGAAATGATGAAGAAATTTTTACCTGTTGAGTTGGACAGTGTGTGGAGCCAGACACCTTCGGTGGGCTAGTAATCCATTCTGATCCATAGGAAAATGAAAGAAAAAATCTCTCACTGCCTGTTGGTGTTCCAATAAACGTTCCGAATGAACTCCTTCTGTGCGCCCTTCTTTGCCCCATCCATACCCAGAGCACAGCATGCTACAATGTCATCTTAAGAAATGTTGGGCTATTTCAGAAAATCTAAGTTGGTACCTCTGATCAGTAAGACCCCAGTAGGCGGGCACACCTTTAGATATTGAGCACCTAAACTCTGGAACAGTACCAGTTACCGTCATGTTGCACATCTCTGAGATGAACACAGGTAGGATGTGAATCTTCTGCCCTCAAGTAAAAACTGAGACATTCACAAAGGAAATAACACTTTTATTGAAGTGAACAACTGGCAACAGTCCTCATCTCCTTCGAGCGAAGGTACCGCCGTGAATTAACCGCTATTCCGCCAGCTCTTCAGCAGCCATAGGGTCCCTGGGTAGCGGTGCTACTGCTCAGCCAGGAAGGTGTGTCTCAAAGCCTCAAAGGCTGAGACACGCTTGGATGGGTTAAAGGCCAGAAACTGCTGTGGGCACACCGACAAAACACAGTCAATCCCCTGTTCCAACACACCCCTACAAAGAAACCTGTATCCCTGCAGTGGTCCTCAAGCCTGTTTCTCGTGGCTTACAGTACATCAGGATCTCCAGTCCAGAACTTAGGCCCTCGATCAAATGGACTGTTACCAACTTAGCCTTTTCTCACAGCGCTGGGCTAGTGAGGTATTCCAGCTGCCTTTAAACTGGTTCCCCCCATCACACCCTGGCAGGAAAGGGCTGTGAATTCTGATTTAGAAACAAAGTCATTCTCATTAACTCAGAATCCAACAGGGCATTTCACCAACATCCCAAGGAGTGTAGATGCGGATATGCCAATCCCAAAGTACCGTCAATCAGTGACCAATTCACTAATAGGAAGACCATTGCTCTGATTTCCAAAAAAAAAAAAAAATACTTCCATCTCCTACTTTACACACTATTGCAAGACTCGCACCCATTAAAACTTACTAAGAGCAAGTCCCTCTCTTCCTGGTGCAAGTTCGGCAGCAGCTGATTTAAGGTATTACCACTCTTCCAGTTGGCAGGGTACGGGATGGGGCTCTCGGTAGGCCAGTCCTCCTGTGCAGGCAGGCCGATCACACTGAGGACCAACAAGGAGGAGTTACACACTCGAGCTATCTGGGAACACCTAATTTGACTCTAACCTTAACGCAATGTGACTCTTAACCTTAACCCAATTTAACCCTAAGTTACTCTGTCAGCATTGATACCCCCAGCCTGCAAAGCTACAAAGCATCGCTGACCATGAAACCATCTCACTATGAAAGAGGACATGTAGTGACTTACTCTATGATTTTCTGGAGCTGCTGTATGTCAGAATAGCCGCAAAACAAGGGTCTGCCAAAAAGAAGTGCAGCCAGATGTGTGTTACACGCAAGCGTGTCTCCGTGATGCAGCGGGGGGTGTACAGTGGTTTACTGTGCTCTCCCTACCTGAGGAGGAAGAGCTCAGCGAAGATGCAGCCAGTGCTCCACATGTCCACGGAGGACATGTAGCCGGAGTGTAGCAGGACCTCCGGAGCTCTGTACCACAGGGTCACCACCTGAGGAGCACATACCCACAGGAAGTGATGTCATCATCTAGAGAACAGCAAAGAATGTGTCAGGCTGCATAAGACCACAGGACTTTGTTATGAATTTATTACAGGGTGATGGGTTTAGGAGGCAGAATACTTAGTTTAGTTTCTGTCCAGTGACATATTCACTTGTACAAATTGTTAGGGTTAAAACACTAGCATGTCAGGATCCAGTCAGTGCAGACTTACGATGGGCGTGAGAGCCATGTGGTGGCTGTAGATCCGCGCCAGACCAAAATCCGCAATCTTGATCTCACCGTGGCTGCTGACCAGCACATTTTGCGGCTTCAGGTCCCGGTGCACCAGCATGTTGGTGTGAAGGAAGTCTAGGCCTCGCAGCAGCTGTAACATTATGTCCTGGGAGGACAGGAGGAGATACATGGGGACACCTTTTTCTTTTACAGAAAGGAGGAAACTGGAGGGACACCTGTACCAACTGACAGGCTGATCCAAACCTGTGCAGTAAATCAAATCATAGCCATGTAAGTGCATGAGTGTGTAAGCTTTTTTTGTTTTTAAAAATGAAATGTGTATAAATGAGTAAATGAGTAGCTTAGTATGAAAACCTCAGTCACTTTGGAGAAAAGCATCAGCTAAATGAAGAAATACAACAGTATTAACATAACGGAGACTGAATTCACATAACATAATGGTTTTCAGAAAATTACATGGGTACATTACATTACATTAATGACATACACTATTGTGGATCAAAGGTTTAACAGTTGATATTGCATGGACTATGACAAAAAGGACATCTCACCTTAATTTTCCACCTGCTGAGACCAGTCTCTGCTACCGAGGCAAGAAATGCACACAAATCTTGATCAACATATTCAAACACTAAAGTCAGCTCTGAGGTCTGATTTTGGACTTCAACTGAAACATCTAATAACCTAGAAAACAAGTAAAATGAATTAATAAATTTAGAACTCAGTCTTACCCTGAATAAACAAATAGAAAAGAGTTCTACTTACACTCAGAGATCAACAGCTGGTTTTAACTGTCCAGAAACAGGGCAGTAATACTTTGCTGTATTATTACTATACTGTACTATAATATTATCCATAATGACTTGTAATATGTATACACTGATACAGCACTTATGTATTTTTGCAGGTCAGTTCAGAGTAAATACTTTGATCAAGAGTACTGCAGCAATAGCACCAAGTGGGGCTTGAACAAACAACCTACAGGTTACAACAGGGTTCACATAACCTGCAAATATAACCCAGAAAATGGTAATGTGTGGTGAGCAGGTCATGTAATTGCTAGGGCCGTTTCCCTGCAATGCTAAGGTCCCAGGTCCGAATCAATTCTCCTGCTTTAATAGGCTCGACCAAGGTACCTACCCTGAATGAACCAAGAATTCCTAGCTGTGTAAATGAATCAAGTTGGATTATTCAACATTGTAAATCACACGGAGCAGAAGTTAAATGATAAATAATGGAAATTATTTATATTCTTCTTCTTCTTATTTTTATTATTAACAATAAACATGACAATAAAAACATCTATGAGGAGGGTTTTTCGATTTACTTGACCACGTTGGGGTGGTCGAAGGCCTCCAACTTGCGCAGCAGTCTCACCTCGCGGATCACGAAGGCAGGCACGCCTTCCTCCATCTGCTCGAGGACCCTGACCTTCTCGAGGGCCACGCGGCGCTGGCAGCCGCCAGTCTCGCGTGCCTTGAACACGCGTCCGGAGGCGCCCTCACCCACAGCAGCCAGGACCTCGTAGCGGCCGGCCTCCATGTTGTACCCTTACACCTCGGCATGGGGTCACAAGCACATTAGTATTACTCCACATTACTGAGTGCACAAATTGTACTTTTTGTAAGAGGTATGTTGCTGTGAAGAAAAGCTCCTGTTAAATGAATTAAATTCTCAACTTGTTCCCAAGATTGCACCAGTGACTGTACTTGAACCTGAAGTTCAACAGTTTAACAAATAAGCAATCAGGGCTGCACACATTAATATTTTAATACAAACTACCTAGGTTTTCCACTCAATTTTAAACATCTCAGCCTGACAAAAAAATTACCACTGGTAAACAGACTAAGGCTAACCCAAGAAAAACAACTGGGAAGAGTCAAAACTGGTAAGCATTTGCTATCCTTTGTTCTGAAACAGCTGTAGAGTACTAAAATGACAAATTTACTGCATGTTTTGATGGCAAGGCAGCACCTGGGAACTATAACATAACAGGATAAATAAGACTTAATATGGCCTAGCAGTCAAACATCTAGATGAAGTCATGTTTTTTTTTTTTTTTTTTTTAATTAAACCTTATTTAATAATGTGATCAATAAAATACACAACCAAAAACAAACATCAAAAAATCCACAGTCAAACGAACCCAAAACCATTTTTCCTACAGTTGGTCAACAAAACTTACTAAATAGCCATTACATAAAATACATTATCAAGACAGTGACAAAGTCTTTCCCATAACAATCCCCCTTCCTGGTTTCAAAAAATATAACTGACCCATGTCTTCCCCACACAAACATATCCACGAAAGGACTGTCCCCCAATACCAGCTCAACCCAAGTCATCATGTCACATAAATCCTTCAAAACACATAAAACACTTCTAAGTTGTAGTATAAAACTTCATATCTTTTTTTTCCCAAACTTTATTTAATAAAGTTATCAATAATAATAATAATAATACACACAACCAAAACAATACATTAAAAATCCACAATCAAACAAACCCAACACTATTTTCCTACAGTTGGTCAACAAAATCACTAAGCAACCATTACATAAAATACATTGTCAAGACAAAGTCTTTCCCATAACAATCCCCTTTCTGGCTTCAAAAAATATAACTGACCCATGCCTTCCCCACACCAACATACTTAAAACAACTGTCCCCCCAACTTCATGTCTTTTGAGTAGTTTTAACAAAGACAAGTTTTAACAAACAGTACCGCTTAACACTGGAGAGTCCCCCTAAATCACTCCCAGGCCCCCTGCCACCCCCGACGGTTGAGGTGCCACCTCTAAAACCCCCCAGAATCCCCCTCGTGGAAAACTGCACTTAAACGATAAGACAACCAATCATAACAGAATACCACACTATGTACAGACATGAACAGTAGTAATAACTATTTACACAGAGCTATTTAAGCTCCCCTTGGTCCTACTACAGTATATTTATAATACATTTTTATTATATTTTTGTTATTCCACATTTTTAGATCACTATATTTTTATTTTACTATTATACTTTTATCTTACTTTATTTATGTTATACGAGGGGCCTGGTGGTGCAGTGGGCTGGACCGGGTCCTGCTCTTCAGTGGGTCTGGGGTTCGAGTCCCGCTTGGGGTGCCTTGTGACGGACTAGTGTCCTGTCCTGGGTGTGGCCCCTCCCCCGCTGCCCTATGCCCTGAGTTGCCGGGTTAGGCTCCGGTTCCCCGCGATGGGACAAGCGGTTCAGAAAGCGTGTGTGTGTGTGTGTGTGTGTGTGTGTGTGTGTGTGTTATTAGTCTGTATTACGGGGACAGTCGGAAAAAAGCATTTCACTGCACGTCGTACTAAGGATAGTTGTGTGTATGTGACAAGTGAAACTTGACTTTCAATAAATGCAAATATATTATTATTTATCACACGCTCCCAGGCCAGTGCGCTTATTTGACCCCACTTTGCGCCGGCACGGTAAAACTGTGTGTCAGAAAGTTCTGGAAGCGCTGCAGAGACCTCTGCAGTAATTGCGTTTATTTGTAAAGTACTTCTCGTATATGAATGGGCAATAAAAGCGAACTAAAGTAGTAGTACAAGTGCAATAACCAGTGGTAAAGTAGCTGTCTCTTGGCCCAGTTTGACTGTATGCTGCATTTTTCTACTCACGTTTAATTCGTGTCACTTGTGCTGCGCTCACTTTCTTTCCAACGAAGGTCAAGCCATCGACTGACACCGTTTATGAACGTGGGGTGCACACGCGCGGTGCAAGCTCACGTGGCCGTACGCTCCCGCTCCGCGAGGAATAATGAAGAAAAAAATAATAAAGAAATTAAATAAATAAATTAACAGCGCAAATAAAAAATGTGCACTGTGTCAGTGTGCGCAAAGCTCCACACACTTACATGAGTTATATGCATCACACACGTAAGGCTGCTTCGGCATTGGCGCCTTTAATTATTATACATGAATTACAGCCAGGTGCTGTCATTGTTGTCTCCATCCAAATGTATGGACTGTAACCTTCTGTAAATTCATTACCTTCATGCAGGGGCTCCGTGGTGCCTGAAGAGTAAGGACACACCCTCATGCCAGCCGCGGTGGCAAATGACTGCTCCTCACACACTGAGCCCACAACAGTAGGCTACAGCGTGCAGAATCATATTCTTTAAAATGGACAGAAGTGGACCATCTCCACCCTGGATGGGACAGCAGTCCATCACAAGGCAATCACACACATGTAGGGCAATGTAGAGACATCAGTTGAGCTGAAACACATCCTTGGAGTGATGGAAGAAACCAGAGACCCAGAGAAAACTCAAAGGAATATGGGGAGAACATGCAAAATCCACACACACTGAGCTTGAGTCAAAGAGCTGGGTCAATGCTACAAGGTGCTGTGCCTCTCTTTCTCCATATATTTTTTTTTTCCCCTTTCTCAGATTAAAACGTTTGACTAAAGCCAGGCGGAAAATGGGTTTGTGGAGGACAATGTGCCTCTCCTTAATAGGGAAAACATTTGTGCTGAAGGTGAACATCCTCTCCACGTTGCTCTACCTTGTGCAGATGTACCCCTTGCCTCGCACAATACAGAAAGCCCTTACAAAGGACATTTTCAACCTTGTCTGGGGGGGCAGAGATGAGTACGTGAGGAGGGAGGTCATGCATCTTCCAAAGGAAGAGGGAGGGAGGGATGTGTTTGATATTCCCATTAAGCTGGATTGTCTCTACCTCTCCCAGTTATTTAACCGACTGGCAGCTCCGATCCAGCATCCCCACCACTACTTCGTGCGTCTTTGGTTGGCCCTTCCGATGCAAGTTGATGAAGTCCTGGTCCAACACCAGGCCAAATGCCGCGACACGGACCGCTCATTACAGCCATGCTGTAAAGTGGAGTAAGACCACGGCGGCCGGGGTCGAGGCAGAGACCCTCCTTAAGCACAGGGCCTTGTATAAGGCCTTGGTCGAGAGAAGAGGAACTCGAGTTCTTCTGGGGCTTGACAAAGATCTGACAGCTGGTCTAGGATGACGCTGGGACCTACTCAACTGTCCATGAACTTAGGGCAAAGCCTGCGTTTCCTCCGGGGGTTGTAGACCCACACTTGATCTCCTGGGGCCAGGGGGCACCCGTGACACTGTATGTCGTATGCCCACTTCTGCCGCCCCCCGCCTCTGTCAGATGGCACCTTGTGAAAGTGTGCAGGGTTGCAGTTGCTGCAGTTGCCAAAGGTACTCCGGGCTTGGTTCACCCCTCATCTCAGGCTCCAGGGGGCTGCTGAAAGCTAAGTCCAACAGAGTCCTCAGCTCGCATCCGAACATAAGCAGGGCGGGGGTGCAGCCGGTAGACTCCTCGACGGCAGAGTGGCATGCCCACAGGACCAGAGGCAGGTGTCTTTCCCAGTCACGCTGTCGTCGGGAGGTGAGCGCAGACAACTGTGTGATGAACGTCCAGTTGAAACGCTCCACCAGACCATCGCTCTGCAGGTGAAGGGGCGTGGTGCGCGTCTTCTGCACCCCCCAGCCGATCACACACCGCTTTCATGACCTGTGACTCAAAGTTTCTGCCCTGGTCATTGTGCAGCTCCTCCGGTGCTCTGAAATGGAGGAACATCTCTTCCCCCAACCACTCTGCCGAGGTCGCAGCATTCTGGTCCCGGGACTGCGTATGCCTCAGGCCACTTGGTAAAATAGTCGATGGCCACGAGCACGTAGCGGTTCCCCTGATCAGTGCAGGGAAGGGGTCCCAGCAAGTCTATGCCCACCCACTCCATCGGGGCGCCCAACCGAAGCCGTTACAGGGGGGCGTGCGACCGGTCGCTGGGGCCCTTACGCACCGCATAGGTATTGCAACAGTGCACGAACAGCTCCACATCTTGACGGCACCCCACCCAGTGAAACTGCTGGCACAGCCGGTGCAGCGTCTTCATCACACCAAAGTGCCCTACGCCGACAGGTCCATGCACTCCCTGCAACACAGGACTTGGCTGTGCACCGGCCCCTCCCAACGCCAATACAACAACCCCCCTCTCAAGGCGAGGCTGTCCCACTATGAGCAGTATGACTTGACGGTGGGGCCGTGCAGGATCACAGCAGTCCAGGGCAGGCGTTGCCCCGACTGTAGGAAGACCCACACCACCGCCATCTCTGGATCGGCTTCCTGGGCCTGGCAGAACAGCTCCATGTCATCAGCGGACCCCCCCCCCCCATTGCTCACCATGTCTGCCGCCAGCAGGGTGCAGGTCTCGTCCGTGGTCCCGTGCCACTCCTCCAGCCGATCAAAAATCAAATCAAATCAAGGAAAGGAAAGAAAGGTTCAAGATGGCGCCAAGGATGGCTGCCGTGTTGCATGCTCCAGCACAGCAATGCAGTTTTTTGTTCATTTTAACTATTTTAGCTATTTATTTATTGTTTTTAGTAGTGTGGGGGCACAGTGGGTTGGACCAGGTCCTGCTCTCTGGTGGGTCTGGGGTTCAAGTCCTGCTTGGGGTGCCTTGTGGCGGACCGGCCTTACGCCCTGAGTTGCCGGGTAGGCTCCGGTTCCCCGCGACCCCATATGGGATAAGCGGTTCAGAAAGTGTGTGTGTTTGTGTATTTGTTTTTAGTAGTAGAAGTAGTTAGTTTAATAATGTATGACAGAGATACACTTATAAGAATAGGCCATTCGGTTGCTCACCGTAAACCAGACTTTAATTTCCTAAACGCCGACGCTCTGTTTACAAACAATGGAGCAGAGCCCTCTGTCTGGGAGACCCAGTGGCGCCGACAGAAACGCAGCCGGAGAAGGGGGAAGAGAGCCGGCGTCCTCGTACGACTGAGACAGCGGGCCTTCCGTCCTCCATTACCCACCATTCTGCTGGCCAACGTACAGTCTCTGGAGAACAAGCTCGACGAACTGGGGGCGCGGATTAGTTACCAGCGAGAGACGAGGGACTGCTGTGTGATCTGTCTCACAGAGACCTGGCTGTCCGGAGAGGTTCCGGACTCGGCCATCGAGCCCGTGGGCTTCTCGACGCCCCCCGCGGACCGGATGAGAGAGCTCTCGGGGAAGAGTAGAGGGGGAGGTGTGTGTTTCATGGTGAACAACTCGTGGTGTGACCGGAGGAACATACATCTCATCAAGTCCTTCTGCTCCCCTGACCTGGAATACCTCATGCTTCTGTGTTGGCCATATTGGTTACCGAGGGAGTTTACAGCGGTTATCATCACAGCTGTCTACATCCCCCCCAGGCCGACACGGAGCAGGTGCTCAAGGAGCTGTACGGGAGGATCAGCGAGCAGGAAACCGCGCACCCTGAGGCCGCGTTTATTGTTACTGGGGACTTTAATAGAGCTGACCTCAGAACAAGAGCGCCCAAACTTCACCAGCACGTAACCTGCAACACACGGGAGGACCGGGTCCTAGACTGCTGCTATTCCCCCCTTCCCGAACGGCTACAAGTCCCTGCCCCACCCACCCTTCGGCAAATCAGACCACTGCTCTGTGCTGCTCCTCCCTGCCTACAGGCAGAAGCTGAAGCGAGAAGCGCCCACCCTCAGGACGATCCGCTGCTGGTCAGACCAGTCAGACTCTGTGTTACAGGACTGTTTCGATCACGTCGACTGGGAGATGTTCAGGTCCGCTTCCGACGGTGACGTCGACGCCTACGCAGATACTGTCGCGCGTTTCATCCGGAAGTGCATAGACGACGTGGTCCCGACCAAAACAATTTGGGATTACCCGAAGCAGAAACCGTGGTTCAATAGCGAGGTCCGGGCAGCTTTAAGACCACGAACCTCAGCATTCAGCTCTGGAAGTGTGGAGGAGTACACCCTCCGCTCAACCATCAGATCCGCCAAACACCAGTAAAGAGTCAAAGTAGAGGGATATTTCAACTTCAACAATGCCAGAAGTCTGTGGCAGGGGCTTAACAACATCACATATTTTAAAAAGAAAAATAACCACCCTGCGGACACTGCTGCCTCTTTACCTGACGAGCTGAACACTTTCTATGCTCGTTTTGAGGCGGGCAATACCATCAGCACAGAGAGAGCTCCCGCGGCTGCAGAGGTTAGTCCACTTTCTGTCTCTGTAGCGGATGTAGCCCGATTCTTCCGTCGGGTGAAGACTCATAAAGCTGCGGGTCCAGACGGCATTCCGGGCCGAGTGCTCAGAGCATGTGCGGTCCAGTTAGCGGGTCTGTTTACGGACATTTTTAACCTCTCCCTCTCCCACTCAGTCGTCCCACTGTGTTTTAAAACATCAACCATTGTGCCTGTCCCAAAACAATCAAAAATTACATGTTTAAATGACTGGCACCCTGTTGCTCTGACCTCCATAGTCATTAAGTGCCTGGAGAGATTGATTAGAGACTATATTTGCTCTGTGCTGCCTGCCTCATTAGACCCTCTCCAGTTTGTCTACAGGAACAACCGCTCCACAGACGATGCCATTGCCTTCACTCTCCACACTGTTCTTTCCCACTTGGAGAAAGCGAACACTTACGTGAGAATGTTGTTCGTAGATTACAGTTCAGCATTTAACACCATTGTTCCCTCCAAGCACAGTGTGAAGCTCCAGGCTTTGGGTCTGAACAACTCCCTGTGCAGCTGGATACTGGACTTTTTAACTGGCAGGCGTCAGGTGGTCAGAATAGGCTGCAACATCTCCTCTCCGGTGCCCCGCAGGGCTGCGTTCTGAGCCCTCTCCTATACTCCCTCTACACTCATGACTGTGTAGCTACGCACAGCTCCAATGCCATCGTGAAGTTTGCTGATGACACGACGGTTGTAGGCCTGATCACTGACAGCGATGAGGCGGCCTACAGGGAGGAGGTGCACACTGACACATTGGTGTCAGGAGAACCACCTCTTACTCAACACCACCAAGACCAAGGAGGTCATCGTGGACATCAGGAGACAGGAGAGGGAACACACCCCCATCACCATCAGCGGGACACCGGTGGAGCAGGTCACCAGCTTTAAGTTTCTCGGTGTCCATATCGCTGAGGATCTCACATGGACCAGTCACACTGATGCAGTGGTAAAGAAGGCCCATCAGCACCTCTTCTTCCTCAGACAGCTGAGAAAGTTGAGGATGAACAAAACATCCTCAAAACCTTCTACACCTGCGCAGTGGAGAGCATTATTACTGGCTGTATCACCTCCTGGTATGGTAACAGCACTGGCCTCAACCGCAGGTCTCTCCAGAGGGTGGTGAGGGCAGCCAGACACATTGTGGGGGTTGAGCTTCCCTCCCTCCAGGATATCTACAACAGGCGGTGTTTGAGGAAGGCACGTAAGATCATTAACGACCCCAGCCACCGCAGTCACGGACTGTTCTACCTACTCCCCTCAGGTAGACGGTACCGGAGCATCCAGTCCCGCACAAGTCGGCTGAGGGACAGTTTCTTTCCTCGGGCCATTAGACTGTTAAATACGCAGGACTGAGAGCAAAAATCAAATCCGCTGTTTTATTTCTCTGTATTTTTTGTACATACATATAGATAGTTTATGTTCATTATTTATTTATTTATGTTTCTGTTGTATATTTTGCGAATACAATTTGTATATATACTGTGTTTTAACGTAACTTATGACATACTCTCAGTACCGCATTTTCTGGAGCTGCTCTAAAGATTTTCACTCTTCTCTACATGTTATGTTGACGATGATGTGACAATAAAGCTTGATTTGATTTGATTTGTCTGTGTCCACAATGAAAGCCTTCCCCGGGATCGGGAGAGACAGGATGGGGGCAGACGTCAGAGCCTCCCTCAGGTGAAAAGCGGCTGCGCACTCGGAGGTCCACTCGAACGGGGTGCCCTTAGCGGACGGCAGTGAAAAACCTCCTTCAAATTCACCAGCGCGGACTCAAAGGAGGAGGCGTGCACCAGCAAGTCGTCAAGGTAGAAAATGCACTGGCTCCTGGGCACATCCGACAGGACCTGCTCTATCAGCCGCTTGAAGGTGGCAACCGCGTTACAGAGGCCGAAAGGCATGACCATGAAGTGCCAGAGGCCCCATCCGGGATGAACACCATCTTCTCCCGGGCCTCCGGCGCCAAATCGACCTGCCAGTAGCCATTCCACAGGTCCAGGGAGCTGAACCACTGTGACCCCGCGATGCAGTTCAACGCATCATCAATGTGCAGCAGGGGGTAGGAGTCCTGCTTGGTTACTGCATTTATGCTGTAACAACTCTTCTATCTGTCCTTCAGAGTGGCTCCATGGAGTAGGGGAGCAGCTTGGAATGCTTTGCACTCACCCTATAGTCTCCAACACCCTCTGATAACATTCATCGGTCGCCAGCGTGACATCGAAAAAGGACAATGACAATGTCCTCTGCTGGAAGTCCCAGAGTCTGAAGACGATCTCACAAACAAAAGAAATGCGCGCGTATTCTTCAAAGCCTGTATCCTTCCAGCCATCATCCTCACTGCCAGTGATGGTCTCTCGCCCTCCCCAGGGGCTGCCGACGTCTTCAAGGAAAAGCCTATTCTGGACTATCTGGTATAAAACAATTTGAAACAAAATCTCTGCATCACCCTGCGGGGATGGCAGATAAGCCACCAAAAACCCTGCACCTTCCTGTTTCTTAGACAGTACGATCAAACAGATCTACAGAGAAAGTTATTCTCCACAGCCAAAAAAACAAAGTGAGGTAAAACTCATAGCCATTTATGTTAAGGTCCGGGGGCCTGGGAATCGAAATGTAAATGTAAAGGTAAAGTTTTTCTCACGCGCACGTGAGTCCGACATGAAGGCTCGCGTCAGTTCTCTGGCCGATAATGCCGTGTCGACTATGATGGTGCATGTTGGTGGTAATGATATTCGTTATCAGCAGTCTGAGGTGTTAAAGAGCCGATTTATTTCTATGTGTAACAAGGCCAAAAGGAAATGTCGTAATCTAATAGTGTCTGGTCCTTTACCTAGACTCTTCATGGGGGACATGGTGTACAGTAGATTGGTGTCTTTTAACAGGTGGTTAGAGACGTGGTGCCGCTCCGATCGTATATCATTTGTTAATAACTAGGATGATTTCTGGGAATGGCCCAGGTTTTTCACGCGTGATGGTGTACACCTCAACTGGAGGGGTTCATTTGTTCTGTCCCAGAACTTGGCCTGCAAGTTGGGAAAGAACAATCAGAAGACCTTTCTAAACTCTGTAGCAATTAAAGACAGGAACTGTCAAGTTAATCTTCCAAAACTTCAACGTGGTTCTATGATTGAGTGCTAATAATGCTGGCTCGTGAACCAGGTCCCTCTGTGAGACTTCTGTGTCAACAATGCGGACGGCCCACTTCTTTAAGAAACCCTTACGCAACATTCTGCACGCAGAAGAAACGAGTTCATCTGTTCTTCCAGATGTTGCACTGCAAGATTCACAGCCTTCTGCTAATCAGAGAGAACAAGAAAAATGTAGTTTTGCAGTCTTGTATGGCAAAGGCATTTGGACAGAAGGGTCTAATTCCTAAATCTTAAAGGAGAACAACATGACCACTCCAGTGGTATGTTGACCGAAATCCATAACACTATGGGTGGGGTCAGAAAAAAAGACTCCAGAGACTGGCAATGGAGCAATGAAAGACACCTACCTGCATGGCCTCTGGTGATGTGCTCATCTTGACGAAAGCTCTCCTGAACAATGGAGACACTCAAATCAATTGTCAGAGGCTTGCGGATCATTCCGGTAAAGCCCGACTTCTCTTCTGTCTAGAGCTGTGACAGTCTGCCTTGGGTTGGTAAACAGAGTTGGGTTTGGCAAATTGGTGGAAGACCAGAAAAAAGAAAAATGTTTCTGTGAGTGGTTCTGTTTGGCCAGTAAGGAATGTGAAGTACAGTGACAGTGGGAACCATCAACTGAATCATATGTAAAACCACGGTTCTGCATTTCTTCTGATCAACATCACCTCATCATCCTTTGTATCTAGAATGACTTAAAATTCTTACCCTCATCCCCTAAACCAATCATTATCTGTGCTGGTCCAGTGAATGTACTTAACTGATGTGAAGCTTTTAAAAAGAGAAAAAAAAAGTACGTACCCACACTGTATTTCTGCAACTTAGTTTCTGCTGTTACTGGGATAATGTTGAATGCTTGCCTTAGAAGAGCCTCTGGTACAAGATTCTCTGTTTTCTTGAAATTGGCTACAGTCTCATCTCGTTTGGCTTTCCTTTGAGATATAAGATCATTCAATGAGAATCAAAACCATAGTAAAATGAAGAGAAACGCCAAAGATCCTGCAAAGGATACACAGCTATACCAATACATTTTACAATACTGGCACAAGTTCAATGAAGTCATTTAAAATTCTGAATGAGACTTTTTAAAAATATTATTTAAGTCTTTTTTTGTTCATCTTTATCAAGAGTGCTAAAAATTGGAAGTTATATGTCATGTTTAAGTTCAGGCTCACAAACCGAAAAATTAACAGAAAAATAGTTCTAAAGTGAGGCAGATGACAGAAGGGCTTTGCTGTAGCCATACGTATACTCATATATATATATATAAAAAACAATACATGTCCCACTGGGAGGAGGCCTCGGGGCAGCAGACCCAGGACACGTTGGAGAGACTACGTCTCCCAGCTGGCCTGGGAATGCCTTGGGGTTCCCCCAGAGGAGCTGGAGGAGGTGTGCGGGGAGAGGGAAACCTGGGGGGCTCTGCTTGGACTACTGCCCCCGCGACCCGGTCCCGGATAAGCGGAGGAAGATGGATGGATGGATGGATGGAGGTTTCCTACAATAGTGCTTCAATAAAATTTTTCATAACCTATTTGCTTCTAACTAGTCACATTTATTAATGCGGTAGGGACTTTCCTCCAAAGGATCTTACCATTTTAAGATACCTCTTCAGCCATTTACATAGCTGAAGAATTTCATCAGAGTAATCGAGGGTAGGTACTTTGCTCAAGGGAACTGTAGCAGTAGCTGAGATTCAAACCTACCAACTTCAGGTCAAGAGGCAGCAGCACTGACCGCGACGCTACCAAGTGTCTCCCGTGGGCTTTAAAAGGCAAACAGTTAAGGCAATCAAGATGACATTAACCACTTTTTTTAGTGTGTTTCCCTTCCTGGTGGACACAGGGGCGACGAGATCCACTATTAGAAGACAGGAGATGCCGGGGTTCCTGCAAATGGAAACCGGATCTGCCTCATGGGAGCATCAGGAATAACACAAAACCTCAAAAAAACAGACCCACTGTGCGTGGGAGTGACAGAAGACATTGCTGTGACTAACCGTTCGTTTCTCCTTAGTAACCGCTGTCCGGTGAAGCTGCTGGGCCGCGACCTGCTTGCGAAGCTCGGGGCAACTGTCACTGTGACCGAAGAAGGTGGCAACATCGCATCTCCAGTATTGGGACTGTTGTCTCTGCAGGTGTTATCGCAGTACACCGCTTGGCTGCTGGATGATGACGCGCTGCGGTGAGGTAAAGGTGCCTCCCAACTTGACACAGCCCACACGGTTGCACTGCACAGCACGCTTCTTTGCCAAAGAAACCGTAGAGTATCGACAAGAGTCGCATGAGTTTCCGGCAAACAAACTTGAGGAAGAGAGAATCATTATGTCGGATTTGTTCCTGACAAAGTGCCCCGCTGCAGCCTCTTTCGTTCTGATCCCGGCCCAAAGTAGGTGGTACAAATGGGATTGAGTTCCGCATATATCACTGGGGAAGACAGGAAACTCAGAATGGAAAGATTTGGGCATTTAAGGTTGAAGGCATCGACTCACCTGTAAACACCATAGCAGCGTGGTACCGGAATAATCTCCTGTTACAAGATGACAACGAGGGGGACCATATGCAAGCATGTCGTGTGAACGTTTCATGCTCAAAGGCGGAAATGTGGTGTGAGAAATTGTTCGTTCAAGTGTGGTGTGAAAATATGTTCAAGTAGTCAATATTTTCAAGTGCTTAATATGTTCTAAAGTGATGTAAGAGTTAAGACGTTCAGAAAATATATGCTGTCCGTTTAACGCAATGGAGAAACATTGATAAGGAAAACAAAACACAAAGAAATTTTAACCTTTAGAATGCGCCCCGGCAGACTTCTAAAACAGGGACAAACTGTTTGGAGGGACGTAGAAGACCGGCAAATAGAGAGCTTTGCCTTACGGCTCACCTCCCCCGTTCACCACCACAGTCCAGTACAGCAACCGCTCCCACCTCACTTGTGAATAAGACTCCAAGATGCTTAAACTCCTCCACCTGGAGCAAATTTTCTCCCCTCACCTGAATGAAGGGGGCAACACAACCTTTTTCCATGAGAGAAGCATGGATTCGAACTTGAAGGTGCTGATCCTCATACCAACCACACCCATATCAACACATCCACTCCATAACCTTTTTGGCTTGTTGTTGTTTTTTCCCACCCTCCCCAGACACTGAGGAGACCACTACCAACACATCCTATTCACCCCAGATGGGACTCAAACCCACAATCCCTGTCTTAGGAGGCCAGTGCTTTATCCATTAGGCCACGCACTGGGGCTAAACTTAGCAGAATGGCTAAAGGAAGTGTAAATGAAGAGAAACACCACAGTAACGCTTGGTTCTTACATTTTTCAGTAATGCCTTTCAGTTTAACTGTGAAGCCAGAATACACTAAAAACTCCCAAGTGTTGTTCCAACAACAAGGTGTCGCCTGCCTTATGACACTGTGGCAAACGGATGTGTACTTAAGAAGAAAGGAATTATATCATGCGGGCATATGAACTAGAAATGGATAACAGAGTGTTAATTGAACCGCGAGCGACTTTGAGTTTGCATCGTCATGGCAATACCGAAACCCGGATGTGTCTTGCGGAAGAAATTCGACATGACTCAAACAAAGGACCCAAGCTAGGAGAGAGTATCTTACTTTGTCTCTCCCCAGCTGGAGAGAGAGTCCCTCGTCCCCTGTGCTGGACTTAAGGGAGTCTCCCCGAGCATCCAAAACACACTCCTTACATACGTCTAGAGGCGCATGCTAAGTGCGCG